>NC_033797.1:122135386-122277536 GCF_001876935.1 Asparagus officinalis | reverse complement strand
AAAATCAATATATATTGGTATTTATCAAATTTAATTTGTGAATTAAGTTGTATTCAACACAAAATAGCTAAGTACACAATAGCTCTGTGTGGTGTCCACATTCTGACAGTTCACATCATCCAGTGTGTTTAAAAGTCTTAATTGTATTATATTATAACAAGTCTAGAGAAAGCGCTGATAAACGAAATCAACCAAAACCATATGGCATGCTATAACATGAACTGGCTGGTTCAACCTATTGGCGGTCCGACCTGACGGGCTCCAGATGCTAACTCAATCTCTGTCCTGCGACGCGGATGACCGTGCACGCGTCGACCGTGGCAGATTTCTAGTTTTATCCATTATATGTGTGTTGTTCACTAGTGTTTTGTATTCTATATAGTAAAAAATTCAGAATCTTGATACTACATGTGAAAAGAAGTATAAAATATTTGAATCAAAATTTAGCATTATATACCATGTTTATGATTGGATTTATGTTCAAACCTAAAAAATGCATAAAAGCTCAAACTATGATCACTTCTTTCTTTAGATACCACGTTTTAAAATGCATTTATATCTTAATTACACTGTAAAATCTTTCTCAAACATTTTTAGATGAAAATGACATAATCTTATATATAGTTATATACAAAGGTTGTATTTTATATTAATTAAGTCGTTTTTAGCTTACAAAACATGTTTATCTCTGTAAAATGTTTTGAAAAATGGAGGCATTAAAGAATGTATACTCGCTGAGATTGCGAAAAAGTTTTAGAAGCAGGTTGATAAGAGATCTTCACTCCTAAAGCCAAAAACAAGAAAAATCACGCTCTAAATCTCCATTTCTCAAGAAATAAATTAGGTTAGGGAGGTTTGGTGCGCTGTTAAGGGGTTCTTAGAAAATTGAGAAACTCAATTATATTGATATGATTATAATATATATATATAATATATATATATATATATATATATTATATATTATATATATATCTACTATCAAGGAAAACGAACATGGGTTTAAAGCCGAACTTACTAAACAAGGGAAACAACTCTCTGTATTTCCGGAACACCGTGCGCAGTCGACCGGATTGCGTGTGACCGTGGCGGGAACGACGGACTGCAGCACGCGGTATTCTAGTTTTTATAGTTTTCCATTGGCTATGTTTCTACTCTGTCTCTCATGGTATGTTGTAAGTCCCGCCCGGAGATGCCCGGGAGTCGCGTTACGCTCTAGATCTGATATCTTGTATGACCGACCTCACAAACCACACATGGTCTTGGATTCAGCACGTTTTCCTCACTCAGGTTCTCCCTGCGAAAATACTTCCCCAGGGGGTCAACATCCTAATTATTTCCCAAGCAGCCGGTTATTGGATTTTTAAGGTTGCGTTCCTCGAAAGAAGATGCTCTTGGTGGTATGGTATCAATAAATTTATATCTAATAACATCGACCCTCTCAAGGTTGGGAATTACAGTATGAACTCGTTCATACTAAAACACATGAGTTTTACTCATACATTACAATAATATTTATCATATAAATATCATATTCATAATAATTTGTACGTATTAATATATCATTCAAATCTATCGGGTTTTACTAATGTATATGTTGTCACGTTATTGTATGTAATGTACATGTACTTTTTAAAGATGTGCTTATATGTAATTAATTGGTTGGCTTAGACTATAACGATATTGTTCGCACGTGTTGTAGATTACAATACTATATGTGGGTAGTGGAAAGTGAAGTGGCCTTTAAACTTCGGTTTAGATTTGTTTTCGGATCAGAGTTTGTTTTTTTTATTTTTTTTTTTTTTTTATGCGAGTGCGGGGGTGGGGGTGGGGGTGGGGTAATTTCATTAAAATTGTGCCATTTTGCTCCCTTCTCTCCTCAATTAGTTGGTGCGGAGGATGGGAGGGGTGAACGATTTACTATTTGGACCTCTATATCACCTTGAATCAATTACTAAGATTTGATTATGAAATCCAATTTTGCCTTCACCTCATCTTAATTACTAACATTTTCAATCTCTTTCTCTACCCTCTCTTGTCCTATTTTGACTTTCCATCCCTTTCCCCAGCGGACTCCCAAAGACAATGTACAGCTGATATTCCTATGTATCCACAATGTAATGCTCCACTTGATCAGCCACTTGCATCGCGTGCGCAGTGCATGATCGAGGCCATATATAAATCGCTGACAACATAGATATGGAAATGCTCGCGTCATCACTGCTCTTGAACCACAAGCATTAGAGATCACAAATTTAAGGAGATCAGGAAGTATAATATGAGGTTGCAAGAGAATAGCTAAAAGGACACCACGCCCCCACTAAGCTATTAATGTGGCCCCTTCCATTAAATATTCTACTTGCTTTCAAGATGAAGCAACATATTATATCCAGATGAAACATATGTTTCTATCTTATGAAAACTCATTCACTCTACCATAGGTTAGAGTATAAAATTATAGAATCTTTGTGATCACTTTGGAATTTTAAGATGTGAAAGAGATATTTAACATGATATCAGAGCAAATCAAGTTCAACCTCACATGCCTCAAATTTTAAAATAGATTAAAAAGGCCTGTGCATAAGAGATCATGTTTTCAATTATGAAAAAGATGTTCATTCTGGAACAAAATTGGTGGTGAGACTTGGTTTGTATATGTTCTACTTGATAAGGTCAATCATTATTACAACTTTCGAATCTGATATAATGAAGGGACAATGGATGATTTTTAACACTATAGGAGAGTATATTTAGCTTATTATATCTGTAGAATTGGAGGTGAAGGCGACGAAACTCAGGAAAATTGAAGCAAAAAACGTTTTGGATGCTGCACGGTCGACCGCGAGTAGAGCAGCGGTCGATCGCGAACGTGCATGAACACAGGAAAAGTTTCTGGACTTTTTACGGTTGATCACGAGTGGTGCAGAGGTTGATTGCGAGACCCTGTAGTAATTTTTTGTTCTCTGTCGATTGGTCACGGTCGACCGTGACTGGAGCGACGGTCGACCACGATACGGTTTTGGGCTTGAGCTTGGTTTCCTATTCTGATTGGGTTTTCTATTTGATATCAATAGAAATACGTTTTGTTTAGGGTTTTAAATCAATCCAATTGCCAGAATTGGATTTTGGGGTAGCTTGAAGGTGATTTTGAGCACAGAAAAGAGAGATCTTTCGGAGCAATTTGTTTGAGGGTTTAGTTTGAGAGATTTTTTTAAGAGATTAGTTGAGTGATCTTGTAATCTCTACTTTGTACTCTCTTTTCTCTATAGTGGAAACTCATCCCTTCTTACCCCGTGGATGTAGGTAATTTGCTGAACCACGTTAAACTTTTTTGTTTGAGTTTGCGCCGTTATTGTTTGATTTGAGTTGCCTTCTCTCTCGGCGATTAGTTTGGTTTCTCAAAGCACATCGGTTGTTTGGCTTCCGCCACACACAACAAGTGATATCAGAGCTAGGGCTACACTTGGTCTATTTGGAGGAGTAGATCACTTTGGAAGTTCGGCTAGGGATTCATTTGGAGTTAAAGGTGTGATCTTTTTAGTAAAGACTCTATCTTTTTTAGTTTTTGGATCTATTCTTCATTTATTCCGCCTTGGTTGTTGGTGCTTTGAGGAATTATGACCGGGAAAGAAGGAATTGTGGAGGGTACTTCAGGTGTAAATTGAAGACCGTCCAAAGTTTGAATATCTACTCTATGAAGATAGACGTGGAGAAGTTTAATAGCACTAACAATATTAGACTTTGGTGATATGAAGTCTTGGATGTGCTGAACGCACAAAATTTAGAAGATACTTTGGAATTGGATGGCAAGCCAGATGATATTGATGAAAAAGTTTGGAAGAAAATGAACAGAACAGCGTGTTGTGTGATTAGGTCTTGTTTGACTCAAGAATTAAAGTATGATGTGATGAATGAGACTTCGGCTAAGAAGATTTGGGAGACCCTTGAGAGCAAGTATATGACCAAGAGTGTGAAAAATCGCTTACACTTGAAGAGCAGGCTTTATCACTTCCAATTAAAGAAGGAAACCTCCATTAGTGATAACATAAACCACTACACGAATCTTCTTGCGGATTTGGCGAATGTGAATGTTATGATAGAGGATGAGGACAAAGCTTTGTTGTTGTTGAGTTCCTTACCAGATGAGGAATATGAGACCTTTGCTCTTATCCTAATTAATGGGAAGGCGTCTCTTTCATATAGTAAGGTCACTGCTACACTTGTGAATTACCAGCTACGAAAGAAGAATAAGGAGACTTCATTGAGACAGTAGCGGAGGCGTTGGTTAAAAGAGGGAAGAATCCAAACCGAAAGAATTTGAAGTCACAGTCTAGAGTGGTGTATCCTAAAGTTAGAAAAGATCAGTGTGCTTGGTGCAAGGAGACTGGTCATTGAAAAAAGATTATCCAAAGCTCGACGAATGGATGAAGAATAAGCAAAAGGGAAAAGGGAAGCAACCATTATCAGAAACAAACATCGTTATATCGGATGGTAATATTTCTGATACTTCTATTTATTCGCTTTCTATCAGTCCTACAGATACCTATTCAGAGGAATCCGAGTGAATGTTGGATAGTAGTGCGACCTATCATGTGTGCTCTAGAAGGAAATGGTTCTCTAGTTTTAAGAAGCTGGATAGTGGTGAGGTATACATGGGAGACAACCGTGAATGCCAGATCCTTGGGATAAAAAGAATTCGCATCAAGATGTTTGACGGGACTGTTAGGGAGTTATATAGTGCGAGATTTGTTCCTTTCTTGAGAAAGAACGATCTCAATTGGAGCTTTGGTTAGAGAGGGTCTGAAGGTTCGTGTTGAGGACATGGTTCTCGAGATAGTGGAAGATTCTTTGATTGTGATGAAGGGCGTCAGTATGAATAACCTGTTCTATTTAATTAGAAGTTCGGTGACAGGTGGAGAGCTGACGACTTCTGTTGATTCGACTAGACTGCGGTATTTGGGACTTTGTCATTCTAGTATTGATTTGGAGATGGGTGCACAGACCTATAATTTGAAGTCCAGTGAACACTTTGATGTGAGCAAGAAGACCGAGGTGAAGTTTGGTACCTCTATTCACCGCGCTAAGGGTCTTTTAGGTGGAGTTCACACAGATGTTTGGAGGTCTTCTAAGGAGGCATCATTGGGAGGTAATAGATGTTTGGTTTTCTTTATTCGTGGCTATTCTAGGCATGCTTGGGTTGCAACCAAATTCCGATTGGATAAAGTCCTAGTAGTCTCCAGCAGATTGAAGAAGTATGATATTGGTAGAAAGGTGAAGGTACTTCATTCTGATTTTGGTGGGAGGTATAAGAGAGACCTATTTCTACATTTGAGCCAAGCTCACGGTATTTTGAGATACTTTAGTGGAAAGGAAATCTTGGGACAACGAGATGAGATGACAGATTTGATAAGTTGTTCCTTGCTGGAGGAGGACTGACGTTTGATGTCGAGCATTGATTCTGGTGTTGAGGCTTTGACATATTTAGGTCATCTTGGTCATAGGCTGTCGACAGCTACGATTGGAGATAAAACTCCATTAGATGTTTGGTCTGGTAGTGTTATTTTGATTGAGGCTTCAATGAGGGGGCTAATTGACTCTCAGCAGGTGAAGAGTTTTGGACAGACCTTAGATGCATCGCAGCGGGTAGAGAGTGATGCTACTCCACATTAGGTGGAGATTACTCCACATACTCCAGATCATACTGTATCGTTTAAGATTCCAGCGGAGGTGATACAATTATGGGATCATTTGGATTTGGGTGTAGATGATGAGTTGGTTGATTCAAATATAGCTGGTGGATATGATTTGGATACAACTATTGGTTCACCTCAGGTGGAGGTATTTGATTTGTTTCACTTTAGGACCATTTAGAGAGCTATCAGCCGCATATTTATTGGTGAAGAGTTGAGAACTTTTCTATTTGATTGGGGGCCTTTGGAGGTTATTTGGGGAACTACGTGACGGCTTGATTCCTTTGACAAGAGGATACGTAGGCAGTCATTTATGATGCAGCCGATTTGATGGGTAGATACCGACGTTTGGAGAGTATTCGCATTCTCATTTGGGTCTCAACTTGTTGTGGATTGAGTCTGTTGTTGTGATTTTGTTTTAGTTCGTACTGGACGTAATAAGTGAGACATTTATTTTGGTTGGTGTCGGCTTAGCTTTGGGAAAACTTCACCGAGATGGAGAATTGTAGAATTGGAGGTGAAGGCGACGAAGCTCAGAAAAATTGAAGTAGAAAACGTTTTGGGTGCTGCACGGTCGAGCGTGAGTAGAGCTGCGGACGACCGTGAACGTGCACTAACACAGGAAAAGTCTCTAGACTTTTTGCGGTCGACTGCGAGTGGCGCGACGGTCGATCGCGAGACCCTGTAGTGATTTTTTGTTCTCTGCTGATTGGCCACGGTCGACCGCAACTGGCACGACGGTCAACCGCGATGCGGTTTAGGGCCTGGGCTTGGTTTCCTGTTGTGATTGGGTTTTCTATTTGATATAAATAGAAATACGTTTTGTTTAGGGTTTTAAATCGTTCCAATTGTCAGAATTGGATTTTGGGGTAGCTTGAAGGTGATTTTGAGCACAGAAAAGAGAGATCTTTTTGAGCAATTTGTTTGATGGTTTAGTTTGAGAGATTTGAGAGATTTGTTTGAGAGGTTAGTTGAGTGATCTTGTAATCTCTAATTTGTACTCTCTTTTATCTATAGTGGAAACTCATCCCTTCTTGCCCGTGGACGTAGGCAATTTGCCGAACCACGTTAAACTTTTATGTTTGAGTTTGTGCCGTTATTGTTTGATTTGATTTGCCTTCTCTCTCGGCGATTAGTTTGGTTTCTCGAAGCACATCGTTGTTTGGCTTCTGTCGCGCACAACAATATCCTCCATCTCCATATGATTCAAACTTAATCACAAAGAGAGAAGGATAAGATTTGTTGTAACACTTAGTTTCTGTCATTTGAATATATTCTAGTAAGACAATATATACATACATAAAAATAGAGATCATTTCTCTCACGCACACACCTCACTAGCTAGAATTTCATAGTTAATTGGCTTAGACATCACCACTAATTGGGCCAGCTTATATCATCAAGATCATCATCCAAAGACAAGAATGCCTCATCCAAGCACGAAAGCTCCATCCCCTCCTCATACAATCTCAATTGATCAGAATCATAGCTTGAATCATACACTCGGCATATCACCCATTTATTATCTCCCTGAGTATCACAAGAGGACGATGACGATAACAACAGCAACGAAAAAGATATTAGCATTTGATGATACTATGCTTAATATGCTAGCTATTAACAAGACTACGTTAAGAAAGAGGATACATATATATACTTGCCATTCTAGGGTTTCCTTTTCTCCTGGAAGACCTTCGACCATTAGAACTAGTACTACCATCTCTATCAACACGTTGCAATAGATGGTACTCATGCATCACCCAGCTTGTTTTGATACCATCCGCATAGAACGCAAATGTTTTCTTCACACCAACATTCTCCCTTCCGCTCGTAACTGGCTCATCGTCTGCCTCCGAATCCCAACATCCACTAGGCCCTGTTGCTCTATTTCGTGCCTTTTGACTAAAGAAGTACCAATAGTTACCTCCTTGTAGAGCTTTTCCTTCACGAAATGAAGATGGCCAAGTTTAACTAATATCGTTTCCCAAAAAAATGTTTATGTAAACCTAATCCCCGTATAAAATTTTAACTCTCAATATCTTAACTGTAATTTAAATGGTACCAGAGCAATCCTGATACATGCTAAAATACGAAATTACAATAATCTTACCATCAAGCTCCCATGGATCATGAGTGTAGAGATCAAGGCTAGGAATGATGTCTCGATGGCCAAGCGCCTTCCGATAAAGGAAATGGATGACGAGCTCTTCGTCAGAGGGGAAAAATTGGAAGCCCGGAGGGAGAGAAGTCATGATGCGAAAGGATATATGTGGGTTAGTGAAGAGAGAAACTATTCAGGTTTGGCTTTTGATGAACTTGTGTGGCATGTTTGATTGGTATTTATAGTGTTTTGCTAGAAAGATAGAGGTGAGGAAACGTAAGATGCAAGGTCTTTGGGATTTGAGTGGAGCATAACGAGGCGGCTACCAACAGAAAGTAAGAGCTTTCAATGAAGAATCAACTGAAGTCTTCTCTTATCTTTTGGAATTAAAAATGGGGGGAAAAGGCAACGAGAAGCTAGGTAGACAGTATTGTGGACTTGAGCATAGTCACTCTAGTAACTCTTGAGCGAAGTCTTTTTTCCCTTTGGGTTGGGTTAATTTCTGGTTATTAATGTAAGTCATAGTTTACAAAAACAAAAACCAATCGACATGCTTCTGCCAAACCTTTTATCCATGGGGAGAGATCGAGAAATATCATTGAAAAACGTGGAGTGCAAAGCAAAAAGCTACACACCATAATTCTCCTTTTTATACAAAATGCACGTGGACATACTTGTGTTATACTTTGAATTTTTTTTATTAAAACATGATGAAATAACTTTTATAACGATATAAATTCTTAAATAGAAAAATTAAAACATGATACTAATAATTGATTTTGTACAATAAAATTATGTATAAAGAATTGTATGAATGGTTGTGATAATTTGAATAATTTTATTACTGTTGATGTCGGATATCAAACAGAAAAATTTAATAGGGATTATGAAGAGTTTTAGGGTTCCCTGCTCTCCTTTGATGGTTGATCCTCTCATAGAAAGACTGTCCTACACACATGCAACACGTTAGAGGATCGGACTTGGTTCTTTGGTGGTTCCTACAACGATCAAATTAGTTTTGATTTGAAGAGGAGAAATGAACTGATATAGTTCTCTTGGGGGTTAGTCACCTAGAACTTTTTAAGTAGAACTGGGATAATTGGTAAAGTGAGATAATTTTTTGACAAGAACTTTTTAAGTAGAACTGGGATAATTGGTAAAGTGAGATAATTTTTTGACACTGGGATAATTTAGTGAAACAATGATGGGTAATTCTGGGATAATTGGTAAAGTGAGATAATTTTTTGACACTGGGATAATTTAGTGAAACAATGATGGGTAATTTTTAAAGTGGGATAATTTGGTAGGATAATTTGGTAGGATAATGATGGATAATATTATGAAGTTGCATAATTTGATAGGATAATTTGGTGAGGGTAATGGTGGGTATAAATTACTATTGTTAATAATTATATATTAAAAATAATATAATATTGATAAGAAAATTCTAGTAATAACTATAAAATATAATGCAATAAAGCATTACTATTCATCTCAAATAATAAAATAATTTATAAATAATTAAAAATCTAAATCCCTAGAGTGACTCGACTTCCATCATCCCACATGGCTTCTATCATCCCACATGGCATCTGCCATAGAATTTCTCCAAGCTTCTACAGCTGCTAGTTGAGTCTGTAACTCATCATATTTATCGGAGTCATCGTCTGCATCAGCAACATTTTGTGGAGCTTCTAGCGGAGGATCATAAATGTCGAAGTTCAAATCTCATAACATCATAAAGAAAGAAAAATAAGCATTTTTCAGCCATTAACTCTTTGGACTAATCTCATCATGATCGCTGAAACCATATCAGCAAATAAATAAAATATACACAGGAATCATCAATGGCCACTAAACAGATGATCGACAGATGAACTATAAATATCCCAATCAATTTACTAAGCCGATTTAATAATAATAGATATCACCATTAACCATTCAACATCTAATCATCAATGTGATCGCAAAGTTGCTTTCTAACTTATAAAAAAAACATAAATAGCCCGCATATCTTTAGCACTAACCCACCAACACTATATTCTTAACCTAAACCACTGTTGTGGAGAGAAAACTTAGATCAAACAAATAATAATAAAGTAATTTAACGTCAAAAAGCTATCAATAAAGTAATACATCTTGAAGATAATAATAAAAGATCTAATCATCACAAAAACAAAGTAAAAACAGAAAAATAAACGGATGATTGACTTCATGGCAGAGAAATTTTCTAGGTGGAGAAACTAACCAAGAGGGAGGGAGGCGGCGTTTTACTTTTTTTTCCCAATTGTATTCTTTCCAATGTGTGAGATAATTTAAGAGAGGAGAACTTATGATTATATATATAGGTAGTATAATTTGTGGGATAATTATGACCAATTATCCTAATTCTAATTCTAGTAGAATTTTACTTGACTAACGCACCAAAAAAATAATACAGTTCTAGTTCTACAAAAGTTCTATTTGACTAATACTATAAAAAAAATATCTCATTTCCTAGTTCTATATGACTAACACCTTAAAAATTTATCCCACAAATTATCCCAGTTCTAGTTTTAAGTTCTAGATGACTAACCCCTATGCAGAAGTTACATACATTTAGTCAATAGGCGATCTGCCTATTTATACCGAGTTGACGAGGGTATTTGTGTAACTTCGGCTGAGTCCAAGCAATCAGCTTATTCGACTGATACATCACAGGGTGTTGGCTGTGGGCGGCATGAGTCACCATTATGATAAATACGACAGTGACAGGGGGAGTGAGGTGCTGACAAGGTACGATGAGTCATCAGGACTTCCTAGGGCGATATAATCATGACTCCGACTGTGCATTTAATATGATTATGATTGGTTGTCTTCCGTCTCGGCTTTGCAAGAGGGCCGAGAAAAGAGTCCTTTTATCTGGACCCTCGAGGGAAACGAGAAGGAATGCCTTTCGTCTCGTCCTTTGAGTGAGGCGAGAAGTCTGTGTATCTGGGTCATGTCGGTGTGTAGTCTGCTTGAGACACATGTCAGCCAGTTGAATGTGATTAACAGTTATTTCTATAGGACAACAATAACTATTCTCATTTATAACAACTAAGCATAGAAAAATAATAATACAATTGATAAATAGTATATTATTTTATTTGTACTATTTATTTTAATTAAATTATTATAATTTATAAATATAAAATATTTTAATATAATAATTATCATAATTATTCTTATTATTGTAAATTATTTTTGAAGTATATTATTTTTTTATTCTACTGATTTACCAAAGGTTTTGTGAAAGTGAGGACGTGTATAATTAATCAGAGGTTACGAATGACTAATAAAAGATTAATTAGTGATAATAACATGATTGAAAATTATCATATTTATTAGCTCTGATTAATTAGTTGAGCGGTGATGTTGTCCGGGCGTACACGTTAGGCCGATTCCTTATCGTGTGTGCCGCTCAAGGTTCACTTGTGTGAAGGTTCTTAGGCGTTAATGGGGGGTAGGAGGGGGAGGAAATAGAAGAATGTTGTTCTTGTAGAGTATCCTTTTTTTTAAAGTTAATAAAGAGTTTCGTAACTGTAGGTAGTAAATTGGGTTATTTTGTGTTGTAAGTATAACTAATTATATGGGAGTTTAGAAATCCAAAAGCCATGAAAACTTTTAAAAAAAGGGAAAATATGAAAGAGTAGAAGCTTGAGAACCAGAGAAAGGAAGAGGGCAAAGACAAGCTTGTAAGAGGTCAGTGTTTTTGTTTATTTGGTTTGGGTTAAAAATATAGATAGATAATATATTTATTTTCGACCGTCGGGATCATGTTTGGCGATGTCTAACGACCTTGGGCAACTCTAGATCTAGGCTCTTGTAGGAGGTAGCCGCTCCGGACACTTAATGATGTAGGACGCTTAACGGAAAATCTGATGGAGGATTCGGAGAATCACGAACTACACGTAGTATTAACTTCCGCAACCCACAATACCACACGGTTGATCATCACCAAGGTATACATATCCCAGATTTTCGGGGTCATACTTCTCGAAGAATTCTTTCTGAGAAGTGGCATGAAACGATGCTCCAGAGTCTAACACCCAAGACTCTTCCTTCCTCTCCAAAAAGCATATCAATGTGTCATCTCCTCGCGAGGTGAAAGTGACATTCACCTCTGCATTTGCCTCCTTCTCCTTCTGTGCACTCTTGCACTGATTCTTATAGCGCCCCGTTTTCTCACAATTCCAATACTCGATAGCCTTCAAGCTGTTACTTGGATTCCTGGATTTGGACCTCCTGTCTTTTGATCTACCTCTTAAGTTTGATTTTTCTTGTCTATTTCCTCTAGTTAAATTTCTACCTCTTGACTCTGTATGTAATACTAAAAAAGTTATAGTTCTACCTGATAATCATATTTTATTATAATGTTATACCCTCATTATCTATTTTTAATGAATAAATATACCACTAATAATTGTTTTTATCTTTAATTGCAGGTTAATAAGGAATAAAGCCCAAAAATCCCATCTCTCAACAAAAGCTCATGGATTAAATAAAGAACACAAGCAAGAGCCAAAAATCCCAAGCCTAGAATCAAGCCGAAGAAAATAAAAAAATCAAATATGAAAACAAAATGTATTCAAGATGATTGGCCGCAAAGAAACGACAATATCTCTCAATCCGGAAGGCGGAATTTAACATATAATATATAAAAATCACCTAGCTCAACGAGACGAATCCATCTGCGGAGGTAGATTTTTGATTGGACATCGATGCTGGTATCGATACTAACGAGCCAGTTACATATCAATGACTGATTTTTGATGGTTTTGGATAAGGATTCAATCCAAGGGCTCTCATTCACTGATGTTTACTATAAATAGGGGTAGAGAGTAAGGGGTTAGGGGTATGAAAATTTTGGTAACTCCTTTTGGAGAAGAGGGCTACTCTTAATTGAGATGGCCTTCCAAATTTATAACTTTTTGTTACAATTAATAAAAAAAATTTTCACCACTTTAAAATTTTCTTTTCTTCTCTTTGTTGGATGATGAAGATGAAGATGAAGATGGAGATTAAGATTTGTTTTTCTTATTTCTCTTTTATTGCTTATTAGTTTAGATTTATTTTCATGCTTGTAATTAGATTTTATTTTCTTGTTTAAATAGCCAAGAGGCTAGAAACCTCTTGCCTTAGATTATTTCATGCTTATAGATTAGATAGATTTATTTTTTTGTATTTAATTGTTTTAATTTATTTTGTAGTTTAGATTTTACAATTTATTTTGTAGTTAGATTTTAATTTCTTGTACTATTCACCTTGAGGCTAGAACCCTCTTGGGTTTAGTTTTTCTTTTTGTTTATTTTTATTTTCTTTGATTTGCCTTTAGGCTAGAACCCTCTAGAGAATCATCATTTTCTAAGAAGTTGATTCAATTCTAGATCACCCATATCTTTAATTGAATCCGCCATCTTTACTTTCTTGAATTTTATTTTCATTCTTGATTTTCCTTTTTGATTCTTGATTTTATTCATCTCTCCTTGTGGAAATCATTCATTCATTGTCACATCCACTCTCACTTACATTTTGTGCCTATTTACACACTATCATCTTCTTAATCTCTTCACAATCACATTCACTCATCACTCCTATTAGTCACATACACAACATAAGAACCGATTTTATATTTTCTCCTACAAAACACCTTCCTCGTGGGATCGATATCTTTATACTATAAGTTGACACAGTTGTGCACTCGTAATATTTTTTGGTACATGTTTATGCTGCATCAAGTTTTTGACGCCATTACCGGGGAAGGTGCTTAAGTAGGTTTTAATTATTTTGGTTCTTTAACTTGTGTGTTTATTGTTAAGGAAACGCTTGGAGCTTGAAGATCGCGGATTGGAGAACTAGGATTTGAAGATTTGCTTGTAGGTAACTCTTCTTTTTAGAATTTTTAATTCCACCCTTTAGCTACTTCTTCACAATTAGAGACAATTAGGACTTACAAAAAAAGATTTTATTTTCGTTGACCATAATAAAATTCACCCTCCACTTTGACATTTACTAACAAGATAATAAATTCAAACAATTTCCCCCTTCTCATTTGTTTGATTGTTAACCCTAATTAAAAAAAGATTTTTTTCTTTCCATCCTTTTTAGTTGCTTTTAATTCATAGGGTTGCATTTCATATTGTTAGTAGGAATTCACCAAGTAATTTTAGCATCTTGATTTGTCACACACTTGAAAATATTTTTAAGGGTAAAACCCTATAATCAAGATAAGGTGAGGGATTTCATCACCCTTTCCTTAGCCCAAAAATCACTAATTCCTCACTACACCACCCAAGCCTAATAAAACTCATTAGATGTTGGCCCTAAGGATTCGAGCTCAATAAGGAATAAAGAATCCTTAAGTGAACCGGTTTAAGTTTTCTTGGATTAGTTGGTATCTAAGGCAAGGTTTTGGGGTGCGTAAAGCGCTCCGTAAGGAACGAGGTACTTTATCGATCTCTGATCACCCACTAGTACTATCCTTACCTGGCTAACTACCTGGGTAAAACTTTAATCTTTTCACTTTAGGAGTTTTTGGTTAGGAGCTAGTCTAGTTGAGTTAGGCTTAACCCTAGAGTTAGAGTGATTGAAAAGTGATTGATTTTGATTAGTTTTAGTTAGGATTTTCCTCTTTTTCCATTCTCTCCTCATTAAAAAAAACTAACTTTTATAAAAAAAAGTATAAAATGAAATAGTTTTGGTGTATGCAAACTTGGGTTAGGGATAATTCTCATCGTTTAATTCATTTTGATTCAATCATAGAAATGACGTATCCTAATCCACCCGTTCTTCAAGATATGTGCTATCCCATTAGGAATGCAATCCACTCTTGCATTAGGCTCCCCGAAACAAATGGAATAATTTTTAAGCTTAGACTGTATTACATAAACATGCTTCCCAAATTCCTTGGAAATGAAACAGAAGATGCATATATTTTTATCTCGGAATTTGAGGAAGTGTGTATTATGATTAAAATGAGAGAATTAACAGAAGATGTGACCAAACTCAGATTTATTCCATTTGCTCTCAAAGACAAAGCAAAAAAATGGCCGTATAGCTTACCCATAAATTCCATCACTACTTGGGAGGAATTTATCACCGTTTTTCGTAAGAAATTTTTCTCGATCCATAAAACGGTAAAGCTAAGAAACAGCATCATGAATTTTAAAATTGTCCCGGGAGAACCCTTTTGGAAGTATTTTGACCGATTTAAAGATCTTCTCATCCAATATCCTCATCACGGTTTAGAAAAATTTAAAGATCTTCTCATCCAATATCCTCATCACGGTTTAGAAAAATGGCGATTGTGCCAAATAATTTATAAAGGATTAGATTATTCTGCAAAAACATTCTTAGAATCAATGTGCGATGGGGATTTCATGAGGAAAAACGCTGATGAAGCTTGGGAGTTTGTAGAGAGTCTTTCTGAAAATACCATGCAATGGGAACACTGTGATGACCGAGTGTCATCAGTTCCCCAACCCAAGTCCAGTTGTATTTCCTTAGAGTCGAACATTGCATCTGAAGCTAAGATGGCCACAATCATGCGTAGGTTAGAAGCTTTAGAAATCAAGGAAAGAGCCCCGGCTCAAATCAATCAAGTTTCAGCCTCAGGATGTCATAACTGTCTATCACCATCTCATGTTTCAGAAGAATATCCTCTCTTAGGAAATAATCAGCCATTAGGACAGGTCAACGCTACATTCCAGCCTTACACAAATGATCAATTCTCTCCAACCTACAACCCAGGTTGGAGAAATCACCCAAACTTTTCATGTAATCAGAGAACTCACTCCGAAACTCAAAACTTCACTCTCTCTTCAAACCAACAATTTCCTAGGGAAAACACAGTTCCTTTCAGTTTTCATCCACAATTTCAACAACCCAATCTGCCGTATCAAAATCAGTCTCTGCTTCATCAAGCTGTAATTCAGACTCCTCACAATCCAGATCAGGATAAACGTCTTAATGTCTTGGAAAGGGGTTTAGAAACCATAATTAAGGTCTCCACTCAAATCACGAATATGTTGACTCAAACGTCTAGCACTCTGAATTCCTTCATGCAATCAACTGGACAAATGCTCAACTCCAATATTCAAGCTATAGCTAGATTAGAATCCCAACTTGATAAACTAGCTAGTGTCGTGAGTGAAAAAGAGAAAGGAGAATTTCCAAGTCAACCCGTGGTCAACCCTAAAGACACAGGATACAGTTCATCCTATGAAGCTCAAGTGAATGCAATCCATTCACTTCGGTCAGGTAGACAGGTCAATAATCAAGTGAGAACTCCTCCAAGTCAAACTTTTGATCCAATACAAATTCCTTCTCCTTCTCCTTCTAATGAATCTATTCAACAATCACCCCCCTCAGATGACCAAGAACCTGAACCCGAAGCTGAGCCTGCTTTTGATAGATTTAGACCAGTTGCTCCCTTTCCAGATAGACTCAAGCCTAGGAAACACTCTCGTTAGGAGGAGAAGATCCTAGAAACATTCAAGCAGGTTAAGGTCAACATTCTTCTCTTAGATGTAATTGAATAAATTCCATCTTATGCTAAATTTTTAAAAGAATTATGCACTAAGAAGAGAAGAATAAATGTTCTAAAGAAAGTCTTTTTAGCCGCCATTATCAGTGAAATGCTATCAAATCTCATACCTTTGAAACGTAAAGATTCAGGTTCCCTCATCATTTCATGTATCATTGGTAATACTTATATTGATAAGGTGCTTTTAGACTTAGGGGCCAGTGTTAATTTGCTTCCATATTCAGTCTACCAGCAATTGGGTCTAGCTGTACTGAACCCAACCAGATGTACCTTACAGTTGGCTGATAGATCTGTTAAGGTCCCTATGGGTGAGTTAGAGGATGTTCTAATTAAGGTTGGAGATTTTATTTTTTTAGTAGATTTTGTAGTCTTGGAAACACAGCCTGTTTCCAATCCCAAAGGACAGACACCTGTCATCTTAGGACGATCTTTTTTAGTCACTTCTAATGCTCTTATTAACTGTAGAACTGGTCAAATAAAACTGTCCTTTGGGAATTTGACTACTGATCTCAACATTTTTAATCCAGGGGATCAACCAAATAATCAGCCTCTAGAAATAAATTATATTCAGGAAAGATCAGAAGAAGAAGAAGAAGAGTCTGATTTAAATTTTGAGGAAATTTTTGGTGAGGAGTTAGAAATTTTAGAAATAGCAGATCAAGTCTTTGAGAATAATGAAACTCTGTTAAACATTTGCTTCTTTGAATTAAATTTTGAAGAACTCTTTCTTGATGAATTTAGATTCTTAGAGAATAATCAATAACCAAATTTTCAAAACTCAACCATGAATCTTAGGGTTGAGGAAAATGATACAGAAGAATTGGTTGTTAGAAAATAAAAATTTACAGTACAAGAGTCTAAGTTCATTAAGAAATGTAAAATGCATGACACCAATAATACCTACCTTACTTTGTTACAAGAATTACTAAACACCCCGAAATGCTTGGAATTTCACATTATTGATTATATCATTCTGAATTTATTTAAAATCCGAGGAAGAATTTTTAACAATAAGATAGGATTCAATGTAGAATACGAGCTCTTCATGTTGAACACTTCATGCTACATTGTTTGTTTTGTTTATTTCAGAATAACAAAAAGAATTTATTCTTATCTCATTTGAGAGTTTCTTTTTCAGTTGTAAAAAAAGAAAAAAAGAAAAGAAGAAGAAAAAAAAAGAAAAAAAGAAGAATAAATTTCTGATTCTATCCTCCTCAGACCAAAGGTAATTGTAGATTTTTATCAGCTGACTAAATGTAAGTGCTTTACTTCATATCTGCTTTACTTTGTGCATCATAGAGTTTGCATTGAGTACAATGCAAAATTTAGGTGTGGGGGTGGGAATTAGTTATTTTTTTCTCTTTATTTTACATTTTTAGTTGCATTTTTGTCATTTTTTTCTTTTCCTCAAAAAAAAATTATAAAAATATCGTCACTTGCCAAATTAATAGAGTTATGTAATAATTAATTTATTTGATAAATTTTAAATTTTCTAATCTCTAGTTTGTTATTTACTCAAATTTACCTTTTATGATAACTCTAAATAAATTTCTTAAGAAATAATTTTTAAAATAGTATACTTCACTTAAGCCTTAACTTAGATTTTTATTTAAAATAATAAAATTTATGCATGCTTAGCTTAGAGTTAAAAATAATTTTTCAAAGTGTCTTGACTTACATATTTTTTTAGAATATATATACATATACATATAAAAATAATTACAAAAGAAGAATGCAAAAAATGGGCACCAAAAAAAAAGAAAAAAAATATTCTTAAATTCAAGTTGATTCTATCTTATAAAGCCTAAGTTGACTGAGTAATTAAGCCCAAGGAGCATTTCCATACTTAATGACCTAAGCCCAACTGGGTTGGGATCCATTGGCCCAAAACTCGTTAATTGGGTCGTTTAGAAAGCCCGTTAAAATAGAAAAAAAATCACCAAGGAAGAAAGAGTTAAAATAATAATAATAATAATAATAATAATAATAATAATAATAATAATAATAATATAATAATAATAATAATAATAATAATAATAATAATAATAATAATAATAATAATAATAATAATAATAATAATAATATAAATAATAAAAAATAAAAAATAAAAATACTAATAAATGTTTTGTATATATAGTTATATTTGTATATATGGTCTTGGAAAATATTTTAGATCAAGCAACTTTAATATTATTTTAAACAAAGAGTTAGCATGTTCTTTTCAAAAATTTTAAATTAAATTTTTAAGTTTGGCTTGATTTTGTATTGCTATAATGAGAAGATTTTCTAGAAAATTTACCTTAAAGTTATTTATAAAAACGTTTTTTGAGTGATAACTAGCTTCAATTAGATTGTCTAAGGTTATCAAGTGAATTTAGTTATTTACTGAGTTCTTTAATTTGGCAAGTAGACCGAATTTTATGGGTATATTTACTGCAAACCCTCACGAGACTACAACTCGTCCACTAGGGTAACCTAGGGGTTTAAATGTTTGTTGTATGCGCTAAATACAACCGTGATTCCTGTGAAAGTGAGTTAGGATTTTCTCTTTCTTTCTTTGCTAGAGGACTAGCAAGAGTTTAGGTGTGGGCGTATTTGATAATCTTATTTTATTACAATTTTATACCCTTATTTTCTATTTTTAATGAATAAATATACCACTAATAATTATTTTTATCTTTAATTACAGGTTAATGAAGAATAAAGCCCAAAAATCCCATCTCTTAACAAAAGCTCATGAATTAAATGAAGAACACAAGCAAGAGCCAAAAATCCTAAGCCTAGAATCAAGCCGAGTAGCTTGTAGAAGTCGGACAAAATAAAAAAATCAAATATGAGAACAAAATGTATTCATGATGGTTGGCCGTAAAGAAACGACGATATCTCTCAATCCGGAAGACGAAATTTAATATATAATATATTATATGAAAATCGCCTATCTCAACGAGAAGAATCCATCTGCGGAGGCATATTTTTGATTAGACATCGATGCCAGCATCGATACCAGCATCAATGCTAGCATCGATACTGGTATCGATACTGACGAGTCAGTAACAGATCAATGGCTGATTTTTGATGGTTTTGAATAAGGATTCAATCAAAGGGCTCTCATTCACTGATGTTTACTATAAACAGGGGTGGAGAGTGAGGGGTTAGGGGTGTGAAAATTTTTGTAACTCCTTTTGGAGAGGAGAGCTACTCTTGATTGAGAAGGCCTTCTAAATTTGTAATTTTTTGTTACAATTAATAAAAAAAATTCACCACTTTAAAATTTTCTTTTCTTCTCTTTGTTGGATGATGAAGATGAAGATGAAGATGGAGATTAATTTGAAGGTTTGTTTTTCTTATTTCTCTTTTATTGCTTATTAGTTTAGATTTATTTTCAAGCTTGTAATTAGAATTTATTTTCTTGTTTAAATAGCCAAGAGGCTAGACCCCTCTTGCCTTAGATTTATTTTATGCTTATAGATTAGATTTATTTCATGCTTATAGAGTAGATTTATTTTCTTGCATTTAATTCTTACAATTTATTTTGTATTTTAGATTTTACAATTTATTTTGTAGTTAGATTTTAATTTCTTATACTATTCACCTTGAGGCTAGAACCCTCTTGGATTTAGTTTTTCTTTTTGTTTATTTTTATTTTCTTTGATTCGCCTTTAGGCTAGAACCCTCTAGCGAATCACCATTTTCTATGAAGTTGATTCAATTCTAGATTACCCATATCTTTAATTGAATCCGCCATCTTTACTTTCTTGAATTTTATTTTCATTCTTGATTTTCCTTTTTGATTCTTGATTTTATTCATCTCTCCTTGTGGAAATCATTCATTCATTGTCACATCCACTCTCACTTACGTTTTGTGCCTATTTACACACTATCACCTTCTTAATCTCTTCACAATCACATTCACTCATCACTCCTATTTGTCACATACACAACATAAGAACCGATTTTATATTTTCTCCTACAAAATATTTTCCTCGTGGGGTTGATATCTTTATACTATAACTTGACACGGTTGTGCACTTGCAATATTTTTTGGTACATGTTTATGCCGCATCATTACCCGATCCTCTCCGTTGGATCTCCTCACTGAGAATCAGATCACGAATATTATCGAACTTCAACTTGTTGCTTCCCGATGAGCTACTCACAGCCGTGACTATAGCGTTCAAGCTTTCTGGTAGGGAAGAAAAAAGTTATCAACATTTAAACTTCCTCATCAAACTTAATTTTAACTGAACTCAATTGGGTTATGACCGTGTTCAGTTCAATGAGGTGTTGTGCTACTGACGCGCCTTCCACCATTCTCAAATTGAATAACCGACTCATCAAATGAACTTTGTTGGCGGCTTATGGCTTCTCATATATATTTGAGAGTGTTGCCATAAGACCTGTCATGGTCTTCTCCGTCGCAATATAGAACGTAACATTACGAGTTAACGTTAATCTGATACCTCTGAGGGCTTGTATGTGTAGAAGGTTCCACTCATCCTCGTTCATAGACTCCGACTTCTTCTCTGAAAGGGGTTGATACAAAATTTTTTAATACAGATAATCCTCTATCTGCATTTTCTAAAATCTAAAATCTGTTCCATCGAACTTTTCTAATCTCACATTTCCTTCATCTGCGGCTATCACTCCCATTTGAATTTGGCTTCCTCTAGATCTTTTTAAGCTCTGATACCAGTTGTTGGGGAATACCCAGAGATATGCTAAACCCCCAAAATAGCAAAAAAACACAGTAGAGAAAAGTACACCAAGATTTAACGAGGTTCGGCAAACTTGTATGTATCCTCGGGAACCACACAATTAATTTCTTATTAATCAAAGAAATTACAATGCAATACACACTGTAGCTACAATGTTAATTCTCTTTAAATATCTCCTCTTTTAAATTCCCCCTCAATAAATTTTCCCCTTATTAATTTGTTGGGCGCTGAGAAGAAGAGATGAGAAAATGCCTCTGCGAGGAAGAGTTCATGAGAAGAAGAAGAAGCTCACGTGCACACTCCCCCACGAGATCTGGGTTTCCTTTTATAGGGAAACCCTAGCGACAGGCTGGTGATAGCATGTCGGTGGAGCTCGCCTGCGTGCACCCTCGCCTAAGGGGAGCTCGCCCACATCGACCTCGAGCTTGTCTGATCAGGACCGACCCGACCTTGCCTGCAGAGCACTCAAGCTCGCTTGTAGAGCACTCGAGCTCGCCTGCGAGGATCCGCCTCGTCTGCTCGAACTCGACCTCACCTGAAGTTCGACCTCGCTTGAAGGAGCTTGACCTCGCCTGCTTTCCTGGAGAAGCTTGCCTGCAACTCGTTGACGACTTCGCCTGAAGCTCGCCTCGAGCTCACCGTCAACCTCACCTGAAGCTCGAGTTTGATCTGTCCTCGCTGACTGGAGCTTTTCCTTGCCTGAATCGAGGTTTGGTCTTCACACCCAGATCCAACAATATTTATTTATCATTGGTCTCTACTTGGTACTTCTACTCCTACTCCAGTTGATAATGAAGTCGGGGGTTATGGTAACACTCTTACTCCTGATATGCAGAATGCTTTACTCTTGCCAGTTACTAGGAAGGAGATCACTGAAGTAGTGTTTTCTATATCTGATCTAAAGGCTCATGGGCCAGATGGATTTTCTTCTAATTTTTTAAAAAGTTCTTGTATATAATTGAGGATAATTTTTGTGATGCTATTGTGAAAATCGTTTAGAAGGATGATTTGTTTGGTTACCACAATCACTTTGATTCCTAAAGTGTATAATCCTACTTTGGTAAGTGACTTTCGACCTATATCGTGTGCCAACTTCGCTTGCAAAGTTATATCTAATATTTGGCCTCTGGAATGCAATTGATCATGCTATGGATTGTTTATGGTGCACAAATAACCTTCGTGAAATGAAGAAGCTTGGCTTGTAACATTTTGCTCACTCATAATTTGTTGAAAACATTATAAGACCAAACATGTTTCTCCTAGAATTATACTTAAGGTGGATATAAGGCTTTTGACTCTGTTAACTGGAGTTTTTCTAAGAGCAAGTTCTTGTTGGTCTTTATTTTCCTCCTCAATTCACTACGTGGATTATGATTTGACTTATGCTAGGTTCTCTATCTTTTTAATGGTGAATTGCATGAATACTTTTAAGGAAAGAGGTGTTTAAGGCGGGTGTGTTGGAGTTATAACTTAAAAACTTGGGTTTGTAGAGGAAAACTTTAGTCCCACATTGGAAAAGAGATGGGAAGATAGGCTCTTTATAAGCCTTCCCTTTCTCTCTTATGCCTAGAAGAAAACAAAGGTTATGCTCCACACCACACACGCGCGCGCCGGCCGGGCCGGGCTCGGGTTCGGGTCGGGTGGCGCGCGCACACGACCTGCGGACACGAATGCAGCTCCGGACTGAGGGGCTCTTAATCTGCTACATTTTTATTTTTGAATAATTAAAATACAATTTTTATTTTTGAACAATTAACATGTGATAAATATTTTGTAACAGAAATATTTCGTAACGGTAAAAATTTATTAGTGTGATTAAAAACGTGAAAAATATTTTGTGAATTTATTATGTAACGGAAGCGTTTTTTAATTTTATAACGGCTAAGCTTTATTAACGTGATTAAAACGTATTAACTACGAGTTTATGTAACGGCTGTTTAACCCTATAAAAGGACCAAAGCCCGAATAGTTTCATACAGTGAAAAATCAACAGATCTCTTCTCTCCTTCTCTTTTCAAAATAGTTTTCTGTTTACGCTGGTTCCCTGAAAGTCTAGAAGAATTCGCAAAACCTTCTTGAAGCTCGTGCCGACGAGAAGGAGGTCGCCTGACCGAGGGTCGTTGTATCTCCGGGGACTTTTGCCGCGTAGCCCTGTACGAGAGGGGGCAATTAGTTTCTTGGGACAGTGCTTGCACGCCTCGACCATCAGGCCGTATTTCTAACCCTTATTTCTTTTTGTTTGAATTATTTCTTACATCTGCGTTACAATATTAATCCGTGATTATCTGTTAATTATTAAATTGCTTAAACTGATTTTCGTTATTGTCTAAACAGCTTATATTCCCAACAATCCAAGAAACTAATTTTGTGCTGTTTAGAATAGTAACATGATTAACATTCTGGTTTTTATGTTAATGTTGTCTGCAATTCTTAAAAACGAAATGTTACAATGCATGATTATTCTGTTGAATGAATGCTTTATATATTTCTGCTGCATTATAATAACAAAAATATTCATTCATCATCAGATTATGGCTACAAGTGAAGTTATGTCTGCTAAACCAGAGAAGTTTGATGGGAATAATTTTCGTCGTTGGCAAAACCAAATGAGATTTTGGTTAACAACCCTACATCTAATAACAGCCATAGAACCAGATAACCCATCTTCATCTAGACCAGTTACTAGGCAATCTTCCTCATCTTCCTCCACAGATTCCATTCCTATCCCAAGAACACCTCAAGAAATAGAGTATCATTGTCTACACAGAATCTTAGGAGCTTTATCTGATAGGTTATATGATATATATTATACTATCACTAATGCTAAAGTTCTGTGGGAAACCCTAGAGAAAAAGTATGGTTTAGATGATATGGGAATTAAAAGATTTAAAGCTTCTGATTTTAACAAATTTAAAATGGTAGATTCTAAACCAATGAATGAGCAAATTCATGAATTTGAACATATAGTTCACCAATTAAAAGTGAATGGATCCATCTTAGATGAAACGTTTCAGATAGCCTGTCTTATAGACAAACTTCCCGAGTCCTGGTCAGATTTTGCCAAAAACCTTAACCATACCCAAGGAGATCTTACCCTAGAGCAAGTATTGAATTCTATTAGAATTGAAGAGCAACATAGACTCAGGGAGAAAAATGTGACAAAATCTGAACCCAAAGAACCCAAAGTAAACAATGTTGAATCCAAACCCTTTCCCCAACACAAGAAACGTCCCTTCCACCAAAATCAAAATAAAACATTTAAGAAGAAACCCTATCATCAAAATAAGAACCATGTTCACTTTCAAAAGAAGGAAGGAGCTGAACGTCGAGCCTGCTTCGTTTGTGGAAGAACCAACCATCTTGCTAAGGACTGCTTTTTCAAGAAAACTGAACCACCCAAGCCTAGGAAGGGAGGACCTCCACCTAATAAGTCACAAGTAAACATGGTGACTTCCAGTCCAGCTGAGGCTGCTTTCAGGTCTGTTCTCTTCACTCCTGAAGTAAACATGACCTTTCAAGCAAATGATTGGTGGATTGACACTGGAGCTAATATTCACGTTTGCTCTAATCAATCTTTGTTTTCCACCTATCAGGTCTCAAGTAGAGGAACTGTGACAATGGGAAATAATAATGTGGCTCCTGTATCCGGAATAGGTCGGATCAACCTAAAGCTGACTTCTGATAAGACTTTGATCCTGCAGGATGTCCATCATGTACCAGACATTAGGAGAAATTTAATTAGCGGATCTTTATTAGTGCAACAAGGCTACAAACTTGTTTTTGAATCAAATAAAGTTGTAATAACTAAGGGTTTGAACTTCATTGGAAAAGGTTTCTTATGTGATGGTCTTTTTAAATTGAATGTTAAGAATTCTACTCTTGCATCTCCAATAGCTTTGAATATTGAACCTTCCATCACTTGGCATCAAAGATTAGGACATGTGAATTATAATTCAATTAAAAGATTGATGCATCTCAATATAATTCCAAAGCTTAATATAAAAGATGATGAAAAATGTGAAATATGTGTAGAAGCCAAACTTCCTAAGAAACCATTTAAAACTATTGATAGAGATTCTGAGATATTAGAACTCATCCATAGTGATGTTTGTGATTCAGGAAGAACAACTAGAGGGGGTAACAAATATTTTGTAACTTTTATAGACGATTGCTCTAAATATTGTTACCTCTACTTAATTAAGACTAAAGATGAAGTCATAAACAAATTTAAAATATATAAAGCAGAAGTTGAAAATCAGTTGGATAGGAAAATTAAAATACTAAGATCAGATAGAGGTGGTGAGTACACTTCTAATGAATTAAAACAATTCTGTGAAGATAATGGAATTATTCATGAAATAACTGCTCCATATACACCTCAATCTAATGGAGTAGCTGAGAGAAAGAATAGAACACTAATGGACATGGTAAACTCAATGTTAATTAATTCTGGTGTGCCAGAAAATTTATGGGGAGAAGCTCTCATGACTGCATGTCATATACTAAATAGAATTCCATTCAAGAAATCTGATAAAACCCCTTACACAATTTGGAAGAATAGAAACCCTAATTTAGATCACCTAAAAGTGTGGGGGTGCTTAGCAAAAGTCAAAATACCTGAGAATAAAAGAAAGAAGATTGGCCCTAAAACTGTAGATGGAATTTTTATTGGCTATGCTTCTGATAGTAATGCAAATAGATTTTTAATAATCAACTCTGACATTAATGAGATAGCCAACAACACCATAATTGAAGCTAGGGATGCACATTACTTTGAAAATATTTTTCCTTACAAGACCAGAATAAACAACACAGGCCCTAGCTCTAATAATTCAGATCCTAGTTCTAATCAAGGTGAAACTAGTTCTAAACAAATTAGACCACTAGAAAGTCCAGAGGAGCCTAGGAGAAGTAAAAGAACTAGAATAGAAAAGGTCCATGAAGATTTCTATGCATTACTTGTAGAAGATTCTCCAGTTACATTTGAAGATGCAATGAAATCAGTAGATGCTCCATTTTGGAAGGAAGCTATAAATAATGAGATACAATCTATAGTTCAAAATCATACTTGGGAACTAACTGATCTTCCTTCAGGATGTAAAACCATAGGATGTAAATGGGTGTTTAAGAAGAAACTTAGACCTGATGGAACAATAGATAAATATAAAGCCAGATTAGTAGCTAAAGGATATACCCAAAAGTCTGGTATTGATTATTTTGATGTCTATTCTCCAGTAGCTAGGATTACTACCATTAGAGTCCTCATAGCTCTAGCATCCATTCACAAATTAATAATACATCAAATGGATGTTAAAACTGCATTTTTAAATGGAGACTTAGATGAAGAAATTTATATGGATCAACCTGAGGGATTTATAGCTTCTGGACAAGAAAAGAAAGTATGCAAGCTTATTAGATCACTATATGGTCTCAAACAAGCCCCAAAACAATGGCATATGAAATTTGATGAAATTATACTATCTTATGGATTTGTAATTAATCAAACAGATGAGTGTGTATACCATAAAATAGATAAAAACAACAAAATTGTGATATTATGCCTATATGTTGATGACATTCTTATTTTTGGTTCTGACATACAAATCATAAATGATATCAAACACTTTTTATCACAAAATTTTGACATGAAAGATTTAGGTCAAGCTGACCTAATTCTTAATACTAAAATCATGAAAAATGAGAATGGATATGTGCTATCACAATCACATTACATAGAAAAAATCCTCAAGAATTTTTATGATCCAAACTGTCAACCTGTTTCCACTCCATATGATCCTAATGTACATCTAAAGAAAAATACAGGTCATCCTCAATTACAAAGAGAATATGCACAAATAATTGGATCATTAGGATTCCTAACAAACTACACCAGACCTGACATTGCTTATGCAGTAAATAGACTTAGTAGATATACATCAAATCCTGATAAGAGTCACTGGGATGCTTTAGAAAGAATTTTGAGATACCTAAAAGGAACTATAAATTATGGTTTACACTATAAAGGTTATCCATCTGTACTAGAAGGTTATTCAGATGCAAATTGGATTAGTGACTCAGTAGATGTAAAATCCACCACAGGATTTGTGTTCCTTTTAGGAGGAGGAGCTGTGTCCTGGAAATCTACTAAACAAACTGTAATGGCTAGAAGTACAATGGAATCAGAAATGATAGCTCTTGATACTACTAGTATAGAAGCTGAATGGTTGAAAGATTTACTAACTGAAATTCCACTAATGCAAAAACCATTACCAGCCATTTCTATTCATTGTGATTGCAGGTCAGCGATTGACAAATGCCATCAAGAGAATGCAAATGTGAAGATGAATCGACACTTGAAAGTGCGCCATAAATCCTTAAGATATAAGATGAAAAACCATATAATAGCCTTAGATTTTGTAAGATCAGAGAAAAATCTTGCAGATCACTTAACTAAAGGCTTATCTAGGGCAGTGGTCCTAGAATCATCGAGGGGGATGGGGTTAAGCCCATAAGAAAAATCACTGCAGTGGCAACCCAACCTCGCAGAGGTTCAATGGGTAGAAACAAACTGAATGAGTGATTAATTGTGAGGAGCACTGAATTCATTTGCTCCCATCCCTAGGGTGATCAGTGCTCATAAAAAGCAAGTGAAAGGTTGAGTCTAACTCTTAATGAATCCAAGACCCATGAGGCAGGATGCTTACTTGCTCGCATCCTTATTAGGATTCACCTATATGTGTGTAGTTGTGAGGCCGCGACTATGGGATCAGGGCTGCTCCCTAGTAACACACATGAAAGATACCTGCGCAAGGCCGATAATAGCGCAACCCGTTTAGAATTCTTCAAAACTGTACTATGTGTGCTTTCTGTAGAAATCCGATAAATGAGACTGGTTCAAGGCGAAGTCCACCAAGCTCTCACGGATCTATACAACTGTCACTAAGTGAAGGTTCAAACCGAAAGGTACCTCCACCTATTACATAGTATAAGGGAACCAGCAATCTTATTTATTTTTAAGTTTTTATTTTATTCTTATTTCTGAGCTATTTCAAGTTTTAAGTTATGTGGGGGATTGTTGGAGTTATATAATAAAGATAACTTAAAACTTGGGTTTGTAGAGGAAAGGAGGAAAACTTTAGTCCCACATTGGAAAAGAGATGGGAAGATAGGCTCTTTATAAGCCTTCCCTTTCTCTCCTATGCCTAGAAGAAAATAAAAGGTTATGCTCCACACCACACACGCGCGCGCCGGCCGGGCCGGGCTCGGGCTCGGGTCGGGTCGGGTGGCGCGCGCACACGACCTGCGGACACGAATGCAGCTCCGGACTGAGGGGCTCTTAATCTGCTACATTTTTATTTTTGAATAATTAAAATATAATTTTTATTTTTGAACAATTAACATGTGATAAATATTTTGTAACAGAAATATTTCGTAACGGTAAAAATTTATTAGTGTGATTAAAAACGTGAAAAATATTTTGTGAATTTATTATGTAACGGAAGCGTTTTTTAATTTTATAACGGCTAAGCTTTATTAACGTGATTAAAACGTATTAACTACGAGTTTATGTAACGGCTATTTAACCCTATAAAAGGACCAAAGCCCGAATAGTTTTACACAGTGAAAAATCAACAGATCTCTTCTCTCCTTCTCTTTTCAAAATAGTTTTCTGTTTACGCTGGTTCCCTGAAAGTCTAGAAGAATTCGCAAAACCTTCTTGAAGCTCGTGCCGACGAGAAGGAGGTCGCCTGACCGAGGGTCGTTGTATCTCCGGGGACTTTTGCCGCGTAGCCCTGTACGAGAGGGGGCAATTAGTTTCTTGGGACAGTGCTTGCACGCCTCGACCATCAGGCCGTATTTCTAACCCTTATTTCTTTTTGTTTGAATTATTTCTTACATCTGCGTTACAATATTAATCCGTGATTATCTGTTAATTATTAAATTGCTTAAACTGATTTTCGTTATTGTCTAAACAGCTTATATTCCCAACAGGGTGACCCATTTTCCCCTATCTCTATGTGCTTTGCATGGATTATTTGTGAAGGTGGTTAAAGAGGAGGAGTTTTGACAAGAGATTCAGTTTACACCTAATTATCCTAAGATAAAATGAGAGGTCAGGATAGATTATTGAGAAAGTAAATTATTAGTACAAATCAGTGTTACTTACGTTGGAAAGAGGTAGAGTCCCTTGATCACGTATTCTTACAATATGAGTTTTCTGCTTCTATTTGGTGTGCTATCATGCCCTGGAATCTGCAAAGTTTCTCTTTCTTTAGTGTGGTCAGACATTTTGCATTGGTCAGTTTTAAATATCAAGGGTAAAGATGGCTGTATGAAGATTCTTGAGGCTAGCGGTGCTGCATGTCTCAACCATATTTTGTGTTAGCATAATAGGAATTTTTTTGCCTTAGCATGTTTCCATCTAGTAGCAGGTTGATAGCAGAAATCAAAAGAGAGTTTCAAACAAGAGTTTTTAAGGCTCACGTCCCCTTTCATTGTATTTACAAATACAATGAAATTGAACGTGTGCCTTAAAAACTTCTATTTTTAATGCTTTTAGTTTTTAATGCTAGATTTTAGTTTTTTTGTATTCTTTGAGTGATATTATCTCTAGCATATGCCTGATATTTTTTGTACTGTGCTTATTGTTGTTTCATTTTTAAAATAAATCAAAATATAAAGGACCAAAAAGGTAGTAAAAAGTTTTAACATAACAATCCTCTTTTATAGATAGTATAAATTTATATTATGTGCTTAATTCACCATCTACAAAAACAATAGCGATAACTTTTGATTAAAAAAGCAGTGGTAACTACGCTACACTTTTTTAAATCACTCTCAAACTACTATATATATCGAAGTAGTAGGGTCTTTGACAACTCATAAAATTTGATGACAATCCATGTACGATGGACCTCATATTTTTGTGAGTAGTCGTGCAAGAGTAGTTTGAAGAGTGTAGTTTAGTTAGAATTGTCCTCTACAAAAACCATAAGGTATCGCATTGAAGAGAACTTTCCTTCAAAGATGCATTGAAGACAACTATTTTTTTATTATAGAGTATAAACATGTAACTGCCAATTCTCATCACAACTTTTCAGTTTTGCAGATTTGGATAGTAGTAGAAATTTTTTACTAGATATCAAGGTAACATAAGTCAAATCCTCACTAGCCACTATTTTTAGAGTATTTATGAAAAAGATACATTGCATAAGTCTAGGTATTAGGCCATATAAAAGGACGCTCAATATAAGACGGCGTATTAAAGTATAAAAATATAATCCTAAATTCTCACTATAATTTTAGAGTTTTGGTACAGTAGGAGAGATCTTTGTCCATTCATAGACCATTTTCCAATTCTCACCGGCCACTAGTTTGAAAAGAACTAATAAAAAATATAATGTTGTATGAGACTAGCTAGGTTTTGTCCCATAAAAATAGCACATAAGCTACGTGATATATTATTATTAAAAAATATAATAGTCAATCCTAACCACAACCTAATTTGGAGTTCTAGTGTAGTATCAGAAATCTTTGACTAGTAGAAAACTGAGCATCCTAGGAAAAATCTATCTAAGATAGCCACAAATTAATCTAGGATGCAAATCTTAGATGGATGTTATCTCTAGAACGCTTTACCAGAGAAGAAACCATCAAGGATGCAAAGGTGGTGGTTTAACAAGACAAGGCAGTAGTTCAACGTACAGGAAGAGGAGGCGATGTATAGAGGTAGTGGGCAAGTGGTGGAAGGTCACCTATGGTGGCTAAAATTATAGAGAGGAGAGTTTTTTAACAGCAATTGAAAAGTTATTATGAGGAAATATTTGAAAGTAGCTGAAAAAGAGGAAGTGAGTCAATTAGAGTTTCCATTTCTTATTTTGTGAGTATTTCCATCTAGGATAATAGGGCTCATTAACTATTTATATTCCTCCATCTAGGATATGAAAAATGCATATATGATGTCAAACATTCTTGACGAAAATATTCTAAATGGAAAATTATTCTAGAATGTTCTGTCTAGGATGCCCACTTTAGTTTATTACAACACAATCCAGAAGCGGCCACCTCCTCAATCACGTTCTATATCACTTTGTCAGAAAAAGAGAGTACAATTGTGCTTCACACCTTCTAATCAATCTTCAACCACATATTGTCTATCAACTCATAGGAATGTGAGATCTAGTTGTCTTGAGTCAACAAAACCTCTACCCTTTTCTGCTAAAGCCTAAAATTTCTTTACCATATAACTTCTCAATCACGAAATTCGCCATTGAAGATTCTCCCTTGACATGCCACTAGGCTGGCCCATTTTCTAAGAGTAGTATGATTCTAATTGATACGTCTGTGACCAAATCATTGACATAATTAGCTATGCTACTTACTGTTGATGAACAACTAGCACTTATACCAATGTTGAGAATCAGCGCATGATGCTGAAGCCAAGGTCTCCAAAATATATCTCCTCCATGTTACTAGGCCTAGACAATGAGGGAAACACCAAGAAAAATAATATTCTAACAAATAGGAAACACAATAAAAAAAACCAAAAGAAAAGTAATAGCAGATGTAATGACAGTTGCCTTTATGTCCATGGAGAGAGATTTGAGTCTTTTTTATTCTAGAGATTTACAAAATTTAACAACTCTTGCATTCTTGAAAGAACCCACAAGAAACCCTTAGAAATCAAATATTTCTCTATTTTATTTTTTCTCTACAACTCTTTTATGATATGTAACTCTCTTTTAGCTGTCATCACAATCCTCGATCTGAATGACCTCTATTTATAAGGTTAATCCCAGCTACAATACCAAACATGATTTCTAATTTGAATGGGATTCTTAAAAGTTACTAATCACGCTTGAAACTTTTCGGAGGCGGTCCAGGGAGGTCTGACCTGCCGGAAAATGACCAGAGCCCACTAGTCATTCCCACTAGCTGGTGAACTGCAGAACTCTTAATCGCTTTTTGTTTTGCTTTTGACTCCTCTGATATCTCCCATGGTGAAATATAAAGTGTTGGGGATTCAAAACAATCAACCAATCACGTGCCCTTCCAAACCTTGTGCTAAGAGTTTAGCAATGTAGTAAAATCACAGCAAATAAAAGAAAAATTGTAGGAAAGATAAACAAGAAAGAATACACCAAATTTAACGAGGTTTGGCAACGTGTCTACGTCCTCGGGAGCCACACCACACAATTCTTTGATTAATTTGAAGAAGATTACAATGCCCACAAATAGGTTTTTATCTCTCTGATATCTCTCTGAAAGAATCCTCTCTAGACCCTCTTTTTCATGTGTTCTATAAACTCTAAAAACGTTTAGGTCTATATAGGATCCTAGCCCAAAATAGAATCCTAAATGAATCAGAAAACTAAAAATCCCGACATCGGTAGACCGGACCAATGGCTTTGGTCGATCGACCAGAGTGTTAATTTTACAGAGTCTGCTCGTGCACATTTTCAATCGACCGTAGTCCTCGTGTCAGTCAACCAACTAGATCGAGCTCAAATCTGGGCTTGGATTTCTACAGGGTTTTCGATCGACCGAACCATCCCCGTTGGTCGACCTGCCAAAGCGGGCTTCTCACGCTTATTTCTTGCAGGCATCACAGTCGACTAGATCTCCTCCGTCGATCGACCGAACTAGGATTTTCCAGTTTTCTTCATTGATTTGATTTCAGGTTTGGTCTACACTCTAGAGATTTACAATCTTTCACTTGGAGATCAAACTGCCATCAATGATCTCTCTCTGAACTCCTGCCATCTTTGCAAGCAGCTTCTCCTCCCCGGATAAATCCATTCTTCAATCATGATTTTCTCGGCAATCCTACTGATCCTCCTAGTGTAGCTCTGCCTTCAAACCCAACTCTTCTAGGAACCTGGTCAACCAAATCATCTCATTGCTGTCTTCAGTCACTGCGACATACTCTGCCTCAGTCATGGACAATGTTACTATCTTCTACAGACGTGAGACCTAGCTCACTGCTGTCGATGCTAAGGTATAAATATATCCCATGGTGCTTCGCCTCGTATAATGATCACCGACGAAATCTGCACCCACGTATCCCTGCAGTACCAACTCCTTCCTCCTAAAACACAATGATATGTTCACAGTCCCTCTCAAGTAACACAATATCCACTTCATGACCTCTCAATGTTGCTTCCCTGGATTGCTCGCAAACCTGCTCACAACTCCCACTACATAGGCGATATCCAGTCTCGTGCAAACCATCGCGTACATAAGACTACCAATGGCTGATGAATATGGCACCTTGCTCATGTGCTCCTTCTCCGCATCTGTCTTGGGTGATTGCTCTTCAGATAACTTGAACTAACTTTTAAGGGGTGTGCCAACTGACTTAACATTCTTCATGTTGAACCTCTAAAGTACCTTCTCGATATATTCAGCTTGACTCAACTTTAACGTCCCTTCATCTTCATCTCTACTGATTCGCATCCCAATAATTTACTTCGCTACACCCTGATCCTTCATAGCAAATTCCTTCGCCAATTACATCTTCAATTTGTTTCTCTCTTCTAAACACGGTCCTGCAACTAACATGTCATCAACATACAATAATAACATGATATAGCTGAATTCAAACCTTTTGAAGTAGCAACAATGATCTGAATTGCATCTTCGATAGCCATTGCTCTATATGAAGTTATCAAACTTCTTGTACCACTGTCTCAGAGCCTATTTTAATCTGTACAAGCTCTTCTTGAGCTTACACACTATCTCTTACTTTCCTTCTTCAATGAAACCAACAGGTTGCTTCCTGTAGATTTTTTCATTCAAGTCACCATGAAGAAAGACAGTCTTCACATCTAACTTCTCAAGATCGAGATCTTCTGCAGCTACTAAGGTCAACACCACTCTAATGGTTGTAAGCTTCACAACGGGAAAAAATATCTCATTGTAATCATTGTACCTCTTGTTTCCATCACTCTTCTGCTTGACCCGATAGACTCATTTATTATGTAAGGCTTTCTTCTGTGCAGATAGCTGAGCTAACTCTCATGTCTCATTAGTGTGTAAAGAATCTATCTTTTCTTTCATTGCATGCTCCCACTGCTAAAATTCACTAACTTGCATAGCCTCCTCATAGCACTCTGGTTCACCACTATCTGTCAAAAGTAAATAATCAAGTGATGAGAGATATTTGAGATTCGATTTGAGTACTCTGGATGACCTCCTAAGCTCCACGTCCTGGATAGTTATCTTTGAACCTGGAGTCACCTTAGTTCTTCGGTCAGAACTGATGTTGTCGCCCTCATCTAGAAGTTCTCCCAAATCCATGTACTCAGATCCACCTGCATCTGTAGTATTGTTCCCACTGGTTTAGCTATTCTTGGCATTGCCCCTGTCCTTGTACATCACCTTCTCATTGAATATCACATCTCTGCTTCTGATGATTTTTCCTATTCTTCTCATCCTACGGACGATATCTGAACTCACCAATGTCATATCCAATGAATGTACACTTCTCTAACTTAGCTTCTATCTTATCCCTAACATGGTCACTGATATAAACATATGCCACGCAGCCAAATACTCAAAAGTGTGAGAGATTAACCTTCTTGCTACTCCAAATCTCTTCTGGAATTCTAAATCCAATGGAACTGATGGCCCATGATTAATCAGATAAGCTAACGTATGCACCACGTCTGCCTAAAACGTGTTAGGTAGACCTGCATGTAGACGCATACTCCTTGTACACTCTATCAATGTCCTGTTCATCCTCTCTACAACGCCGTTCTATTGCGGCGTCTCTTGAGTAGTCCTCTCCAAACGAATCCTATTTAGAGCACAGAACCTCTTGAACTCTTCCAGCTCGTATTCTCCACCATTATCCGATCTGAGACACTTTACCTTCAGATCTGTCTTGTTCTCCATCATGGCTTTCTATTTCTTGAAGATCCTGAACACCTCTGACTTGTGCTTCATGAAGTATACTCGCACCTTCCTCGAGTGATCGTCAATAAAGGTGACATAGTACGCCAAACCGCCAAGAGAAGACACGCTAGCTGGACCCCATACATCTGTATGAACAAGCTCTAGATTCTGAGCTTTAGGTGGCCTTCCACTCTTCTGAAAACTGATCCTCTTCTGCTTCCTGTAGATGCAGTCCTCGCAAACAAGAACTTCTACAGAATCGATGTCGGTTAGCTTTATCTGAGAGTGTAGATTCTTCATACCCTTCTCACTCATGTGTCCTAACCTTTTGTGTCATAGATCTGCACTCTCCTTGCTATCTACAATTACGAGGATGTCACTCGCATGTGAAGTGATGTAGAGAGTTTCTTTTTTGTTATCACGGGCAACCACTATAGTACCATTGGAGATTTTTTACGAATCTCCGGTGAATATTGAAATATAGTCTTCTGCTCTAAGCTGTCCAACCGAAACAAGATTCCTCTTTAGCTTTGGTACGTGTCTGACATTCTTTAGATTCTACTTGGAGCCCTTTATCTGAATCTGCATGTCGCCTCTCTTCCAATAAAACTGCAAGGCTCGTTGTCCCCGAGTACACTTTCCCAAAGTCCCCTACTACATAGTTCTGAATAAGCTTCCTATTAGCAGTGGTGTGGAATGAGAGTCCTGAGTCAATAACCTAAGAATCAGAATTGCTGTCCATATCAAGGATCAAGGTATCTTGCAAGATATGAGCCTCCTGCTCATTCGCATCATTCTTTTGTACTTTACATACTGAAGACATACGGCCTTCCTGGCCGTAGTTCCAACGCTTCCCTTTGGTAGGCCTAACCTTCGAGTTCAATCTCTTCTTTTTTGATTTTGACTGATTCCTATTCTGGTTACCCTTCTTTTGGCTTCGACTTATTTGTTCGAGATTTAGGGCTAAACCTGAACCTTCAGATTCAGGTGATTTTCTTCTAACCTCATCGGATAGAATCATACTAACAACCTCGCTTAGCTTCAACTTCTCCTTCCCAGCCAAGTTGCTAATTGCGGTCGTGCAACCTGTCCAACTATCCGATAACTGTGATAGAATCAATAGGGTCTACACTTCATCATCAAACGTGATGTCAACGGAGATAAATTTGTTAACAATCATGTTGAACTCGCTGAGGTGCATCGTGAAGGAGCATCCTTCTGCCATCTTGAGGTTTAAGAGCGTTTAGATGAGATGCACTTTTTTTGCGGCTGACGGTTGCTCGTACATCTTCGCTAGAGCTTCCATAAGCTCCACCGTCCTCTTCTCTTTCAATATATTATGGGTGACCAATTTGGCGACCGATAACCGGATTTGCCCTAAAGCCTTCCTATCCAGTATTTCCCACTCTTCGTCTGATTCCTCCTTCTTTCTCTTTGTCTTGCCCATCAACGGATGGTAAAGATCCTTCTGGTATAGATAGTTCTCAATCTACAACTTCCAGTATGCGAAGTCTGATCCGTCAAACTTCTCGATCTTTGATTTTCATTCCTCTGCCATGGTTCTCGCACAAATCTTCTGAACGAAGCTCTAATACCAGTTGTTGGGGGTTTGAAACAATCAATCGAACCCGTGCCCTTTCGGACCTTGTGCTAAGAGTTTAGCAAGTAGGAAAATCACCACAAATAAAAAAATTTATAGGAAAGATAAACAAGAAAGAACACACCAGATTAACGAGGTTCAGCAACGTGCCTACGTCATCGAGAGCCACACCACACAATTCTTTGATTAATTTGAAGAAGATTACAATGCCCACAAATAGGTTTTTATCTCTCTGAGATTTCTCTGAAAGAATCATCTCAAAACCCTCTTTTTCATGTGTTCTACAAACCCTAAAAACGTTTAGGTATATATAGGATCCCAGCCCAAAACAAAATCCCAAACAAATCAGGAAACGAAAAATCCCGACATCGGTTGACCGGACCAATGGCTTCGGTCGACCGGCCCAATGGCTTTGGTCGACCGGACCAATGGCTTCGACCGACCGACCAGAGTGTTAATTTTACATGGTCTGCTCGTGCACATTTTTGGTCGACCAGAGTTCTCTTGTCAGTCGACTGACTAGAGCTCAATTCTGGGCTTAGATTTCTTCAGGGTTTTCGATCGACCGGACCATCCCTGTCGGTCGACCGGCCAGAGCGAGCTTCTCACGCTTGTTTCTTGCTGGCATTGCGGTCGACCGGATCTCCTCCGTCAGTCGGTCGAACTAGGTTTTTCCAGTTTTCTTCGTTGATTTCATTCCAGATTTGGTCTACACTCTCGACACTAACATAAAGCTGAATGCCAACACGTTAATCCTCAGAGAAAATACTAGTAGAATCAATAATCTAAGCCCCCTTTGTCAGTATTCAAATTGAAACTTTTTTTTCTCACTTAACCATACGTGCGCCATGTGCATCAACCAAATATCCTTTCAAATTTCTGAAGGATAATACATAATTACAAAGTCTTTTAGGGAAGTGATAAGATCACCGCATGGCATAACCCTTCGCTGTCCAATACAGCAAGGGCTAGATTTTTTATCAACTTGCAACCCGTCGTGTTCTTTCATCAAATGGCCCTCTCCGTTCTTTTTAATTCTAATCTGAAGGCTGATAGTGGTAGGCCAATTGATTATGATATCAAGCAGGCCCTGCAAAAGTTTCTCTTATTAAAGCTCAATGGCTCCACAATATCCTTGCTTGAATAGGCATGTTTGTGTTGCGTTCGTTGTTGAGTAACTTTGTAGGGAGGATTGAAAGAGCGTTATTTAACCTAATTGTGGAGCTTATTCTTGCCAAGAAAATAATTCCTTCACGAAAAAGTTTTAGTTGCTTGTATGATCTCTCTGCTCACAGCGTGTCTGCTAATCTTATTGTAGTGGGTTCATAAACTCTGATCACACACTAATAACTAACTAACAGCAAACAACTCACCCCCACACACAAACACACACTAACATGCAGGCACGACGCAACACGTTTAACTCAACATTCTCCCCCTTAAACTTGTTGTATCTTCTTCACATTTATTACCACGATCTTGGTCTGCAGCTCGACGAATCTCTTATGCCCAAGAGGTTTTGTTAGAACGTTGGCAAGCTGTTCTCCCGTTTTCACATACTCCACTTCGATCTTATTCTTCTGGACACAATCACGTATGAAGTGATACTTTGTTTCTATATGTTTGCTTCTTTCAAGGTACATCGGGTTCTTCGTGAGAGCAATGGTTGACTTGTTATCAATTTTGAGAATAGTCGTCACATTCTTCTCCCCAATCAACTCTCCCATCAGGCGACCCAACCAAACTCCTTGGCAAGCAGCTGCCTGGTAGCTACATACTCCGTTTCACAAGAGGATAACGCCACCACTCTTTGTTTTCGCGACACCCAAATGATTGGGCTTGCACCAAGAAAGTATATGACTCCCGTGGTGCTCTTGCAGTCGTCAACATCTCCAGCGAGATCACTATCACTATACCTTATCAACCATGTTTCTGACTCCTTCCTTATTCCATAGACGCAACCATGATTGATGGTACCTCGCACATAACGCAGTATTTGTTTCACTACTGCCATATGAGTTGTAGTTGGAGCTTCCATGTATCTACTCACCACCCCAACAAAGTATGCAAGATCTGGCCTGGTATTTACTAGGTACCGTAGACTCCCGACGACACTTCTATACATGAAAGTGTCAACTGACGGGCTTGCATCCGTCTTTCTCAGCTTCATTCTCGGCTCCATGGGAACTTGGCACTGGTTGAAATCTGCTAACTTCAGCTTCTCTTGGATCGTCATAGCATGCCCCGACTGACTTATTGTTATTGCATTCGGATCCTACCTCACCTCAAACCCAAGATAGTAACTCAAGAGCCCGAGATCACTCATCTCAAACATTCTCTTCATTTGCTGCTTGAACTGCACAATGTCCTTGATATTTCATCCGGTGATGATGAGATCATCAACATAAACCCCCACAACCTAAACTACAGTACCTTGCCGCCTTTTGTACACCACAAGATCGAGAGGACACCTTTCAAAGCCGAGTGACTAAAGACATTTTTCAAGCATTGTATTCCAAGCGCGGGGAGCCTGTCGTAGCCCGTACAATGCTTTCTTCAACCTTAGTACTTTTTCTTCATGGCCTTCTTCTACAAACCCCTTTGGTTGTGCTACGTAGACCTCTTCCTCTAGCTCACCGTTTAGGAATGCAGACTTGACGTCCATGTGATGTACCTCCCAGTCTTCTTGTGCCGCTAACGCGTTCAACATCCTTACGGTCTCAAGCCTTGTGACTGGAGTGAATACTTCGTTGAAGTCCACACCTTGCTTTTACACATACCCCTTTGCCATGAGTCGAGCTTTGTACTTGATCACATCACCTTCCAGTTTCTTCTTAACTTTATACACCTATTTCAGACTGATTGTCCGGTGCCCTTTTAGAAGATCAACGAGTTCCCAGGTGTGATTCCTTTGTATGGCTGTAATTTCATCTGCCATAGCTTTCTTTCAGTTGTCACTATCCTTAGCTTCTTCAAAGGTTGTCGACTCCTCGACAGAGAGGAAACACAGTGCTGCCTCTCCTTCCACCTCTCGAGTCTCATCATATATTTCCTGCAAACTACGGTATCTCAAAGGTCTTTCAGAACTTGCTAAGAATTCAGGAGTACCTTCATGTGCAACTATGTTGTTTGTCAGTTCTTGGTGTACTTGTTGGCGTAGCTGTCTCATTGTCGCTTCCTAGAGTTCCACCAATGCCCAAGCTGACCAAGGGGGCTGGAGTTCTCGACTCTTGCTCAGCTTCTGCTTGTGCCGGCTCATAATCCACTGTAAACACCTCATTTGAGTTGTACTCCTTATGACTTTGTGTGGTGGAAGACCCCCAGTTCCATTCTCTATCTTCATCAACGATTATGTTCCTACTCACGTGCAGCTTCTTCTGGTCTGGATCATACACTCGGTACGCCTTTGAACCAGGTTCATAGTCGAAAAAGACCATCGGTACACTTCTATCGGACAGCTTCTTCAAGTGTGGGCTCACTGTTTTGACATATGCCACATAACCAAACACTCGCAAATGTTGGACATTCGGCTTTCTTCCCGTCCATGCTTGATATAGTATCATTCTCTCCAGACTTTGAGTCGGCGCTCGATTAAGCAAATATACCGCATTCCTCATAGCTTCCCCCCAGTATACTACAAGTACATGTTTACTCTTCAATAGACTTCTTGCCATGCCCAACACTATTTGGTTTCTCCTTTCGACCATGCTGTTCTGTTGAGGAGAGTACGGCGTAGTCAGATATCGCTTGATTCCCAGCTCTTTGCAGTAAGAAGTGAATTTATTTGAGGTAAATTCACCTCCCCGATTAGTTCAAAATGCCTTCAGTTTGTTCTCAGTTTTTGTCTCAATACTCGCCTTGAACTTCTTGAAAGCACCAAATGTCTCACTCTTACTTTTTAGCATTACTACCCACATATATGTACTATGATCATCCACTAGTAGCATAAAATATTTGTTACCTGCTAGCATAGCGGGTGTGATTGGGCCACAGAGGTCGCCATGCACGAGTCCAAGCGATCTGTCGGCTCGAAAACTTGTGCTGTGAGGGAAGGAACCTCTGTGGTATTTGCCAATGATTCAACCATCACAGATCTGTCTCACGTGCTCTACAATAGGCATGCCGATCACCATCTCCTTCTGGGCTAACTTCCTCAAGGCTGGAAAGTTCAAGTGCCCATACCGAGCATGCCAACTCCACGCATCATCTCCTAGGCTTCCCATCAAGAACACTGGATAAGCCACCTTGAGGTTGAGCACGTACAACCTATTCTTGGACTTCCTCACGTTGGCCAAGAGCTTGCTGCTCCTGTCATAGATGCGCAGATGACCTCCCTCCATAACTATTTTTCACCTATTTTCATCCAGTTGCCTAAGGCTCATGATATTGCTGCATAGCTTTGGTATATAATACACATTTGTTAGAAGTCTATGCTCACCGTTCTGGCATTGAAGCATGATGGTTCCACTCCCTTGTATCTCCACGACCGAGCCATCGCCGAATTTGACTCTGCCGCACACCTTCTCATCAAGTCTGAGAAGTTCTTCCTACAACCAGTCATATGATTGCTAGTACCGGTATCTAGGTACCAAATGCTAGTCTCGAAGACCACCTCTTCGCTGCTCAGCCTCGGCTTCACATATTCTTCGTAAACCATCATCTTTTCTCCCTCTCCTTGAGCTGTGTATAGAGACTCGCACACCTCGGTCAAGAGCAATGCAGGTTCATCGTCGTGTTGCTTTTTAGCAAGGTGGGCTCTCTTTTCCTTCTTCGACTTTCGGCATTCGGAGGCATAATGACCATAATTCTGATAGTTGTAGCAGTGGATCTTTACCTTGTCGAACTTGTGATACTTCTTTCCAGAGTCGTTTGAGTGTTCCTCAACGCCGTTCCCACATCCCCGGCCATGGTAGCGACCACGACCACCGCTGCGCCGACGACCACCTCCTCCATGCTCGCTCGTTCTAGCCACTGCCAAAGCCCTTACCTCCTTTCTTCTTCGTCTTGGCCTCCCATTCGGCCTAGATCAGTAATGCGTGCTCACCTTCCATGTCGCCAAAACCTCACAGCCGCTCTTCATGTGCCTTGAGCCGGCCAAACACCTCCTCGGTCATCATCTCACTCAAGTCACCGAACTGCTCCAATGTGGAAGCAATTTGCAGAAACTTTGGTGTCACCGCTCGCAACACCTTCTCCATCACAGCAATATCATCCATCTTCTCCCCTATGGCACGTATTTTGCTCACCATCGTGTTCAGCTGCACAACGAACTCATCGACGGACTCTCCTTCTCGCATACGGAGAGCCTCGAACTCTGTCTTGAGGGTTTGCAATTTTTCCCTCGTCACACGATCGGCCCCCACGTACATGGACTTCAATGCAGCCCACGCATCTTTGACCGTCGTCTTCTCGGCGAGGAAAAGAAGGATCTCATCGTTCACCCCCTGGTAGATAACCGCAAGTGCCATCTTGTCGCGTCGGTTGTTGACTCTACCCTCGGCCTCGACGGCGTCCCACACGCCCTGAGCCTGCATGTAGACCTTCATTTTTATGGACCACGTCGGGTAGTTGCTGCTCGTTAGTAGTGGGTATTTAAGTGTAATACTCTCCTCTCTTCCCTCCTTCGTTATCGCTTCTCCGCCGGTGACATGACTTGATGGCGATGGAGACTCCGATCTTTCCATGATCTTAGGCATTCACACACCACGACTCTGATACCAAATGTCGAAAGGAACAGGGTTGCAAAGGCTCAACTTACAGAAACTTTGCAGGAAGGAAACATAGTACTTTATTAAATGATGGAGTGCTTTTACTTGTGTTTCTACCAATCATAGCAAAGTCCAAAATGATGGAGAGCTTTTACTTGCGTTTCTACCAATCACAACAAAGCCCAACTATTTATACACAAGGAAATCTACCAATGGGTGAAGCTAACAAACTCCACAAGAAGCTCTCAACTCATGACTCTTTCACTGCTACAATTTCTCCACGTGGGTGAAGCTAACAAACTCCACAAGAAGCTCTCAACTCATGACTCTTTCACTGCTACAATTTCTCCACAAGACTCGTTCCTCTCTCTCACACAAGAAGCTCTCAACTCATGACTCTTTCACTGCTACAATTTCTCCACAAGACTCGTTCCTCTCTCTCACACACTAATAACTAACAGCAAACAGCTCACCCACACACACAAACACACACTAACATGCAGGCATGACTCAACAAGTTTAACTCAACAATAAATTTGTACATTGGAGGTGTTTGGGCACGAGCACTAGTACAAACTGCAACAGCCCCAACGGTTGTAACCGTTGAGGCTGATCGTGTCCCCAACGGTTAGAACCGTTGGGGCTGCTAAAACGCCCGTTGGGACAAATCCCGTTGGGGCTGATGGTGCCCCAACGGTTGAAAAACTTGCCCCAACGGTTACAACCGTTGGGGCAAAGAAATTTCTTTTTTTTTAAATAAAAATAAAAATACGCCCCAACGGTTAGAACCGTTGGGGCCTTAATCAGCCCCAACAGTTCTAACCGTTGGGGTCTTAATTAGCCCCACCGGTTAGAACCGTTGGGGCAAGTACCTGATTAAAAAAAACAATTATATTCAATATTAATCACTCTTAATAGAGACAAAAACACAATGCATACACACGAAAAGTATAACAAAATATAAAATTTGTATTCATAAGCTTTAATCAAAATTGGATTCTACTATACATCCAAATTTAAATGATTTGCGACGAGATTCTTTTTTTTTTCCAACCAAGCTAAGATTTCATTTAAAAGCAAAGAGTTACATGGTTACGCCTCTCATATTGAGAGCGAGCCTTTTCTGAAGTGAGGCGTCCCTCACTTTTACAAAAGATTACAATATACATGTATGTGAGAATACAAAATTAAGCCATGTGAGCTATACTCTTAGACAATTGATCCTCATACATGCTTCGAGCATTATACATTTCCAAAGCATTATTATAGGAAAAGACAACATTAGCAGGGACCCCATCCAATTCCTGAGTTCATATCGCCAGTGTTCCCTTGTTCCACCTCCCAAAGCCTGTAATTAACTAATTTGATTCTAAATTCACTAAGGGAATAGATAGTTGTTGATGGAATAAAGTACGTATCCGATCAATCTGTTTTGGTTTTTCCTGAAAGATAAAACAGTATAGTGATCAACAATTTTGTTCTATTTAAACTACAAAGTATACTGACATATATTCACATATGAAACTAACCTCATTATTGTCATCACCAATTGTCAAAAAGATCGCTTGTTCATACTCTGTGTATGCTTCCCATATCTTGCCGACTTCAACCACATGCACTCCAGCAGCAGTAAAAGCCCGTTCAAATAAGCTTCTCATTTTTAGGATGTCATCCGGTGCACATTGAGACACCAACTGATCGTATTCTTGAACAAAATTTAACTAATCACACAACGGCACATACTGCATGTAAATGAGGTCGATCACTCAACCTATAAATTACTTCAACAAAATTTATAGTTCAAATACATATAGTTTTATCTTAGAACAGTGAGCCGCATATAAAAATAAACCCTATATGTAAATATAAACCCTGTGCAACAGGTTTACAAATAGGTGCAAGAAGATAGCATCTAATATATGAGTGTTGTCTTTGTCATATTTTCATTTTCTTACTCTATTTATCTGGTGGGATATGATCGTTGAAGCTCTATTCCATCCATCCTCCAACATATTATTTGCCTAGAATCAATATAAAACACAAACACTAGACAAACAATATTAGATGTAAATTGTTTGTAAATCATCATCAAAATAAGAAGGCCAACACTCGGAAGCCACACAATTAATTTCTTATTAATCAAAGAAATTATAATGCAAGAGCAGATCTCAAACTTGAGATCTCTCAATAAATACAAATCTTCATTGTAGCTACATTGAAGATTCTCCTCTCTTAAATACCCCTCTTTAATTCCTCCTCTTTAAATTTCTCTCTTTAACTTTCCTCTAAAATCTCTGAGCATTGGAAATAAAAAGAATCGTGAGAGGAGAGAGAATGAGCTCCATCGTCGCTGAAAGAACACGAGAAGGAGAGGCTAAGGGTTTTCGAGCTCTGGGTTTCCCTTTTAGGGCATCTCCAACCCTTTGCCTCAAAATGGTGCAAATTTTGCACCAAAATGGTGCAAAAGTCACATCTAACAGTAATTCATCTCCAACCCATTGCACCATTTTTTGCACCAAAAAGGAATATTCTCAGTATCTTTCTTTTTATCTACTTTTATATGATTATTTTTTATTCCCTATATTTTTAACTATTTCAACAATTAACCCCACATATCAAATTTTATTTTTTCACATATTTTCCAAACAAAATGATTTATTATTTAAAAATTAAACTAATAAAACAATAAAATATTATTTTATTAATTAAAATAACTTGATTGCTAAAATATTATATTTTTATTATTGATATTGCCAAAATATTACATTCAAGAACATAACAGGAAATAAAATACAAGGAAATAATTAAACATTAACAACAATGTAAAAATTATAAATTTAGTATGCACTTAACTATCTGAATTAGTGTATTCCTCCCATAGATGATCTATCAGCATTACAAAGCGCAATATGAGCATCTTTATCCTTGATTTTTCCGTAACATGTAATAAATTGAGTAAATCTTGTAGTTTCATCTGCTACCATATCAACTTCTGGTGTTGGTGCTTCCCTCACTTCTTGAATTGGTGCATAAAGATCACGTTCATCCTCGATTATCATATTGTGCATAATAATGCATGCAGTCATTATGTCATGTAATACATGTTTTTTCCAAAAACGTGCTGATCCTGCCACGATTGCAAATCGTGATTGGAGAACTCCGAACGCACGTTCTACATCTTTTCTACATCTCCACCACAGCAATGTCATCCATCTTCTCCCCCATGGCGTGCATTTTGCTGATCACCGTGTTCAGCCGCAAAACGAACTCATCGACGGACTCCTCTTCTCGCATACGGAGAGCCTCAAACTCCGTCTTGAGGGTCTGTAGTTTCGCCCTTGTCATACGATCGGCTCCCACATACATGGACTTCAACGCAGCCCACACATATTTGGCCGTCGTCTTCTCGGCGAGGAGAAGGAGGATCTCATCGTTCACCCCCTGGTAGATGGCCGCGAGTGTCATCTTGTCGCGCCGGTTGTCAACTCTACCCTCGACCTCGACAGCGTCCCACACGCCCTGAGCCTGCATGTAGACCTTCATTTTTATGGACCACGCCGGGTAGTTGCTGCTCATTAGTAGTGGGTATTTGAGTGTAATACTCTCCTCTCTTCCCTCCTTCGTTGTCACTTCACCATCGGTGACATGACTTGATGGCAATGGAGACTTCGATCTTGCCATGATCTTAGAGATTCACACACCGCGGCTCTGATACCAAATGTCAAAAGGAACAGGGTTGTAAAGGCCCAACTCACAGAAACTTTGCAAGAAGGAAACAGAGTACTTTATTAAATGATGGAGAGCTTTTACTTGGGTTTCTACCAATCGCAGCAAAGCCCAACTATTTATACACAAGGAAATCTACCAGTGGGTGAAGCTAACAAACTCCACAAGAAGCTCTCAACTCATGACTCTTTCACTGCTACAATTTCTCCACAAGACTCGTTCCTCTCTCTCACACACTAATAACTAACAGCAAACAGCTCACCCACACACACAAACACACACTAACATGCAGGCATGACTCAACAAGTTTAACTCAACAATAAATTTGTACATTGGAGGTGTTTGGGCACGAGCACTAGTACAAACTGCAACAGCCCCAACGGTTGTAACCGTTGAGGCTGATCGTGTCCCCAACGGTTAGAACCGTTGGGGCTGCTAAAACGCCCGTTGGGACAAATCCCGTTGGGGCTGATGGTGCCCCAACGGTTGAAAAACTTGCCCCAACGGTTACAACCGTTGGGGCAAGGAAATTTCTTTTTTTTTAAATAAAAATAAAAATAGGCCCCAACGGTTAGAACCATTGGGACCTTAATCAACCCCAACGGTTCTAACCGTTGGAGTCTTAATTAGCCCCAACGGGTACAACCGTTGGGGCAAGTACCTGATTTAAAAAAAAAATCAATTATGTTCAATATTAATCACTCTTAATAGAGACAAAAACACAATGCATACACACGAAAAGTATAACAAAATATAAAATTTGTATTCATAAGCTTTAATCAAAATTGGATTCTACTATACATCCAAATTTAAATGATTTGCGACGAGATTCTTTTTTTTTTCCAACCAAGCTAAGATTTCATTTAAAAGCAAAGAGTTACATGGTTACGCCTCTCATATTGAGAGCGAGCCTTTTCTGAAGTGAGGCGTCCCTCACTTTTACAAAAGATTACAATATACATGTATGTGAGAATACAAAATTAAGCCATGTGAGCTATACTCTTAGACAATTGATCCTCATACATGCTTCGAGCATTATACATTTCCAAAGCATTATTATATGCAAAGACAACATTAGCAGGGACCCCATCCAATTCCTGAGTTCATATCGCCAGTGTTCCCTTGTTCCACCTCCCAAAGCCTGTAATTAACTAATTTGATTCTAAATTCACTAAGGGAATAGATAGTTGTTGATGGAATAAAGTACGTATCCGATCAACCTGTTTTGATTTTTCCTGAAAGATAAAACAGTATAGTGATCAACAATTTTGTTCTGTTTAAACTACAAAGTATACTGACATATATTCACATATGAAACTAACCTCATTATTGTCATCACCAATTGTCAAAAAGATCGCTTGTTCATACTCTCTGTATGCTTCCCATATCTTGCCGACTTCAACCACATGCACTCCAGCAGCAGTAAAAGCCCGTTCAAATAAGCTTCTCATTTTTAGGATGTCATCCGGTGCACATTGAGACACCAACTGATCGTATTCTTGAACAAAATTTAACTAATCACACAACGGCACATACTGCATGTAAATGAGGTCGATCACTCAACCTATAAATTACTTCAACAAAATTTATAGTTCAAATACATATAGTTTTATCTTAGAAGTTCAAATGGAAGTTGTTCTCTTCATGTGAATGAATATATTTGGAATAGTTCAAATACATATAGTTTTATCTTAGAACAGTGAGCCGCATATAAAAATAAACCCTATATGTAAATATAAATCCTGTGCAACAGTTTTACAAATAGGTGCAAGAAGATAGTATCTAATATATGAGTGTTGTCTTTGTCATATTTTCATTTTCTTACTCTATTTATCTGGTGGCATTCTGTGTGCTCATTAAACATTATGCTTTCTTTTTCTTGATCTTTTTTCTTATGTTTTTGTTTTTGTTATAATAAGCTTCTCTTTGTTTTCTTCTTATTTCATTTTTTTCTCTCTTCCGACAAAGCTGCATAATGGTTTCTCCTATTTTTATTTCGTTCTAGTTCAATCTCAATTGGTGTCGAAATTACAAATTATCCTTGGAAAAAGAAAAATTGTAAACACACTTATTTCAGAAATTATTATAAAGTCTGTAGCAATGAGAAAAGATATATACTACGAAAACCAGGAAACAAACAAATCGTATAGAAGTTAATTGAAAGAAAATTACTAATACCAACAATATAGAAGTCTTGCAGAAGCCCCAACATATGTCAGACCCTATAGAAAGAAACTGCAAGAGAAGGAGAAAAAAATTAAACAGGGGGGAGTTTTCTAAAAGATCTTGTTACACAAACATTCCAAATGAAAGTGCCTTTCCAGATATAGTATAGAACAGAAATTAAGGTGCAAACACAAATGTATACTTCATATGTTGTCTACTAGTTACTTGTGGAACAAAATGTACAGTAGCAGAAAGCTCCTTAGAGCTTTTTCACAATTCAAAGCTGTAAATTATAAGCGTAAGATATATTATTGAACTGGTAAAAGAAGTGAAGAAAAAGTGAGCAGATATGTAAGTATCTGATTTCAAAATGTCAAATATAAAAAAAAACTACATAAACTTACAATATATTATACTCAGGATAGCATGACATTGTTGCAAACAGAGTAGCACCTAATTTTTATAAAACTTTACAAGGTCATAAAATTTATCGGCTAATTAAGTATTCTTTATGACGTAACTTTTTATTGTTGCAGACTTGTCACGGATTGGGTTATTGCAGTGCTTGCTTTGAAATTCTTAGTGATGAGAATATAGGGATCTAGACATGTTTCTTATGAGCAGAAGGCACATACATGGTAATATTTGTATAAACTCAAATATCAACACAAGTAATCATTATCGTTTTATCATAGTTCGATAAATTGACATTAGTTCACGTTCGATATAAATTAAACATGAACTTGATTTGCACAAGTTTTTTATTACCAGAAGGTACATACATGCTAATATTTATATTGACTCAAATTTAATTCAAGCAGAAAACATTACCTCCTATTTAAGGAAACTTCATCTTTGGCTCATTCCTCCCACCGTTATATGATTAACATGGAGAAATTTGTCAGACTTGCTTGTAGTATGATGTAAATGGATGGCCGCTACTCTACTCATGTATATATTACCTCTATGTCAATAACATACCTAGCAAATATTAAGGAGCACAATTTTGTATTAAACATAGGATGGTCATAGCATGCTTTAGAGGTCGTGAAAAAGAAAATGGACACTGTTCAACAAGGTTACTAATCAATATGCAAAAGGTATAACTTGGGGGGGGGGGCGCTAGTGAATGTGCCACATGAGCTAAGATGGCTCTTACGGAAAAATTAGACATGGAACTGAAGCAATCAAAATTAGTGGCTGACTTTATGATGATGAGGTTCGTCAAATCTTGCTAAAATTAATAAGAATGTGTACATAAATAAAGCAATGGCATTGTGGCCAAGACTCTGAGGTGATTGTGTCCAAATTAATTTCCCGCACCAAAATTTCATATACTAGATAGATTATTCATAAATTCCTCTCTTTCTTTAGTTAATTTAAACATTCCAGGCTCAAAAAATCCACCAAAAGAGGTAAATATTTAGAACAAACTTACAATTTATAAGGATCAGCTCCTGTGAACCTAGTCGGCTTCTCAATCGGAATCAATACCTACACATCCAATCAGAATTCACAACAAAATGGCAGCAATCAATATTTTCAATGTTTTTGAACAGTCAATTGCTAAAGGTATCACCAAGGATAATAAAGATATGCAGGGCTTTGGTGCGTCAAAGCCTTGAATCTCAATCTCAGTGAACAGTTGAAAATTCCCTCAAAACACCTCAACTTTTTTATCTTCCCATTTCTCTTCATTTAAGACATCTTCACAGACATTAAGAACAAATAAGCTAATCAATCTAGACTCAAATAATCGGTAACAATCGAAAAAAACCCGAAAATCTGATCAATTACCCTATAAACGAAAAAAAACCCGATTACAAAATCTGATCAATCGTACCTCACGATTAACCGCAAAGATCGGGCAGTGGCGGCCGATCACATCGTGCCAAACCGTTCTCAACTGAAATCACACATTGTCAATAAAAAAATTAAAGTGTAGAAGAGAAGAACCGACGAAAAGGAGAGGATTAGGGTTTTGAGACGTTACTCCGTGGTATTGGCCGGCTTTGCTCTTGGGGATGATGTCTCCAGGCCTGTAGGCGAGAGAGATGGGAGTAGATTTGAGATCGAGAGGATGAAGAAGAGGAGAACGAGGGTTTGGGTTTTTTGATGTGTGAGAGAGACAGAGAACGGGGCAGGTGTGGGGGGGTTTTGTTTTGTTTTTTCAAATTTCGTCAAAATAAAGGGGGAATTTTCCCTCCGTTCTGTTTTTTGGCTAAAAGAACTTGCCCCAACGGTTTTTAACCGTTGGGGCTTGTGCGACCAGCCCCAACGGTTGGACACCACCGTTGGGGCTGAACCTCTTTTTACTAGTGTGAGAGAGAGGAACGAGTCTTGTGGAGAAATTGTAGCAGTGAAAGAGTCATGAGTTGAGAGCTTCTTGTGGAGTTTGTTAGCTTCACCCACTGGTAGATTTCCTTGTGTATAAATAGTTGGGCTTTGCTGCGATTGGTAGAAACCCAAGTAAAAGCTCTCCATCATTTAATAAAGTACTCTGTTTTCTTCATGCAAAGTTTCTATGAGTTGAGCATTTGCAAACATGTTCCTTTCGACATTTATCATCTTACTGGTGGTATTTTGATCCTCCCCAAATGTTAAGATACTTACATAGTGCGCGTATAGTTTCGCATTGGAAAGGATAAGAAAGAGTTATAGAATTTACCGTGGCTAGTGCTTGATAGCTTAGTGTTTGGGTAATTTGACTTTAGCCAAATAATCTCTTTCCTTGCTTCAGTGGCTGCAGTATATTCAATTGCTAACTTGGCAGTGACAGCCATCTATTGCAGCTTATAAATTAAGCACTCACCATTGAGTCACTTACTATATATGAAAATGCAACAGAGACCATATTATTTACCCTTATTTTCATTAACCTGACCCCTACGTGTCATCATGCCTATCGACTTATCGGACCGGTTTTTTGTTTTAGTTTTAGTTTTGGGGTTCTCATCCCCAATCTCTCAGTACTATGTTTTTCTATAAATTAAGTTCCACGAAAAATAATCTTCAATGTTATATTTTAACTGTAAAAGAGTCACCTTCTCCAAACCATCTGATCATCATTGGATAATTGTGACTTATTCCAAATCATTGCTCTACTAGACGACCGATTATGATTGAGAAAGTTGTCTCTCTAATATTTGTTGCATCTGTTCGCGATGAAAGGATCAGAATTCGCATCTCCACAGGATAGTCGTCCCTCTACCCTATAATAAGAGGTTACAAGTCAAGACAAATTGCTCATATCACTACATAGAAGTCACTAGAGAAAACGCCACACTTACCCGACTGCACAACACCATTGACAAGATTGTCCTATCTTCAGATCATCAAGTATCAAAGCCTCCAATTACAAGTGCATCACGTTCATGCTAATAAAGAAAAAGATAGGGGGGGAAAGCAAAGTAGTTAGCTCACTTGGAGAACAAGTAGGGGTGCTGTAGAGAACCGTTTTGTAATCATTTGAAAAAAAAAAGAAAAAAAGAAAATCAAAGGTTTTGTAATTCTAGCCCTAACCCATGTTTCAATTAGGTAAATTAATGTTCTAAATAGGAATAAATGTGATAGGAGTTATAGAATGCAAAGGGACTTTGAAACCCTAAGTAAATCAATCCCTCATAACTTCATGGACGCAACCAAAAGAGAAAAAAACAGAGCTTTGGAAGAATTAGAGAAATGAATTTAGGACGAAGGCTTCAACAAGGTGAGTGTTTTATTTTTATTTTTATTTTTAGTAATGAATTCTTGTAGAAGAGAAAGGAAATAGTACCTTTTCCGGCCACCAGCGTCACCACCGACGATGTTCAGTGATCTCCGATCAAATCATGGACCGGACCTTCGCCAGCGGTTCAAACCCTAGCCACCGATCCCAAATCCCTTCTTGAATGAGTTCAAATTTATTGAGAAATCAAAGAGTGGACATGGGGTTAAAAGAATAAACAAAGATCTTTAGTCTAAACCCTTGAGTTTCTAAAAAATTAACTTCTAGTCCAAAAGAGAGAATAATTCTAGAACATTATCCATGTTGTAGAAAATTAGTTTTAAGTCCAAAACTTTATAAAAACAGGTCCTTACGAGAACTAATTGTGAAATATTAATCTTAGCCCTTAGACTAGAAAGTTTTGTTGTAAGTGCAAATTTTGCTTTAAAAGAAAGATAAACAAAATTTTAGGAAACCCCTAGACCCTAGAAATATCAAAAATTAGTTTTGGGTCCAAAAACTGATAAGGAGATATTTCTAAATAAAACCTATTTAATGAAAATATTTCCTTTGAGTCCTTAGTTAAATAAAGTTTACTATTAGATTCTCTAGAATAAAAAAATAGAAACAAGTTTCAGAAAAATCCTAGAAACTAGAAAACCCTAGTAGTATACTCAAAATAGTATGTGCATGAAATCTTTTGTATTAGATATTTATACATCTTGTATGATTATAGGTTTGATCAAGGAGTAGGTTGTTGGAGTACGGTTCTCCAAATTGTTATCAAATATTTTAAGGTGAGTAGAATTTTTCTCATTGGTTATTTTCTATTATATATTATTTAAATGATAATTTTATTTTTGTATAGAGAAATAATGGATCACACATGTTATTCTGTTCAATTATAGTAATTGTTAACAAACGTGAATGTGATAGCTATTTATCTTTTACAAGATAAATATTGTTAAGTATATGAGATTATTGAAAATTTATCATTTCAAATTCAAAAATCCCATCTCTCAGCAAAAGCTCATGAATTAAATAAAGAACACAAGCAAGAGCCAAAATCCCAAGCCCAGAATCAAGCCGAGTAGCTTGTAAAAGCCGAAGAAAATAAAAAATCAAATATGAAAACAAAATGTATTCAAGATGGTTGGCCGTAAAGAAAAGACGATATCTCTCAATCCGGAAGGTGGAATTTAACATATAATATATAAAAATCGCCTATCTCGACAAGACGAAGCCATCTGCGGAGGCGGATTTTTGATTGGACATCGATGCCAACATCGATGCTGGCATCGATACCAGCATCGATGCCAGCATCAATGCTGGTATCGATACTGACGAGTCAGTTATGCTGGCATCGATACCAGCATCGATGCCAGCATCAATGCTGGTATCGATACTGACGAGTCAGTTACAGATCAATGGCTGATTTTTGATGGTTTTGGATAATGATTCAATCCAAAGGCTCTCATTCACTGATGTTTACTATAAACAGGGGTAGAGAGTAAGGGGTTAGGGGTGTAAAAATTTTTATAACTCCTTTTGGAGAGAAGGGCTACTCTTAATTGAGAAGGTCTTCCAAATTTGTAACTTTTTATTACAATTAATAAAAGAATTTTTTCACCACTTTAATTTTTTTTCTTCTCTTTGTTGGATGATAAAGATGAAGATGAAGATGGAGATTAATTTGAAGGTTTGTTTTTCTTATTTCTCTTTTATTACTTATTAGTTTAGATTTATTTTCATGCTTGTAATTAGATTTTTTTTTCTTGTTTAAATAGCCAAGAGGCTAGAACCCTCTTGCCTTAGATTTATTTCATGCTTATAGAATAGATTTATTTCATGCTTATAGAGTAGATTTATTTTCTTGCATTTAATTCTTACAATTTATTTTATAGTTTAGATTTTGTAATTTATTTTGTAGTTAGATTTTAATTTCTTATACTATTCACCTTGAGGCTAGAACCCTCTTGGGTTTAGTTTTTCTTTTTGTTTATTTTTATTTTTTTGATTCATCTTTAGGCTAGAAGCCTCTAGGGAATCGCCCTTTTCTAAGAAGTGTGTTTAATTTTAGATTACACATATCTTTAATTGAATTCATAATCTTTACTTTCTAAAATTTTATTTTTTATTCTTTATTTTTATTTGTTTCATGATTTTTCCTTCTTGCCTTGTTGATCACATTTTTTTATCACTTTCACTCTCAAATATATTCATTTACACAATCATTTTTATTCTCTCCATCTCTCCACAATCATAATTATTCTTCACTCCTATTTGTCACGCACACAACATAAGAACCGAATTTATATTTTCTTCTATAAAACACCTTCCTCGTAGGATCGATAACTTTTTATACTATAACTTGACACGGTTGTGCACTTGTAACATTTTTGGTACATGTTTATGTCGCATCAAGTTTTTGACACCGTTGCCGGGGAGGGTGCTTAAGTAGGATTTTATTTAATTTGGTTCTTTAACTTGTGTGTTTTTTGTGAAGGAACCGCTTGGAGCTTGAAGATCGCGGATTGGAGATCTAGAACTTGGAGAATTGCTTTTAGGTAACTCTTCTTTCTAGTATTTTTAATTCCATCCTTTTTAGTTAGCTTCACAATAAGAGATAATTAGGATTAAAAAAAAGAGGGATTTTATTTTTTTGTTGACCATAATAAAATTCACCTTTCACTTGGATATTAACTAACAAGATAATAAACTCAAATAATGTTCACCCTTCTCATAGTTGTTTGATTGTTAACTCTAATAAAAAAATATAAAGATTTTTTTTCCATCTTTTTTAGTCGCTTTTAATTCATAGGGTTACATTGCATATAGTTAGTAGGAATTCACCAAAGTGATTTGAGCATCTAGATTTGGCACACACTTTAAAATATTTTTAAGGGCAAAACCCCATAATCAAGATAAGGAGAGGGATTTCATCACCCTTTCCTTAGCCTAAAAATTACTAATTCCTCACTACACCACCCAAGCCTAGTAAAACTCATTAGACGTTGGCCCTAAGGATTCGAGCTCAATAAGGAACAAAGAATCCTTAAGTGAACCGATTTAAGTTTTCTTGGATTAGTTGGTGTCTAAGGTAAGATTTAGGGGTTGCGTAAAGCGCTCCGTAAGGAACGAGGTACTTAATTGATCTCTGATCACCCTCTAGTACTATCCTTACCTGGCTGACTACTCGAGTAAAACTTTAATCTTTTCACTTTAGGAGTTTTGGTTAGGAGCTGGTCTAGTTGAGTTAGGCTTAACCCTAGAGTTAGAGTGATTGAAAAGTGATTGCTTTTGATTTGTTTTAGTTAGGATTTTCCTTTTTCTTCTCATAATAAAACTAATTTTTTCCCTTAAAAAATTATAAAAAGAAGTTGTTTTTGGTGTATGCAAACGTGGATTAGGGTTAATACACATCGATTAATTCGTTTTGAACAAATTCCAGAAATGGCATATCCTAATTCACTCGTTCTTCAAGATATGTGCTATCCTACTAGGAATGCAATCCCCTCTTGCATTAGGCTCCCCGAGGCAAATGGAACTAACTTTGAGCTTCGATCGTAATATATCAACAAGCTTCCAAATTTTCTAGGGAATGAAACTGAAGATGCATATATTTTTATCTCAGAATTTGAAGAAGTATGTATGATTATTAAAATAAGAGAATTAACTGAAGATGCAGTCAAACTCAGATTTATTCCTTTTTCCCTCAAAGACAAAGAAAAAAAATGGCTATACAGCTTATCCATAAATTCCATCATAACTTGGAAGGAATTTATCAACGTTTTTCTTAAGAATTTTTTTTCGATCCATAAAACGGTGAAGCTAAGAAATAGCATCATGAATTTTAAAATTGTCCCGGGAGAATCTTTTTGGAAGTATTTTGACCGATTTAAAGATTTTTTCATCCAATGTTCTCATCACGGTTTAGAAAAATAGCGATTGTGCCAAATAATTTATGAAGGATTAGATTATTTTGCAAAAACTTCCTTAGAATCAATGTGCCACGGGGATTTCATGAGGAAAAACATTGATGAAGCTTGGGTGTTTTTAGAGAGTCTTTCTAAAAAAACCATGCAATGGGAACACTGTGATGACCGAGTGTCATCAGTTCCCCAACCCAAGTCCAATGGTATTTCCTTAGAGTCGAACATTACATATGAAGTTAAGATGGCCACAATCATGCGTAGGTTAGAAGCTTTAGAAATCAAGGAAAGAGCATCGGCTCAAATCAATCAAGTTTCAGCCTCAGGATATCACAACTGTCTGTCACCATCTCATGTTTTAGAAGAATGTCCTCTCTTAGGAAATAATCAGTCATTAGGACAGGTCAACGCTACATTCCAGCATTACGCAAATGATCAATTCTCTCCAACCTACAACCCAGGTTGGAGAAATCACTCAAACTTTGCATGTAATCAGGGAACTCACTCCGGAACTCAAAACTTCACTCTCTCTTCAAACCAACAATTTCCTAGGGGAAACACAGTTCCTTTAAATTCTTATCCACAATTTTAATAACCTAATCTGTCGTATTAAAATCAGTCTCTGCTTCATCAAGCTGTAATTTAGACTTCTCACAATCCATATCAGGATAAACATCTCAATGTCTTGGAAATCATAATTAAGGCCTCCACTCAAACTACGAATATGTTGACTCAAACGTCTAGCACTCTGAATTCATTCATGCAATCAACTGGACAAATACTCAACTCCAACACTCAAGCTATAACTAGATTAGAACCCTAACTTGGTCAACTAGCTAGTGCCGTGAGTGAAAGAGAGAAAGAAAAATTTCCGAGTTAATCCGTGGTCAACCCTAAAGACACAGGATGCAGTTCATCCTATGAAGCTCAAGTGAATGCAATCAATTCACTTCGGTCAGGTAGACAGGTCAATAATCAAGTGAGAACTCCTCCAAGTCAAACTTTTGATCCAATACAAATTCCTTCTCCTTCTCCTTCTGATGGTTCGGTCATTTGTTGGCACTCTTCGTGGAGCAGCCTTCGATTGGTATCGCCATCTTAAGCCAGGAAGTATCAGCATTTGGGACAACATGGAATACATGTTACTCAAGAATTTCTTCGATGACGATACCGAGGTTTCAATTGGAACGTTATCCGATAAGAAGCAGAAGGACAGAGAGTTGGTCGAAAATTTCATCAAACGATTCTTGAACAAAGCTATGAATTATAGAGATTCGGTTAGCGAGGACTTCATCCTAGAAATCTGTCACAACAATCTTTCTCTGGATATCCTCGGAGCCATGGGAATGGTGCCATCTAAGACTTGGAAGGATTTGAAGGTGCAAGGAGAACGAGTTGAACGCTTCCTCAAAAAGAAGATGGTCGAAAGGGGTCAAACAGCGACTAACACTACAAGAAATCTACTATTTAACGACCAAAATTAGTGAAGGGACCATTTGCCCGTTATTAATGTGCATATAATAACGACGGGTTTTAAACCCTTCGTCTAGTGATTACAAATAATAGAGAAATATTGTGATATGGGATAACGGTTTTCTAATCCCTTCGTTGATTTGATCCTACTACCGTCGTTATTGGGTCTCCTTAAAAATGAAGGGGTCTATTACCTTCATTGATGGAACTCCTAATCATAATTAGACTGAAATTAACATATTCCTATTAACAAATTAGATAACCAAACTCGAAGCCGTAACTAGATTGTCTAAAAAAAATTACGAAACTTCCCCCCTCTTTTTCATTTCCCCGCCTATATTTTCATTTCTGTATCCTCGGAGCCATGGGAATGGTGCCATCTAAGACTTGGAAGGATTTGAAGGTGCAAGGAGAACGAGTTGAACGCTTCCTCAAAAAGAAGATGGTCGAAAGGGGTCAAACAGCGACTAACACTACAAGAAATCTACTATTTAACGACCAAAATTAGTGAAGGGACCATTTGCCCGTTATTAATGTGCATATAATAACGACGGGTTTTAAACCCTTCGTCTAGTGATTACAAATAATAGAGAAATATTGTGATATGGGATAACGGTTTTCTAATCCCTTCGTTGATTTGATCCTACTACCGTCGTTATTGGGTCTCCTTAAAAATGAAGGGGTCTATTACCTTCATTGATGGGACCCCTAATCATAATTAGACTGAAATTAACATATTCCTATTAACAAATTAGATAACCAAACTCGAACAGGAAAGCCCTCACCTTTGCAGACATTGGCGCAGTTGCCGTCACTTACACAGAGTCCATTGAATTGAGTGCTTGGAGTCTCACACATTCTTCCTTCGACGTTAGAAGCGGCGGCGAAAAGGAGGGAAACAAGGAGGAGGAGAGTGAGAGAAACCTTCATGTTTGTTCTCCTGGTTTTAATAAGCACATTTCTTTAAATGGATACGACGCCATTTCTTTAAATGTCTCAAACAAGTGAGGTTCCAAGATCATATCTCATTCTCTGTTTTTGGTGAAGTGTTTTTTCTTTATAATTTATGCTGAGCAATCTTTGGTACTTGTAGAATGCTATGCAAATGAGAAGACAATGAATTGAGGTCTCTATTATTTCTTGCAATTAAATGACTATTACTAACCCATGGGCAGCCGTGGATATTTACTGAAATTAAGGAACAACGGCATTGGGACATTATTAGTTCGTGGGAGAGATTTAATATTCTGAAGGATTATGTGAACTGTGGTCTTGCACATTGGGGTTCAGATTCCAAGGGTATGTTTTAGTACTTTCTTTGTATTTGGATTACTCCATATAATCTGGAAAGGGTCTCATCTTATAGTTAACTGGTATATTCATGTGTAGTGCATTATTTCATCAATCTCTATGTTACAATAAAATATCAGACCATGCTCATAGTTTTGTCACATATTTCTAGTGTGTATTATGTCTCTTTATACAAAAAAATTGGAGAAAGGCACCCGATATGTTAGATGAACAACTGAAGAATCAAGAGCACATGCTTCTAAATGATTTTGGTTTCAGTAGTGATTGTGTAAAATGTTTTAGTTACTTCTGCTTTTTCTCATCACAATCACACAGTTTTTGTGAATAGGAATGGGGACAATTTGTCATCTAAGATATTAACAGTTAACTAGGTGAGAGGCCTATTCATGCGCATTATTGACCCGCATAACTTATGATTACATCAATTCTTGTAATAACATCTCATAAACAGCCCGACAATTAAGAGAGACTTCAATTGGTTTAGGTCCTCCCTGGATGTTTGAGTAACATTTTTGTCAGTAGTAGGGTAAGTAGTACATCTCGATTACTAAAGGTGAAATGATATTTTTTAATTGCTTATTGTGATGGCATGGAGATAGGTGCTTTACATAATTGTTCTTCCTCTTCAGCCACAAAAGCACATGAGGTGACTTCTTTTTTCCTGTTTTCTATGAGGTTGTAATCTTTCAATTTTTCTATTCGGAGAACCAAAATTATGACAGTCATCATGTCTTTGTTAGTAAGATACTTGTATTCTTTTGAAATGAATGATTTTCTTATGTATCCTACGTTATAATGTGCTATTCTGATTACTTTTCTGTTCCTTGTACTTTAGATAAATTTCTGATGTCGAAGCTTATCCAACTGAGTCCATTCTATTGTCACATTTGGAGTACTATGTAGATTTAAATCCTGAACACGGTAGTAGGCTGGTGACGAGTAAACAAGTTGTTTAGTTGTCCCGAACATGAGATGTAGTCCCTGAACACGGTAGTAGGCTGGTGACGAGTAAACAAGTTGTTTAGTTGTCCCGAACATGAGATGTAGTCAAGAAACAGAAAGTTTGGAACTTAGTTCTAACCGATCATCACTACTTATGATCTTGCAGATATCTTGATGAATTTGTCCCTTTAAACGGCACTTTACATACCAGGTACACATTTTGTTATGCATGGATTGTTATGTTCCCTGTATAATTGAAGTAATTGACGATTTCGAAGCAAGATTTGATTTTTGTCATGTCAGATGAAAGAAACCAAGTTTCCCTTGCCTTTTATTGCACGTACATCGTGTTACAGACTTTGATAGGGGTGGATACATAGAATAATAGTGGTAGCTTATTGGAACCAGAGTCTTGAGGCAGCTAGCAGGGCATGCGACACATACAGCGGCGGCAAATGCCCTTGCAGTCACCGTCAGGAAAGCCCTCACCTTTGCAGACATTGGCGTAGTTGACGTCACTTACACAGAGTCCATTGAATTGAGTGCTTGGAGTCTCACACATTCTTCCTTTGACGTTAGAAGCGGCGGCGAAAAGGAGGGAAACAAGGAGGAGGAGAGTGAGAGAAACCTTCATGTTTGTTCTCCTGGTTTTAATAAGCACATTTCTTTAAATGGATACGACGCCATTTCTTTAAATGTCTCAAACAAGTGAGGTTCCAAGATCATATCTCATTCTCTGTTTTTGGTGAAGTGTTTTTTCTTTATAATTTATGCTGAGCAATCTTTGGTACTTGTAGAATGCTATGCAAATGAGAAGACAATGAATTGAGGTCTCGATTATTTCTTGCAATTAAATGACTATTACTAACCCATGGGCAGCCGTGGATATTTACTGAAATTAAGGAACAACGGCATTGGGACATTATTAGTTCGTGGGAGGGATATAATATTCTGAAGGATTATGTGAACTGTGGTCTTGCACATTGGGGTTCAGATTCCAAGGGTATGTTTTAGTACTTTCTTTGTATTTGGATTACTCCATATAATCTGGAAAGGGTCTCATCTTATAGTTAACTGGTATATTCATGTGTAGTGCATTATTTCATCAATCTCTATGTTACAATAAAATATCAGACCATGCTCATAGTTTTGTCACATATTTCTAGTGTGTATTATGTCTCTTTATACAAAAAAATTGGAGAAAGGCACCCGATATGTTAGATGAACAACTGAAGAATCAAGAGCACATGCTTCTAAATGATTTTGGTTTCAGTAGTGATTGTGTAAAATGTTTTAGTTACTTCTGCTTTTTCTCATCACAATCACACAGTTTTTGTGAATAGGAATGGGGACAATTTGTCATCTAAGATATTAACAGTTAATGCTTCCTACAAACAGTGATTTATTAAGGGTGATAAATGCAAGATGAAAGAATGTGTCTTCCACAAACTTTTATTTTAATTAGTTTTAGATAGTTTCATGTATTTTTCTTTGGAACGATTAGGATATTAACTCTTGTTATTAGTATTGAATATTTGAGGATGGTGTAATTTTATTTATTGATGTTATTAATGAATGGAATTTTTTGTTTTCCCTCTTATTCATTATTGGGTATTTTTAATATATTTTTGTTGTGAATCTTAATGTCAGATTGAGAATAATATGATAGTTGCCTATGAATGAAAAAATTATTATTGATGTATATTAGAAATTTGTAGTCTATAATGACGGTTTTATAAACCGTATTTTGTTCATCAACGAAGGGAAAGCACCATTGTTAATGAGTTACTAATTATTCATTATGAGAACTTTTACGACGGTATCCAACCGTCATTAATTAGTCTTCAACGACGGAAAAATATCCCCGTAACTAATGGTAACGACGGGAAAATATCCCTGTAACTAATGGTAACGATGGGAAAATATCCCGTCACTGATGGTAACGACGGGAAAATATCCCTGTCACTGATAGTAACGACGGTGATAATTAACGTCGTAAATATTAACGACGGTAATGTGTTCCGTCGTTATAGACTCTATAACGACGGGTAGTATATCCCTTCGTGACCCTTTAGCGAAGAGGGCTTCAACAACGGGTGACGAAGGGATTTTTCCCCGTCGTTAGCATACAATAACGAAGGTTTTTAGCTCTTTAACGAAGGGAAATCCCTTCGTTAAAGATGTAATTTCTTGTAGTGTAATTCTCCACAGCAGAATTTTGTCCCTCGGGGTAAGGGAAAATCACAAGCGAATGTAGTAGACGCGAACCAAACATTCGAGCTACAAGCATAAACGCAACCGCAACCGCAACCGTAACCGCAACAACAGCAGCAAAAGGCGCCTCAACAGTCATATTGGCAACAACAGCCTTAAAAGCAAAAGACCACGGAACCAAAGTTCCCAAAGGTTTATTCTTTTAAAGAAGACGAGGTCCCGGTATTTTTAAATACCTCATAGAGAACAAGATCAAGTTGCCTCCGATCCAGGACCAGAAAGACACCAAAAGGGTTAATGATCCAAAATACTATGCGTTCCACAGAGCAGTCCACCACTCGACTAAGTTATGCTATGTCCTCAAAGACAAGATCCAAGCTTCGATCGACGTTGGGGTCATTACTATGAAATAGTCTAAGGAAAAGAAGGTGGGTACGAACACAGTATCAATTAGCTTCGAGTCTGTTCCTTTGAATTGGTTTTAGCCCGAAACCATAATGAATGTAGCGGTGAAGACCGTTAACGACGATCCTCACAAATAATGCCAGAAAGGACTTGTGCCACACACAGTCCCAAATGGCTAGATTCTCTGGGTCCATCCCGATCTAATTGAAGATGAACAGTGGATCGAATCGTCATCCAAGAAGAAATCAAAAGGGAATGGGAAACTTGTTGTGGAGCCGCAGCCATTCCAGAAGAAGATGATGAAGAAATTCCTGCTTTCCCACTCTCCGAAGATGAACAAGAAGTCTTTGTAACCAATGGAGAACCAGTCTTTGCTACCTGGAGTGGGAATGAATATCATTTCAAATACCTGGATGCCTCTGAGCAGTTAGCTAAGCAAGGGGTAACCAAAACCATTCCCTCCAAGACATTAGCAGAAATGAGAGTGGTCACAACTCCCCTAGCACCTGTTGAAAAGACTCAGCAAAAGTTAAAGGAGAAAGAGCCTTTATACCAAGAGGGCCAGAACCCAAAGCAATCTCGATTCAATCAACCGATTGGGAGAGACAAACCGGGGACCTCGAACACTCCGTACCGCTTCAATATTATGACACAGTTAGCCAATATACTGGCCAGAATAACTCTATACGAGCTGCTACGTCTTTCGAAAGACACGAGGGAGGCATTACAAGAAGCTTTGGCAAATTCTGATGTTTTCCTGACTCAGATCAATCCATCCCCTGAAGAACCAGAGCTGTCAGTCCAGCATTGCAACCTCGTAGTACACCACTTTTCCTACATTTCTTTCACCAAGGAGGACATGCAGACAAAGAATTCAAAGCATGACCGACCCTTGTACTTCACCAGGCACATTGGCTCTAGCGTGATCAACCGGATCCAAGTCGACTCGGGTTCCGCTGTTAGCATCATGCCACTCTGATCTATGTATAATCTCGGAATACCGGCTAGTAAGCTGGCCTACATGGGCACTACGATCTATGGATTCAACACCACTGGGTCCAAACCACTAGGTAAAATCCGAGTGAAGTGTCAGATCGGAGACTTGAAGTCAGAAGTCATATGTTATGTAATCGACGCAGAGACTTCATATAACTTACTATTGGGTCGACCATGGATTCACGGTAATGTTATAGTCCCTTCGACCCTCCATCAGTATCTTAAATATGTAGACACTAATAATGAGGTTAAGACGATGGTCGTGGATAAGCAGCCGTTCAAGGGGTTGGAAAATTATTTTACCGACTTCCTTCTCTACGGGGCTAAATCTGATACTGAACCATCGGCCCAAGATACGGACAAAGAAGAAGAAGCTGACACCAAAGCTGGGTTTGATTACAATGGTGGTTTTGTACTTAATAATATTGTACTCATTGTAATCAATCTTGACGATGGAGAGTCATCGGATAGTAGTTGTAATTGGCAACTTGCCGAAGAAATAGCAATAAATGATGATTTAGAGTACTCGTTGTGTCTTGATAACATCATGAAAGGGTTATATGATGACCCCAACTTGTATATGCCACTTCAGTCATGTTGCATGATGAAGAAGCATGTTCAAGATTCGTTCGGAATGATACTTGTTGTCCCCGGAAATGCAGGGGTGAAAAAGAAGTTGTCTACGGTAAAGGAAAGGAATTTTCAATACCAGACCACTTCTTGGAAGAAAATGACGATGATGATAAACTTGCTCCTTATTTATTCAGATATGATACAAAAGCATGGAACCTCATGGAGAGATACGGATATGACTTCGCACTCGGAGAGGGTCTTTGTTTCGGTCGAGGTCCGCAGGTTCTACCTCGTGTAGCTTATGTACCAAAAGGAAAACCTGATAGTTATTATAGCTACAGGAGAGGTTTAGGCTACGTCTCCTCGTCCGATGACGAGTGCTGCTGGCAAGTCATCGATCAAATAGATAATAAGGGTAAAGACGGATATTCTTCCAATTCTTTAGCTTAGGACTCCGAGGCTAGTCTTGGAGAAATGTTCCAAAAATTAATGTCGAACATGACCACAATTGACCCAGTCACCATTGAGGAAGATGATCAAATACCAACTTGGGAAGACCCTTAGGTTCATCACCTGAGTATGCAGTACGGTGATAGATTCGAACAAAGAGAGCCCCCTACCGAGGACAAAGTAATCCAGGTAAATATGGGTGACGAGGATAACTCAAAACCGATATTCATTAGCGATAGTCTCCCACCAAATGAGAAAGAAGAGCTAATTACCCTTATTAGGGAGTATATTGATATTTTTGCTTGGAACTACAAGGATATGCCAGGGCTCGATCCAAATATGGCAGTGCATCGCCTCAATATTAAACTGGATGTCAAACTTGTCAAATAACAACAAAGACGGTTTCGTCCGTAAATTATGGAGGCAATCGAGTCCGAAGTTAAAAAACTTATTGACTCAGGTTTCATCAGGGAAGAACAACATCCTGAATGGATTGCCAACATTGTCCTAATCCTTAAAAAGAATGAAAAAATTAGAATCTGTATCGACTTCAGAGATCTTAACACTGCTTGCATGAAAGACGATTTTCCTCTTCCCATCACGGATGCTATCATCGACAATACGTGTAGATTCGAGAGAATATCCTTCATGGATGGATTTTCTGGTTATAATCAGATAAAGATGCATCTAGATGATGAGAAACATACCACGTTCAGAACACCCCTCGGTGTCTTCTGTTACATAGTTATGCCTTTCGGTTTGAAGAACACAGGTGCCACATACTAAAGAGCCATGTCAAAGATTTTCCAGGAGCATCTCCAGAAGACTGTTGAATTCTATGTGGACGATCTAGTTGTGAAGAGCCGTGATAAAAATGATCACATCAAAGACTTGAAGACGATGTTTGACCTGATGCGGACTCATCAACTGAAGATGAATCCTACCAAATCTTTCCTCGGATTGTCCAGCGGCAAATTCCTTGGATTCGTCGTCACTACCAAGGGTATTCATATTGACCCTGATAAAGTGAAGGCAATTAATGAGTTGCAACCCCCGAGAAACCTTAAGGAACTCAGAGGATTACAAGGATGATTGGCTTATATCCGTCGGTTCAACTCGAACCTTTTAGGGAAATGCCAACCATTCTCCAGGCTCACAAAAAAGGGCGTATCATTCGTTTATGACCACGCTTGTCAAAAAGCATTCGAGGATATCAAAGAATATCTCTCGAAACCTCCTATACTCGTTGCACCAAAATCAGGCAAACCATTCTTGATATATGTCAAGGAGACGAGCCACTCGTTAAGTGCATTACTTGCACAAGACGATAACAACGGTCACGAACAGGCAGTATATTACCTGAGCCAGACCCTTGTGGGTGCTGAATCCTGATATCCAATGATTGAGAGGGGTGTCTCTCATTAGTGTTCGCAATTCAAAAGACGTGGTATTACTTAGTTGGACAGACTATTTACGTCATCTCCAACATTAACCCAGCCTGAGTATTCATGACGCAGCCAGCTTTCATGAATTGGCGTTTAGAAAAATGGGCCCTGCTTCTGTCCTAGTACAATATGCACTTTAAACAACAGAAATCGATCAAAGGACAGGCTATTTGTGATCTACTGGCACCTAACCCAACTACGGATACCGCCGAGGTGTACGACGATCTGCTAGATGAAACCCATGATGCTAACGTAACTTCCCATCAACAGGTGTGGTGTTTGTACTTCGACGGTGCTTCTCGAGCAACTAATGTAGCAAGTGCTCTTGGATATTATAAGGTCTCCTCCGGAGTTGGAGCTGTCTTAGTTTTCCCAGAAAAACATGTAATGCCTCAAGCTTACTCACTGACCGAACTGTGCTCAAACAATATAGCTGAGTATAACGCGTTGCTTATTAGGCTCAGTTTTGCTAAAGAGCTGGGGGTTGAATATCTCGAAGCTTTCGGTGATTCTCAACTGGTAGTTAAACAAATTCATGGGGAGTACGAGGTCAGAAAATAGGATTTGATACCATACCATAGGATGGACGTTAAGATGGAAGAATCATTTGAAGGATTCTTCATCGATTACATTCCACGCTTACAGAACGCCTACACAGATGCATTAGTAGCATTAGCAGTATCTCTAGCACAGCCTTCCAAAATGGAACAATTCGTTACGGTGAGAACTCACCAGCTCTTTGTACCAATCTACGATGTAGATGACGGAGAAGAGGATATTAAAGAAGTGTATTCAATCCAAATTAAGTTCGAATCTCGAGACTGGCGCTTCCCTATCGTAGACTACATCCTACACAGGATTTTACCAGAAGACGTAAAGGAAAGAGACTCAATCCAATGGAGAGCACCGAGATTCTACTATAACACGGAGAGTTGAACGCTATATCGTCGGGGGTACGATGGTTTACTACTATGTTGCCTATCAACCAAAGAGGCAGAAGAAGTCCTTAAGGAGACGCACGAAGGGGTTTGTGGCGCACACCAACCTGGCTCCAAACTTTACGACCACATCAGAAGGATGGTATATTTCTAGCCCATCATGATCAAAGATGCAGTCACATATGCCCGAAAGTGTCATGCGTGTCAAGTACGCGCGAATTATATGTACCAACCCCCAGAGCATCTACACCCTTCGACTACATCATGGCCTTTTGAAACTTAGGGAATGAACATCGTGGATCCTATTTTTTCCCCGTCGATCAAAGGTGACCGATTCATCCTAGAAATTATCAATTACTTCTCTAAATGGGCTGAAGCGATCCCGCTCAGAGAAGTTAAGACAAGCAACATTGTGGCTTTCATCAAACACCATATTATCCATCGGTATGGTGTCCAAAAAAATCATACATGACAACGGTCCTCAATTTGTCAGTAATGTTTTTATCAAATTCAGCGAGAAGTTCAAAATTCAAGATGTCTCGTCGACAGCTTACAATCCCACAACAAACGGATTGGCTGAAGCCTTTAACATGACTATCATAAAACTTTTGTCGAAGCTCATGAAGACTAATAAATGAGATTGGGACGATAAATTCGGAGAAGCTCTATGGGCCTATCGCACCACAGTTTGCACGCCCACTAGAGCAACCCCATATTCTCTAGTGTACGGGTGTGAAGCAGTTCTTCTGTTGGAAATCCAAATTCCATCTCTTCGGATCGCTCTTGCAACGGAGATGACCACTGAAGAACAACATCAGAAATATCTCAAAGAACTAGAGATGCTTGATGAAAATCGCTTAGAAGCCCAACAGCACATTGAATTCTATCAATCCAGAATTTCCTGAGCTTTTGACTAAAAGGTTTGACAATGGAGTTTTAGGGAAGGGGACTTGGTCTTAGCTGTTCGACGACCAATGATCCTCAATTCTAAGAAGAATGCAAGTTTGAACCCAAATGGGAAGGACCATTTGTGGTAGAGATAGTCTACTCAAATGGCGCATATCGCCTTATTACCAAGGAAAGCGCCCGGCTTATGATGCCGATAAATAGAAAATTCTTAAAAAAGTACTACCCTTATTACATTCAAGATAACCCATGTATTGGGAAGTTCCCGGAAGAATACTACGTGTGGTATTCTTAGGGATAACCTAGTTACTGCAAAAAAAAAAATAAATAAGAGATCCACACTTGGACTCTGAATGTTTTCAAAGTTGGAACATATCTCAACATCGAATTCACTGACTCTCGTGAATTCTTTTGTAAGACGAGATTCGACTATTTTGACAGATCAATCTTTCTCCACAAAATCCCCAACTGATCAAATCAATTGACGATGGGTTCACCAAAACTTCTATCCACCAATCTTCAATGTCTTTCAAACTTGACATGTTAAGTCTTAATCACTTAACATCAAAATCTTCCATCGAATGACTAGCACAAATCGACAGGTTTCACTGCAATCGGTATTACACTCCCACTTCTTTCTTGGTCAAACCTATAAAAGTTAGGGCCAAAGCCAAAATTTCCTCTTGATTCCTTCAATGAACGAGAGGACCACTTTCAATTCGAATAATCAAACTTATAAAAGTTAGGATTGTCTCTAACCCCACTTGGTCAAACCTGCAGATAGTTAGGACAAAGATCGGATTCCCACTTTCGATAAACGAGAGGCTTCCACCTTTTCGATTTCAGCCAAACCTATAAAAGTTAGGGCCGAAAATAAAATTTCACCTTAATAAATGAGGGATTCTTTTCTTGGATTTAGCAACCAATCCTATAAAAGGTAGGGTTGCTTGAATCTTTTCGGTTCTCAGAGTGGAGATTCCACTCTTAGTTTCACCTTTCCGGATTCTGGGGGTGGAAATCTCACCTCGAGTTTCCTTTGAAACTGGAGACAGAATATAAAATTCTTCCTATTTAGTTTTGGGAGATAGAATATAAAATTCTTCCTCTCCTATTTTAGGTTCGTCTTTACCATAAACAATACATGGGGACAGAATAGAAAATTCTTCCACTTCAGCATCGGGTTTGTCTTTCACCCTAAGAAAAGACACAATTCCTGACTTCAAATCCGTACACTTCATACACGGGAGATTTTATCTTGATCCCTAATTAGAGATAAGTCATCGCCTAACACGTGTTGTCGGGTAGTCTATTCCCGTGAGAAAGACGAAGTCTACGTATTCAATATCGTAGCACTAAAAGGGTTAACTCTTTTAGCACAATATTACATGTGGAATGGACTTAAACAAATCGCATGCTAGCCCGACTCAAACGGTAATCGGTAAAGGCACGTCAAATCCGTTGATGGCTGAGGGTTTGCCAAAAATCCTATGAGAACCCCGCAAGGGATGAGTAAGTCTATGTATTCAAAAAAAATCATAGCGCTAAGTCTAAAATAATTCATTCTTCTAGCACAACATCATATACAGAACGGATTTGAATAATCTGCATGCTAGCCCGATTCAAACGATAATCGGTAAAGACAAGCCAAATCCGTTAATGGCTGAGGGTTTGTCAAAAATCCTATAAATATTATGGTTATTCATCCTAGAGTGGATAATAATCATAATAAAGAGTGAGCTAAAGAAAAGATTTTATTTCATTAATAAAGTCAAAATGAAGGAACTATCGCTTCGAGTACAATCTGCGGCTGAGAATTCGGTGTTCCAGCATAGAAAGATCTTCGGCGAAACTACGCTCGAGTTTAGCCCCCAACTCGGCTCGAATGGAATCTTCAGATGTATCCAGTATATTTGTGGCTGTGCTTCTCAACTTAGCCAACTTCTCCTCTGCAGGCTTCAGCTTCCCCAATGTCTGTCTTTGAGAGTCTTCAGCATTAGCTAAGTCGTCCTCAAGAATAGCGCGAGATTCTTCGGCATACTTCAAGGCCTTCTTAAGTTCAGCTATCTCCTCGTCGGCCGAAGCTAGAGAGCTAATTAAATCAGCCTTAGCCTTATCCTTCCTTAAGAGATTAGCCCTCATCTGTCTAATAGTGCTCTCCTGTGACTGAAGATCATGTCCAATGGATACTCTGGAGTCATGCCACTGCTTCAACTCAAATTCCAACTGAGTAGCAACAAAATAGGGAGCACCTCTAGTCTTCTGTTCCCCTAACTCTTGGGATTCGTGCTCCAGTATGGCAAGATCCGCAACAAGGGAATCGGCTAGCTCGGGGTACCCCCTCCTCCCTAATCATCATCATATGACGGTCAAGTGATCATTTGTACTGATCAAAACGGAATCCATGATGAATGATCCTCTTGACCATCTTGCCCAAGAAGGTAAGGAAACTCTCAAGATCTATCCAGAACATGTCTGTGCTCGGATCGGTATCAGATAATAAGGCCATAATGTGCTCATATGGAGATGGTGAAAACCCTACAAATAATCATATGAAGAGGTAAGAAACCCTAGAGTATTGTTGGGAAATTCAGAGCGAATTATGAGCTTACCATCACCGACAGAGGTTCCTTCAGTTTGATGTCCTATAGCGGGCTCTACTAATCTAGTCTCGGCAGGCTCGGAATGATAGCAGGTATGACTGTCGATGGTATATCAACTCCTCTAGGAGATTCTGCCATGCCTAGAGGGTTTGGGGGAATAGCAGCCTGAAGATGAGAATCGAACGACTGACTCATGGCCATACTTCCCTCCAGTGGAGAAGAGACAGAACCCTCAGGCAGGCTGGAAGCACCAGGAATCGTAGTGGTATCAGTCCTAGTGGTTGATCTTGTGATTACAACTCTTTGTCAGTCAAATATAGATTTCGACAAATGAATATAATAATGATGCAGAGGATTACGTGTGTACCTGTGGGTAAACCACCCTCAGGCAGACCGGAGATACCAGGAATCGTAGTAGTATCAGTCTTAGCGGCTGGTCCTGCGATTACAACTCTTTATCAGTCAAATATAGATTTCGACAAATGAAGATAATAATGATGCAGAGGATTACGTGCGTACCTGCAGATAAACCACCCTCAGGTAAACTAGGGATGCTAGAAATCACAGCTGTATCAGTTATAATAGCTGGTCCTACGATTAGAACTCCCTATCAGTCAAATAGATGTTTCGACAAATGAAGAAAATTATAATGTCGGAGATTAGATGCATACCTGTAGAAGAACCATCTTCAACGGATGGTCCTGCAGCCTCTCTAGTAGCCTGTTCTGCCAATATCTCAACAAGCAACCTAGTGTCGGATCCTGAGAAACTCAGTGCTAAAACATACATATGCTCACTAAATCCCCCGAGATCCATGCCATGAAAAGTCTCATCCTCGATTGGTCTCTCCAGCACAGTATCTGCACGAGAGTTTAAGTGTTGGATGTATAAAAAGAAGCTAAAAGTTCATGATAGAGAAGTGCGGACTCACTTGTGGCAGTGGTAGGAGGCTCATCCACCCTGATATTCGTGCCCGCATCCTTCAATTTGTCTAAATGAGAATGAAGTGCGGAAGTGATTAAAGGGGGAACGAATTCTGAACTACCTAACCCCTTTAATTGCCTCTCGAATGGTGTATTACCGGTGTTAGATATACCTGGGCATAAAATACTTGGCTCAACGATATTAGCCTAGTCAGCACCCCGGTTTACTCCAACACATGTAGGCTCATCACAAATGGCATCACACATTTGCTGCACAAAGCTCCGACTATCTAAATGGCTAGGATCAGAAAATGCAGAGTCACACGGAAGTTCACCTCCACCATGGCTTCCTGAAACACAGGACATGATTAGGTTTAGGGAATCCAGAAGAGCATCATTTTAAGGTCATGAAAATAATGGAACATTACCTTCTTCTCCACCAGCAGTGACAGTACCTCGTAACTCAGCTTCGCGGGTGCGCTGACCAATGTGTGACTTATGAGCGGTCTTCTTTCGCTTTGGGTGACAAAGCTGTACAGGACCAGTGGGTTGCTCATGCGTAGATTTAGTATGCATCTCAACCTGTGCAGGAGCCTCGGCACCGGATAGTGATCTCGAGTAACGAAAAATGAGAGGTGCATGCTCGTCAATCATCCTACCTAGAGTGACAAGAGTCATCTTATTAGGATAAGTAAATAAAACCTTTCATTCCGGCTCTGGAGGAGTCGGTCGAGATCTAGAACGTTGAGACCAACGAAGAAATGCCAGATCCATTAATTTCGAAAAGAAAGAGTTTGACAGACCTGTCTCAGATTCTCCCTCGTCAACTCTAACGTTGGTGTCCATATCTCTAAATTCTTCTTCAGAAGTCTCATCCTCATCATCAATAGGAAGGAGCTCCTCATCATCCTCTATCTGGCTTTTTCTCAAATGGGAGGGTTTGACAACTTTCTTCCCTTGCTTCTTCAAAAGCCCGGCCTTACGAACAGCTTTAATAGTAGTCTGAACCAAGTGCTCAGCCTCCAACTCTAAGAGGATCTTCACATCTAGAAGCTCGTTGATAGAAAGGAGCCATTTGCAGCTGATAAAGGTAAGTGATGGCTTGCGTTTAGACGAAGGGAGAGCGAAAAGGCGCTGGTACAACCCGTCATAGTCCAGAACCATGCTCGGGCACCATCAATAAGACCTCCTTCGGTCCTCAAGCCTCGATTCGGGCTCCCAATATATAGTTGGTCATAACCGAACTGACGAACGAAACGGCAAGAGAGATAGGGCTCTATGTGACAACAACCCTTCACCCGAAGAACGAGGTACCCAGCACGAATGTTCACCAACCAACGGAAGCAACCAACATCAAGGGAGGTCCGACCGGCTCCCGACTTCTCCTCATCAATCAATACATTGTCATAATGAGCCGAGAAGCGAGGAAAACACCTGAAGAACTCCCAGCTCCTACGAACTTGAAGCTCTCGTTGTACATCAGTGAAGTTCTTCGTGTACCATTTGCTCCCCTCTAACAACTGTAGAAAAGGGACAGAGGCATCGGTGGTACTAGGCGCCAACATCAAATCAGGATGGTGAAGGATGAGTCATGCCATCAAGTATGTATACAGAAGCTCAACCTTTACGAAGAGATCTCGATCGACAGTTCAGAACCCACATGTGTAAAACCATCGACCAAATACCTAAGCCCATAATGAATGCCGGCAACCATCACCGGGAGCAGAGAAAGATCCTTCCCATGAGCTAACTGAACGGCGGGGAGGAGGACCTCAATAGGCAAGGCATCAGAGAACTGATATGGAACGACGTACTTCTTCAACCAGAGGGCGAGATAGCCCGCCAGGAGGGTCTTAGGCCGAATAGGCTTCCGTGCATGGCAAAGGAACGTCCTAAATTTAGTCCCCTCTCGAAAAGAACCCTCAACACTAGCAGTGGTAAATGAACAAGCGCCGGCTTTCTTAATTAAGCTATTAATGGCAGAAGGTGTCAAAGGGACCAACTCACAAATCGTCTCGCCCGAACTGCTCTCCAAATGCTGAAATAGATAATCAGCAAACTGCTTCAAGCTGACCTGCTTCTTCTTCTTTGACAAAGGACTCATGCTGACTAGAGATGTATGATAATGACACGTAAGGTCCCAGAGTGTGTCATACATGTCGGAGGAATCCCTCTGTAGCTGTCCCAACTGCAAGTTAGAGGGAAAATACTCTTGATATGGATAATCTCCCATTGGAAGACCAGAAACCTTGTGCATCTCATGGAGAGCTAACCCCAACTCTCCACCGCAAGTCAGAAAAGTGTTACTATCAGGGTTATAAAACTCCATCAATGCCAAGAAATGACAGCTGCTGACCGAGAGTCCGTACATGGTGGTCCGTATAGGTGCATATAACCCGCTATGCTTCAGCTCACTCTCCTAATGTCCCAAGACGTAACCAGTCATACGAGTCCACCAATTCTTAGGCGGCGAGGACGACCAATCAAAACATCTGAATTCCTTTGGGGGTACCCTCCTCCCAAGCCTAGCCAGACGATTCCTCACAGTATGGGCGACTGCTGACACCTCGTCTGGTGGCGCTGTATCAAGTCCTAGAATCCCCGGTCGAAGGCCACAAATATAATTATAACCATCACAACCTTAGGGTTTATCATGGAAAATAAAGCCACAATGAACTCGGTCATTGTCATCGGTAAGATTCTAGGACATCTGTCGCCGCACAGCCTGCGTCTCTAAATGAGCGAAAGAATGCTGACGGGGTATAGAAGGAATATATAAAAGATTCCCACCATCGTCATTCAACCAATGTTCATTATCAAGAATCAACTTAGCCGGATCCTCAGCATAGTCCCCAAATAAATAATCCGGCTTCTCTAAAGCCTAGGTAGAAATGGAATCTTCAACGAAGGCAGCATCGGTAATCAGCTGGCGTAATGAACGGCGACCTCCATCTCGTATCAATCGACGCATCTCATCGGAATGACTCTCGTTGAACTGAGGGGTCGGGCCAATAGCTTACCTGTCAACATTAATAGTGAACTTCTCCCGCTTGCAACCAATCGTAGCATGAGGTGGAAAACCTTCTGTAGGGAACTCAACTGCGGCAACACAAACATGGAGTCAGAAAATTATTCATAAATTATCCAAGGGTTGAATTCATCTCACAAGCTAGTGAGATAGAGTCGTTCATCGGGTGATTGGCAAGATGATTTTGAGTATCCTACACAGGAAGGGAGGTATGCATCATCATGTAAACAACATGGTAATGTACCCCGACCCACACAGTGTAATACAACACGAAATAGCCCTAAAATACACGTCTTTTGAAGCCTCAATCCCCGCGAAGGAGGACATCAGCTCTTCCCGAATGACCCGCGAAGGAGCCAAACGAGGGTAAAACAGAACTCAAAATCATCCTGAAGCCACAATCCCCGCGAAAGAGGACATCAGCTCTTCCCGAACATCAGCTCTTCCCGAATGATCCGCGAAGGAGTCAAACATGGGTACAACGGAACTCAAAATTATCCTGAAGCCTCAGAAATCATGAGGAAGCTATGGGAGCCTCCCTCTCGCTATGCTGAGAAGATGAGCGGCTCCTATAAAAACGTGGCCAACATGGAGACATGGTTAACCTACAACGAAAATCAATAAATCAGGTACAATCATGAATTCGAGAACCCAAAATTAACTGGGAAATTATGAATTTAAACCAAAATCCTACAAATAAAATAGGATTTTACGATTGAAGTCTAATTAAACCTATGGGTTCCATACATATAAACAATGGGCTTAATTTGCATTTAAAGCCCTCATGATCAATTTTGGGAATGAAATACCCAAAATACCCATCATATTCAAGGCTCAAAGTTAGTCATGAACACATACGATTTTCGGTCCTACTTTACACAAAAGCCCCCCTGAAGTTTTCTGCCATGGGTATGTAATCTAAGCTTCCAAAATTTTAGCCCTTTTGTAAAAAGGCCCCTCAACAAAATTTTGGCCTTTTTGCACATAAAACCCCTAACAAATTTTGGCCTTTTTGCATGAAGCACCCCTTAAAATTTTAGCCAAATTAGCATACAATCCAAGCCCCAAAAGTTCAGTCCTCTTGCACAACATCCCCTTAAAGATTTTGACCAATTTTTGCATAAAGTCCCCCTAAGAATTTCAACCTCAAATGCATGAAAGCCCCTACAATTTTTGGCCATATTCAAAACCCACCTTCAAGATTCATTCTTTTTCACAAAACTCACTTCATGAGAGCAAAAAGCTACAATCTTTGCATACAAATTCATGAATTTTTTACTACATACCCACACTACAAGAGTAAAGTTTCAATCTTTACATCCAAACCATAAACTTTTGGACCAAAATCAAGTGTTCAGCGTAGAGGGGATGAAAAATAAACTTACCCAACTCAAGAACCCAAGTCTTGAATTTGAAGATTCCACAAACCCTAGCTTTGAGAGGAGAGGATTTTCGGCCAATGAAGAAGAAAAAATCCAAAATTTTGAAGGGGTCAAGGGTTTTAAATGCAAGAGTTTGAATGGGTTAAGAATTCTTGAAAGAAAGAGACAATGGGTTTGGAGAAAGAGTTTGGGTAAGAAGAAGAAGAAGGAGGAGGAGTTTTAGGGGGGAAAGGGTTTCGATTTGAATTGTGAAACAAAAGGGGGGAAGTGAAATTACAATAAAAGTACAAAAAGAAAAAAAATGTGGGGGTGTCTTAGCCCATTGGCCGAGACACTCATCGGTGTCTCGAGCCTAAGCCGGGTCTCCTAAGTGTTTTTATGATGTTTTTCGCTTTGTTTTCGTCCGTTATTAGCTACTCCGACAGAAAATCAACACTAGTCAATACCGATCGACGTGAAACCCTAAGGTCAATGCTAGTCAACGTATAACCCTAGGTCAACGCTAGTTAACGCGTTGCGATCAAAGTCATTGCCAATCGAAGCAAAACCCTAATGTCAACGCCGGTCAACGCATAACCCTAGATTAACGCCAGTCAACGCGTTGTGATGAAAAGTCAATGCTGGGTGATCCGAAATCCTAAGGTCAACGCTAGTCAACGCGTAACCCTAGGTCAATACTAGTCAACGCGTTGCGATAAAAGTCAACGCCGCGTGATCCGAAACCCTAAGGTCAACGATGGTGAACGTGTAACCCTAGGTCAACATCATTCAACGCGTTACGATGAAACGTCAATGTCGAGCGATCCGAAACCCTAAGGTCAACGCCGGTTAACGCATAACCCTAGGTCAACGCTAGTCAACATGTTACAAAAAAGTCAACGCCCGGCGATCCGAAACCCTAAGGTTAACGTCGGTCAACACATAACCCCAGGTCAACGCCAGTCAACACGTTGCGATGAAAATCAACGCTGGGCGATCCGAAATCCTAAGGTCAATACCGGTCAACGCGTAACCCTAGGTCAACGCCAGTCAACACATTGTGATGAAAAGTCAATGTCGGACGATCCGAAACCCTAAGGTCAATGACGGTCAACACATAACCCTAGGTCAACGACAGTCAACGCGTTGCGATGAAAAGACAACGACGGGCGATCCGAAACCCTAAGGTCAATGCCGGTCAACGCGTAACCCTAGGTCAACGCCAGTCAATGCGTTACGATGAAAAGTCAACGCCGAGCGATCCGAAACCATAAGGTCAACACCGATCAACGTGTAACCCTAGGTTAATGCCAGGCAACGTGTTACGATAAAAATTCAACGTCGGGCTATCCAAAACCCTAAGGTCAACGCGTAACCCTAGGTCAATGCCAGTCAACGCGTTGTGATGAAAAGTCAACACCGGACGATCCAAAACCCTAAGGTCAACGTCGGTCAACTCGTAATCCTAGGTCAACGACAGTCAACGTGTTGTGATAAAAAGTCAACGTAGGACGATCCGAAACCCTAAGGTCAACACCGGTCAACACGTAACCCTATGTCAATACCAGTCAACACGTTGCAATGAAAAGTCAACATTGGGTGATACGAAACTCTAAGGTCAACGCCGGTCAATGCCAGTCAACGTGTTGTGATGAAAAGTCAATGCCGGGCAATCCGAAATGCTAAAGTCAACACTTTTCAGAGATAGTCAATTCTGAGTCAACTCGATGACACGAGCCAAAATCAATTCACCGGTTTTTGATTCGAGACTTCGACGGCGGCCAGGCTATAAACGCAGAGCCGGAAAAATTTTAGCTATTCATATTGAATAGACTGGAAATCGAAGGAGTCAAGAGTCAAAACTAACTACAGGTCCTCTTACGCCGACTAAAGGTTGGACCGTTCATATCCAAAGTATTTCAGGCTACTCTATAAAAAAAATGAGACTGAAACACTTTAGAGGGGGTATCTGTAGGTGATAAAAATTGTCTATAGGTCCCTGTACATTGCTCGAGATAGAGAGAATATGATGAACGTTGCTATCCGAGACACAGAAGCTCATTTGACGATGATAAGTACATGAAGTGAGTCGACGAACCATGCGAAGCAACAGAACTTCGGAATAACGGAAACATGAATGGACCGGGAGCTCCACATCACATACGAAAGACAAAGCACCCCCCGTGTCCCGTCTACTTCACATGTGATTCAACCACGGGAGTTTATTGATCTCCTTGTTAGCTTTCTGACGCATCTTGAACCACATAATTCTGAATTTGGATGATGAAGATACGGCGGAAACGGACGTAACACGTAAACCAAGCTCAGGCCAAAGTTTGGTCAAGACACCAAATGGTGTCTCAGCCGAAGCATGGCCGAGACACCTACGGGCGTTCGCAGTCCCCAAAATCTGTTTTTGGCTATTTTGAGCTATTTTTCGACCGTTAACCATCTGGATTTGTTCTAACTGATAAGATATCATCCAAGAACGTGGTTAAGTGGTTACAACTGAGGATAAGAGTGAATCAACCGTTCTTATCGAAAAACAGAGCTCCTGAAGTCTATAAATACAGCCCCAGGGCCTTCATTTTTTCAGATTTGAAATTCTTGAGCGTTGGCGAAGCCCTGCTAAACTGAAAACTGAAGGAGCATGAATTTCAGAAGAGAGGAGGAGATCGGGTCGAGTTCGTCAGCATAAAGAAGAGGAGCTAGTCAGATCCACACTTCCCGGTCCTTTGCCTTGAGATTACCCCGTTACAATAATCTCGAGAAGAGTGGTTATCTCGCTGTTGTCGAGATAATTGCTTCGGCTTCGTGATTACTTCGCGAATCAACGAAGCTTTAGATCTGATCTGATCGTTTGGTGGTCCATGGACATCAACGTCCCTGTCACAGGCTAAGATCCTACGCAAGCAGCGGGCGATAAACACCCGTTGCGCTATTTGACGAGAGTTGTATTTTTTATTTTCATTGTGTAAGGGTCTTATAAAAAGACTAACTTTTGTTTTCATTGTAACGTTTGAAGTTGTAATGACTACATCAATGAACAAATCGACTTTCTCCCCAAACAATCATATGAATAATTTGAATCCATAATTTGAATATATCATGATAAATAATAATAAATATGTGAGGTACATTTGAATATATCATGATAAATGATAATAACTATGTGATATGGTTATAAATAACATTTATCGATGTTTGAGTATGCTAGTAATTTACTTGGGATCAATTTAATATATATATGTGCTTGAATCTAGAAAAACTCAAATGACCAAAGTTGTAGGTCTCTTCAACTGCTTTCCAACGCATCTCAAATCACCTCATTCCAAGATTGAACGGAGAAATTATAGCAAAAATAACATTGTAAATAAAACATGAGAGCTCACAGAACTAATATGGGAGCTCACAGAAGTTACATCATAGCTCACAGAACTAATATAGAAGCTCACAGAACTAACATGGAAGCTCACAGAACTAACATCATAGCTCACAGAACTAAAATTATTTTACACACAGATGTAGTTCTAACTAAAAAAACTCAAAATACTAAAGTTGTAGGTCTCTTCAACAGGTTTTCAACGCATCTCGAATCACCTCATTTCGAGATCGGATGAGAAAGTTATAACCAAAATACAGATCATATGAATAATTTGAATCCGTAATTTGAATATATCATGATAAATAATAATAAATATGTGAGGTAAATTTGAATATATCATGATAAATGATAATAACTATGTGATATGGTTATAAATAACATTTATCGATGTTTGAGTATGGTAGGAATTGATTTGGGATCAATTTAATATATATATGTGCCTGAATCTGGAAAAACTCAAAAGACCAAAGTTGTAGGTCTCTTCAACAGCTTTCCAACGCATCTCAAATCACCTTATTCAGAGATCGTACAGAGAAATTATAGCAAAAATAACATTATAAACATAACATGAGAGCTCACAGAACTAACATAGGAACTCACAGAACTAACATCATAGCTCACTGAACTAACATGGGAGCTCACAGAACTAACATGGAAGCTCACACAACTAATATCATAGCTCACAGAACTAAAATTATTTTACACATAGATGTAGTTTGAATCTAAAAAAAAAACTCAAAAGACCAAATTTGTAGGTCTCTTCAACAGCTTTTCAACGCATCTCAAATCACCTCATTCAAAGATCGGATGAGAAAATTATAATCAAAATACAGATCATATGAATAATTTGAATCCGTAATTTGAATATATCATGATAAATGATAATAAATATGTGAGGTAAATTTGAATATATTATGATAAATGATAATAACTATGTGGCGCCTGAATCTGGAAAAACTCAAAAGATAAAAGTTGTAGGTCTCTTCAACAGTTTTCCAACGCATCTCAAATCACCTCATTCCTAGATCAGACGGATAAATTATAATGAAAACAACATTATAAACATACATAGGAAAACATCAGAACTAACATCAGAGTTCACAGAACTAACATGGGAGCTCACAGAACTAACATTATAGCTCACAGAACTAAAATTATTTTACACACATATTTAGTTCGAATCTAAAAAAACTCAAAAGACCAAAGTTGTAGGTCTCTTCAACAGCTTTCCAACGCATCTCAAATCACCTCATTCCGAGGTCGTAAGAGAAAGATATAACTAAAATACAGATCATATGAATAATTACAAAGGTTCTAATAGGTATCAAAAACTATAATTGTTTGATTCAATTACCGAGGTTCTTTTACTCCTTAGACAAGGGTATGAGCATAAAAACAAACAAACACAATAATCTCCCTTATCATTAATAGTTGACTTTCCCTTCCTCCATAAAAAAACAATTAACCATTCAAAACAAAGCTGAAGAAGCCTTCAACTCCTTTAACATCTTCTTCAGTGCAGGTTGATTCAATGCCACATTTCCAAATTCAATGCTCGAATATTTCTTGTACACTGCTCTCAATATACTCTCAGGTGCAGCTGAGTGAGACTTAAGCAAAATTTGAGAGCAATCCCTACACAATGCAGCAAAATTATTTTAAGAAAAATTTGCAGGACATAATTTGGACTTATACAAGTTGTTAAGAAAAATTTGCAGGACATAATTTGGACTCATTGAGTACTGTATCAGACCCAACTTATCAAAAATTACAACATCCTCGATCATAGAGTATTGTATCAGACCAAACACAGCGTGTTAGTTCTAACACGTAGCATGTTAGTTCTAACATGTGGTGTGTTAGTTCTAACACACCGCGTGTTAGTTCTAGTTTTAACGCCTTCTCGTTCACTTCCACATCCTCGATCATTCCAGAAATTCTGAAGAGAGGGGGGAAGGCTGAACTCAAGGGAGGGGGAAGGTTGAACTCGAAGGTCGGGTGGGGAGAAGGCGACGGTGAACTCGAGGGCGAGGCGGAGAGCGGCAGCGGCGAACTCCGACGTTGTCGAGGGCGAGGCGGGGAGTGGCGGCTATTAACGACAACGAGGTTGGGCGGAGGAGAGAAGGGGAGGCGGCAACGAACCAGAGGGGAGGCTTAGGGGCCTAGGCGGAGGCAGCGATGGCGAGGAGGGCAAGGGCCAGGGCGACGAGCTTGAGAAAGCCATTGGTTTAGAGAGAGAGAGGAGATGAAAGAGAGAGGATATGAGTACTGGGTCTGAGGGATTGAGGGGAGGGGATAAGGATATTTTAGGGATTTAAGCTTAGCTGGCATGTAATAATTGCTTGAAAGGGGCTGCAGCATAAAATATCACACTTTAAGGAGCTGAACCACATTATGGGGAAACTAGGAGAGGCTACAGCACATGAAGTTTCTGCTTTTAGGGCTCCGACACATTTTTCCCTTTTTTTCATGAAAACAAATACTAAAATAGGCCAAATCCATATGGATTACCTACAAACTTTTTTGGGACAAAATGACCAACTCCTCTTAAAGTATTGTTAAATTCCCAACTGTCATTTACATCGTTGATATTCCCCCCCACTATGTTTGTTTGCACATTGATCCTTGTGAACCATTCATTAAATAGTTAACAAATTATGACGTGACATATCAATTTTTTGGGGTCTTTAATGAAATTTTCAAACAACCCCTAAAATTTACAAACAACACCCTAAAAAATAGAAATTACAGAAGTTACCCTAAAATTATAAAAAAACCACTTGAAATTTTGACATTTATAAACCTTAAAAAGTCTAAAGTTTACAAAAAACACCCCAAAAACTTTAAAACTACAAAAGAATTCAAAAATTAGAAAGAACCTCTTGAGAACATGAAAACTATAAAAGACCAAGCAAATTAAAATTTTACAAAAATACTCTAAAAATTAGAAATTGAAAAAAACACCCTGAAAAAATCTATAAGTTACAAACAATCCCCTGAATTTGAGAATGTTTGTAATATTCACAGTTTCAGGGTGGCTTTGTAATTCCCAAAAGTTTTAGTTTTTTTTCAAATTTGAATATTTTAGGACACATTTGTAGTTTTCAAAAGGTTGTTTCTAAATTTCTAATTTCATGGTGTTTTCTATAATTTTAAAATTTAAACTTTTCAGTAATAATTTATAATTTCTAATTTTCTTGAGGTTATTATAACTTTTAAAATTTTTAGGGTATTTTTGTAACTTTAAAATTTGTTTCAATGTGCTTTTTGTAAATTTCAAACTTTCTAGGGGAGTTTTTGAAAATTTTGAATTTTTCATTAAATATATGATGTTGGCTTCACAGGAAGGCCTACATTGGGCAAACAAACAAAATATTTTTTAGGGGGGAGGATAGGCAAATTGATATTTTAGGGGACAATTTAGTAGTTCAATAATACTTGGGAAAAGTTAGCCATTTTATCCTCTTTTTAATATAGTAGCCATCTTATAAGTGAATTTAGCTTTCAATCAACTACTTTAAGGTAATTTCTATTTAATTTTTATCCTAACTATTGAAAATACCTTCATTTGTTCTCCCTTCCTCCTTGTCGATCCCAACTATACTCCACCTCCACCCTCCTCCTTTCCCCTCCCCCATAAACCTTACCTCCACCGGCGTGGTCCTCTACATAAACCACGATTAAGATGGAGGAGGAGGATAGAGGAAGATGAGGTGGAACGGAAGTGAAAGGAATAAGGGTTAGTAAAAGACAAGGGAGCAAGGGCGAAGTGAAATGGAGGAGGGATGAAGAGGGAGGAGATGAAGCAAAAGAAGTGAGGAGGGTAGATGGAGGAGGAAGGAGAATATACGGAGGAGGAGAAGGAAGGATCATAGGACAGAGAGGAGGAGAGTGGATGAGGAGAGAGAAAAAAGAGAATGGAGGGAATATTTTTGATAGTTCATGCAAAAATTAAACATAAATAGGTCTAAAATGGTTAATTGAAAGCTAAAATAACTTATAAGTTGAGTTCTATATTAAAAAATTTGAAGGTCATTTTTATCAATTTGACCTATTTTAAAGATGTTTTTTATCGATTTGACTTAGTTTATTGGTGATTTCCGTATAAAGCTTGGAGGAAATATTTTGAATTGTTGGATATTTCTCGTTTGCAAGAGTGCATCTCCTTATATGGTCGTTAATGCAAATAAGTTAAATAAAGGACACTAACTCTTAAACATAATTTCTAATTGGTCACAATCCTTAGAGTGAAGTATGTTGCGCGCCTATGCGGAAGCGTGCTGGCACACTGAACGAATCTGTAAACACGAGAGAAGAGAACCAACCACACACGAGTACAATTCAATCCAAATATGACAAATCAAAGGTGTTGGCCTTTTTGTTTTGATGATATTTTAACAAACAATTTATTACTAATGTTGTTTGTCTAGTGTTTGTGTTTTCCTATTTATTGTAGACAAACAATGTGTTGGAGGATAGATAAAATTTAACTTCAACGATCATATCCAATGGAGGTTGGCGGAATAGTGGAGTGAAGCTTTGCAATTTAAGTTGAAGATCCAAAGTTCAAGCTTCATCCGAAAAGTGTACCATGTTGAGCTACATCGAAGATCAAGATAGCTTGGTTAATTTAGTTTAGGTTTTATATTATGTGTGTTGGTAATTTAAGATCAATCATATATCACACACATACATGTTTTGGTTTCTATGTATATATATAGTTATATATATACATACATGTTTTTATTTTCAAGTTTATATAAATATAAAATTACATATTTCATATTTATTGTTTTGATTTGGCTTAGCTTTATAGATATGAAACAAATATACATTCATATACATATTTTATGTTTCATATATATCATTTTGCTAAATGCATATTATGCAAAACTTCATTTTTGCATAATATTGAGTTTTTGGTTTATACACTTAACAGCAATAGTTTATATCTTTAATCAAGTCTATAAAATTGTTTTACAAAGTTTCAAAACTTGGTTTATGTCAACTTTATAGATATGAAACAAATATACATTCATATACATATTTTATGTTTCATATATATCATTTTGTTAAATACATATTGTGCAAAACTTTATTTTTGCATAATATTGAGTTTTTGGTTTTACAGATTCAACAACAATAGTTTATATCTTTAATCAAGTTTATAAATTTGTTTTACAAAGTTTCAAAACTTGGTTTATGTCAAAACATCAAAATTCAAGTATCTCATGTTTTCACGTTTTCATGTTCATTTTTATGTTTACAAATATTTCCCAAAGTTTTATATTTTTCTGAATTTATTTGCTATTTTTAAAAGCAGTTTAAAAATCAGATTTTTAGTTTTCAGCCTGAGTATCAGAAATATCAGTTCACGGTCGTCCGCGTGTGTCGCTATGGTCGACCGCAAAAAGTCCAGAGACTCAGTCTATTTTCTCAGTTGCTCGCGGTCTACCGGACTGATCTCTGCGGTCGATCGCCAATGTTACCGTTATATAGTAACGGCTAGTTTCCAGTTTTGTTTTCTTATGGGTTTTTGGTCATTTTGTGTGAGTTTTGGCTGATGTTTTGGGTTGTTATAAATACCCCATTGCATTTATCATTCCTACTATTTAAGAGAATGTTTTAAGAAAGTTTAACAAGGGTTTAAAAGTTTGTTTAAGTTTGTTTAAAAAGCTTTTAAGCATTTTCAAGTTTGGTTTTGTGAAGATAATTTCACAAGAGCTTGAGGAGATCATCTATTGGTGTTTGAGCATTCAATTCTTCTCCCTCTCTCTTGTTTCATTGGAGAAGTTTTCTAAACTCATTCTAGTTTTACATTTTATATAATTGTTATTTATCATTTCATTAAGCTAGAGTTTATATTGAGTTTAGTTTGATTTTATTTCCTCTTTGCTTACACACACAACCATTGAGCTTATTGTATTTGCATACATAGTATATTTGGGGTTGTGAAATTGTGTGACTTAGAGAGTGAGCTTATACTTAGTTCTCATCTTGTATTAGAGAACAAATCTTTGTATTCGTGCTTAATTATGTAGATCACTTTGTAATACACTTGTACACCGAGAGGAGTGTGTGGTGAGAGATGGGGTCGTCCCAAGAGGAGTGGGGTAGGTGGTAATGTCTAGAGGTAGGTTGTAATTCCTAACACTTGAGGGAGACACGGGCTAGAGATCAACACTTAGAGGGTATAGAGTGTTATTACGAGAGTGTTAGATTGTAAAGTTTTCGGTGAACTAAAAAACTAAGTGTGAGGTGCAAACGTTATTCGGGTGAGTGTAAAAAACCCGGTTGTGATAGTGGATTTCTCCCCAAGAGTAGGGAGCGGAGACGTAAGACGGAAGGTCCAAACTCCGTGATCATTTGATTTTGTTTGAGTTTGCTTTTGTGGTTCATTTGTGCATAGTGTTCATTACACTCTTGTCGCTATTGTCAATTGCTCTTTGTTTATTTTGTCCACTATCTTATTTATATTACTTTGTATTATATCACCCTTAGTTTCATATCCTTGCATATTAAGTGTTGCATATCTAATTTGCTAGGATATTTGCTAATTAGTTTTAATTGGCATAAAATCGGATTAGATTAACATAAACCTTATTCACCCCTCTGTAGGGTTCTTTCCTAGTGGCATTAGGGTGTTTTCAAAATCAAACACAGAGATATACGTGGTTTAGCAATTTCCTAAGTCCACGGGGAGAGGATGGGGAGTTTCCACTAAATCAAGAAGGGTACAAAGGGTTACAATCTTACAAAATCACTCAAATAAACGCTAAACCAAATCGTTCGACTTGCTCATAAGTTCTCCCTCTCAATATGCTCAGTACTATCTAAAATCTCTGTTAGAACTCTCCTCTCATAACCCTAGAAATGAGTGTTTCAATATATATCAAAACACAAACCCAGCAAGAACAGGAAACCAAAGTTCAGGCCCAACCATACTCGCGGTCGACCGCAGACCCACGTGCGGTCGACCGGATTCAACGACAGAAACTCAATATCATTACAGGGTTTGGTCAGTCGACCGCGAAAATTCCAGAGACTTTTCTAGCTTATGTGCACGTTTGCGGTCGACCGCCGTGCCATTCGCGGTCGACCGCTGAAAGTCCAAACCTGTTTTTTGTCATTTTTCCTATATTCTCTTCAATTCTCCACCTCGGTGAAGTTTTTCCAAAACTAAGCCAACACCAAATAAAGAGCACCAATATATCGTCTCTCCAAATTGGCTGCACCGATATGGTTACCTAAGTACCCCCTCTCCCAAGGGATCAAGCTACCTGTAGTTCATCCAAATGGCCGTCAACGGCCTCAACAATCACAAATGTGCAATAAGTTTCAATAATGATCAAACTTGTTGCTCAGAATCACCTTAGTGAGCATATCCGCCGGATTATCCTTCATGTGGACCTTCACAATCTACACATCGCCATCTTTAAGAACATGCCGAACGAAGTGATAATGAACGTCAATGTACTTTGTCCTCGTATGAAAAACCAGATTCTTCACTAAATAGATAACACTCATACTATCATAATGAATAGTGACGAACCGATGCGATATACCAAGTTCCTCCAAAAGTCCTTGAAGCACAATAGCCTCCTTCACAACCTCTGTAATCGCCATATACTCTGCTTCCGTCATTGACAAAACCACCATAGACTATAGATGCATCACTAACACACCGGCGCACGGGTTAAAGTGAACACATACCCCATCATAGACCAACGTTTATCCAAATTCCTAACATAATCCGAATCAACATAGCCAATGCACAACTGCCCACCTGTAGTATCCCGCTCATAAACCAAATTAACATTGAACATATCTCGAATATACCTCAAAATCCATCTCACGGCATCCCAATGACCCACTCCTAGATCGTGCATGTATCTCAAAACCATGATCACCGCCTGTGATAAATCTGGTCTCGTACATATCATCGCGTACATCAAGCTCCTAACCATGCTTGCATATGGAGTCTTCGATATCAACTCTCGATCTTCAACTGCCTTCAGTGAAAGGTCAGCTAAAATCTTCAAATAGGCTCCCAAAGGTACACTAACTGGCTTCGTATTCATGCTGATATGAAATCGTTGTAGAACATTCTTCAAATAAGCCACCTGTATTAAATAAATTCTACTCTTCTCTTTGTCTCTGTCAATCTCCATCCCTAAAATACGCTTAGCCTCACCTAAATCTTTTATCTCAAACTCTTTTGAAAGCTGTGCCTTCAACTCATCTATAGAAGACCTGGAAATAGAGGCAACCAACATGTTATCAACATAGAGCAACAAATAGATGTACGCACCTCCTTTTAACTTGTGAAAATACACGCAATGATCAAACAGGCTCCGAGTGTATGAATGACCAATCATAAAACCATCAAATTGCCTATACCACTGTCGAGGAGACTGCTTCAAACCGTATAGCGATTTTTTAACCTGCAAACCAAATTTTCCTTCCTTGCAGCTCGGAATCCCAATGGTTGGGTTATATATATTTCTTCATTAAGATCACCATAAAGAAATATCATCTTCACATCCAACTGATCTAATTTCAATCCATACTGTGCCATCAAAGCTAGCAAAATCTGAATCGAAGAGTGTTTCACCACTGGAGAGAAAATCTCATTATAATCAATACCATCCTCCTATGCATAGCCCTTCGCAACCAACGTAGCCTTAAACCTCACTAGAGTTCCCTCAATGCCCTCCTTCTTTGTGTATACATACTTAAACCAATCGCCTTCTGCCCCTTTGGAAGCTCAACAAACTCCCGCATATCGTTTTTATAAAGAGACTCCATCTCCTCCTGCATAGCAACCTGTCACGAATCAGCCTCTGAAATCTGCTCGGCCTCTCTGAATGTAGTAGGTACCACTCATCGATACTCTCTACCAAAAGTGCATATGCAACTACTGTGTTGGTATACCATGTTGGCATCCGTATGTCTCTCCTCTATCTCCAAACCGTAATAGAATCCTAAACCTGAGCCATCGATCCGTAATCCTGCACAAGTATATCTGTATCCTCATCATCATCGTTATGCTCTCCTGGTGTCACCTTAGTCGGTACTCTAATGGATACTGTTCCATCTGGATAATGTAGAGCTGCATTGATCTCCACCACCTGCGATATCTCCTCTGTCGGATCGCTATCCACCTGATGAGAGTTAGGAAGCTTCAAGATAGAAGCCTCATCAAATGTGACATCCCTATTCAGCACAATCTTCCTATCAAGTGGATCTCATAGCTTGTATCCCTTGACACTACGCTTGAATTCTATAAATATGGCATTCCTAGCTTAAGATTCCAACTTATCAGTCTTCACATGATAGTATCCAGGGCACCAAAATACCTTGAGCTGGTCATAGTCATGTGCTAGATCTTCCGACCACATCTCCATAGGGATCTTCCTCTCAATCGCAGATGAAGGCAGCTTGTTAATGAGGTAGTTCGTATATGAAAGTGACTCAGACCAAAAGATCTTCTCCAAACCATTATGCACCAACAAACATCGGATCTTCTCTAGCAAAGACCGATTTAACCTCTTTACCACTCCATTCTATTACAGTGTATGACTATCTGTGAAGTGTCTCTCTATACCCTCATCTCGACATAGCTGCAGAAAGGGGTTTGATGTGTTCTCCCCGCCGTTGTCGGATCGCAACGTCTTGATCATTCTCTCAATCTGAGGTTCCAACCTCTTCTTCCACTCCATAAATATATCTAGGACTTCACTCTTCTTCATCATGGTGTACACCTAATAACACCTAGAATAGTTATCAACGAACATGACGAACCAATATCGACCACCAAGTGATGTAGTCTTCGTGTGACCCCAAACATCTGTGTGCACATAATCCAGGATGCCCTTCGTCCTTTGAATGGCAGTCTCAAACTTCACCTTCGTCTTCTTGCCAAGAACACAGTGCTCACAGAACTTAACTTTTCTACTCTTGGCTCCCTTTAATAGCCCCTGCTTACATAAAGCCTGTAGTGACTTCTCTCTCATGTGTCTTAACCTGTAGTGCCAAAGTCTGCTAATATCCACCTCTGAAAGCTGAAGCAATCTGGTCAATCTCGGTGCTCCCCTTCAGATAATATAAGTTTCAACTGCGAACTCCCTTCATCACCACCAAAGATCCATTAGTAACCTTTGCTACAGCATCCTCAAAGGTCATCCTGAATCCCTTTGCCTCCAAAGCTCCAGTAGAGATAAGATTCTTCTTTAACTAAGGAACAAATCTCACCTCTTTCTTCAATTCACGGACTACTCCATCATATATCTGAATTCTCATGGTACCTATCCCACAAATGCTACAGGATTGATCATTTTCTATGACAACAACACCCTTATCGAGTCTCTCAAACGATGAAACCCAATCTCGTCTAGGAGTCACATGATAAGTAGCGCCAGAATCAAGCATCCAATCTGATGCATCCAAGTACGTAGTTCACCTCCAGAGTAATCAATAGAAAAAAGCTCAAATCATCGGAATCGTCGCCTTTATGAACTTTCACCTCATTGGCCTTCAGGCCCTTTTTCTTGCTATTCTCCTTCTCCTTGATTTTTGGATAGTCTCTCTTCTAATGTTCATGCTCCTTGCAGAATACACATTGGTTCTTTCCTAGCTGGTGATGGCCTCTCGACTTTGACCTGCCTCTATTGCCACCTCTCGGATATGGGCTTCTACCTCTCGTCGACAAGGTCTCTCCTGAAGTATTAGCACGGAAAGTCTCCTTGTCCTTCCTCCTCAAATCATAATTCGTCAAAGAATTAGTTACTTCACTATAAGTGATAGAAGATCTCCCGTTTAACAAGGTAAGCACAAAGGTATCATACTCCTCATCCGGTAAGGAGCCCAAAAGAATAATAGTCTTGTACTCATCTGATATCTTCTCATCAACATTGGCCAAGTCTGACAATAACTTAGTATAGTTATTCACATGAACTGCTGGTGAGGTGCCTCGTGACATTTGAAATATGAATAACCTGCGTAGCAAGTACAATCTATTCTCAACACTCTTCGTAAGATACTTATTGTTGAGAATTTCCCACATCTTCATTGCAGACGTCACCCCAATCACATCATATTTCAGATCCTGTTCAAACCAAGACCTGATCACCCCACAAGTGTTCATATTCATCTTTTCTCATATGTCTCTTCATATTTTGGTGGCCTCTCATGGACCATGATAGTCTCCTCCAAATTCTGAGCATTGAATGCGTCCTGAACATCGCTCATCCACAAACCAAAATTGATCTTGTCGTCATATTTCACCACATTAATCTTAGTGTTCTGAAACCTAACTTGAATTGTACCCACCATCTTGCTACTTTCACCAACTTCTTCACCCATAATCACAAACTTTAAATTGTAAGGAAAGATTCAAAATTTATAGAAGTTAGAAGTTACCCAACTGAACCCTAGAACGAATTCTAAATAGATCTCTTAACCACACGAGGAAAGTAAAATCTTCAACAGCAACTCCAAACACTATATTCACCGAAGCCTAGAACTCCAAGAGCCAAGCTTCCACAACAAATCTTCCTCCACCTAATGCCAAAACCCTAGATCTCAAATCTGAGCTCTGATACCAATTATTGCGTGCCTATACGGAAGCGTGCTCGCATACCAAACAAAACTGTGAATATGGGAGAAGAGAACCAACCACACACGAGCACAATTCAATCCAAATACGATAAATCAAACCAAATATAGAGATATACGTGGTTTGGCAATTTGCCTACGTCCACGGAGAGAATAGGGAGTTTCCACTAAATCAAGGAGAGTACAAAGGGTTACAATCTCATAATATCACTTAAATAAACCCTAAACCAAATCTCTCAACTTGCTCACAAGCTCTCCCTCTTAATATGCTCAGTACAATCTAAAATCTTTGTTAGAACTCTCCTCTCATAACCCTAGAAACGAGTATTTTAATATATATCAAAACACAAACCCAACAGGAACAAGAAACCATAGTCCAGGCTCAGCCCGACTCGCGGTCGACCGCAGAGCCACCTGCGGTCGACCAGATCCAACGACAGAAACTCAATATCATTACAGGGTTTGGTCGGTTGACCGCCGCACCACTAGCGGTCGACCTTGAAAAGTCCAAAGATTTTTCCAGCTTGCGTGCACATTTGCGGTCACCACCGCGCTACTCGCGGTCGATTGCTGGAAGTCCAAACTTGTTTTCTGTCATTTTCCATATATCCTCTTCAAAGTATGTTGGGGATTTTGGAACCTGTCTACTACAATCTGTGCAATTTGGAAGCCAATCAATAATCAACAAGATAAAAATACTTACAATCAAGAAGAAAGAACTCCAAGATTTTCGTGGTTCGGCCAACCAACTTCAACCTGTATCTACGGGGCAATAATACATGAAATCTACTATTTATGAGGGAGAACTACAAGAGGAATCACTCAACTCTCGTCTCTCAATCACACTTACACAATCTATTCTCATATTCTTTCCAAATCTCTCTCTGATACGGCATAAACATGTACCAAAATGGTTGCAAGTGCACAACCGTGTCAAGTTATAGTATTTAAGATATCGATCCCACGAGGAAGGTGTTTTGTAGAAGAAAATATAAAATTGGTTCTTATTTTGTGTGCGTGACAAATAGGAGTGATAAGTGAATATGATTGTGAAGAGATTGAGAGAGTGAAAATGGTGTGTAAATGATGCAAAGTGTAAGTGAGAGTGGATTTGAAGAAGAATGAATATGATCAATAAGGTGAGAAGGAAAAATGAATAAAATCAAGAAACAAAAATAAAAAAAAATCAAGAATAAAGAACAAAATTCAAGAATAAAAGAAAATACAAGAAATTAAAGATGGTGGATTCAATTATAGATATGGGTAATCTACAATTAAACCCACTTCTTAGAAAAGGGTGATTCCCTAGAGGGTTCTAGCCTAAAAGCGAATCAAACAAAATAAAAATAAACAAAAAGAAAAACTAAACCCAAGAGGGTTCTAGCCTCAAGGTGAATAGTATAAGAAATTAAAAAATAAATTGTAAAATCTAAACTACAAAATAAAATTGCAAGAATTAAATACAAGAAAATAAATCTACTCTATAAGCATGAAATAAATCTAAGGCAAGAGGGTTCTAGCCTCTTGGCTATTTAACAAGAAAATAAAATCTAATTACAAGCATAGAAATAAATCTAAACTAATAAGCAATAAAAGAGGAAAAGAAAGAAATACAAACCTTCAAATTAATTCTCCATCTTCATCTTCATCTTCATCATCCAACAAAGAGAAGAAGAGAAAAATTTAAAGTGGTGAAAAAATTATTATTATTAATTGCAACTAAAGTTACAATTTTGGAAGGCCTTCTCAATTAAGAGTAGCCCTCCTCTCCAAAAGGAGTTACAAAAATTTTCACACCTCTAACCCCTCACTCTCAACCCCTATTTATAGTAAACATCAGTGAATGAGAGCCATTGGATCAAACTTGAGCCCCAAGACAAGCAAAATCAGCCATTGACGCGCGCTACAGTAATCTGGTATCGATGCAGGCATCGATGCAGGTATCGATGCCAGCATCGATGCCCACATCGATGCCGACATCGATGCCCACTATTTCCAAATTCTGATTTCACGGATAGCTTCGTCTCGTCGAGATAGGCGATTTTCATATATTATATGTTAAATTCCGCCTTCCGGATTAGGAGATATCGTCGTTTCTTTGTGGCCAACCATTTTGAATATGATTTCTTTTCATATTGGATTTTTGATTTTCTCCGGCTTCTACAGGCTACACGACTTGATTCTGGGCTTTTGGATAATTTGGAAATTGATTTTCCAATGGGCTTCTTTGATTCATTTCTTCATTTAATCGATGGGTTTTTGTTGAGAGATGAGAGTTTGAGATTTATTCTTCATTAACCTGTAATTAAAGATAAAAATAATTATTAGTGGTATATTTATTCATATAAAATAGATATTGAGGGTATAAAATTATAATAAAATGTGATTATCAAATACCCCCACACCTAAACTTTTGCTAGTCCTCTAGCAAAGAAAATAAAAAAAAAATCCTAACTCACTTTCGCAGGAATCGTGGTTGTATTTAGCGCATACAACAAGCCTTTAAACCCCTAGGTTACCCTAGTGGACGAGTTGTAGTCTCGTGAGGGTTTGCAGTGAATATACCCACAAAATTCGGTCAACTTGCCAAATTAAAGAAGTCAGTAAATAACTAAATTCACTTGATAACTTTTAGATAATCTAATTGGAGTCAGTTATCACTCAAGAAAACATTTATATATAACTCTAAGGTATAATTTTAAGAAAATCTTCTCATTGTAGCAATACAAAACCAAGCCAAACTTAGAATTTTAATTTAAAAGTTTTGAAAGTAACATGCTAACTCTTTGTTTTAAATAATTTTTAAGTTGCTTGATCTAGAATATTTTCCAAGACCATATATACAACTATAAAACATTTATTATTATTATTATTTTTTTAACTCTTTCATCATTGGTGATTTTTTTTTCTACTTTAACGGGCTTTCTAAGTGACCATTTAACGAGTTTTGGGCCAATGGATCCCAACCCAAATGGGCTTAGGTCATTAAGTATGGAAATACTCCTTGGGCTTAATTACTCGGTCAGCTTAGGCTTTATAAGATAGAATCACCTTGAATTCAAGAGTTTTTTTTTTCTTTTCGTTTTTGGTGCCCCACTCTTCTTTTGCAATTTTTTTTTTGTATGTATATATATTTTGAAAAAAAATATGTAAATCAAGACACTTTGAAAAATTATTTTCAACTCTAAGTTAAGCATGCAAAAATTTCATTATTTTAAATAAAAGTCCAAGTTAAGGCTTAAGTAAAATATACAAGTACCTCTTTCCTTACGGAGCGCTTTACGCAACCCCTAAACCTTGCCTTAGACACCAACTAATCTGAGAAAACTTAAACCGGTTCACCTAAGGATTTCTTGATCCTTATTGAGCTCGAATCCTTAGGGGCCAACGTCTAATGAGTTTTATTAGGCTTGGGTGGTGTAGTGAGGAATTCGTGATTTTTGGGCTAAGTAAAGGGTGATGAAATCCCTCAGCTTATCTTGATTATGGGGTTTTGCCCTTAAAAATTTTTTTAAGTGTGTGTGAAATCAAGATGCTCAAATCACTTGGTGAATTCCTATACTATATGAAATGCAACCCTATGAATTAAAAGCAACTAAAAAGGATGGAAAAAAAATCTTTTTTTTTAATTAGGGTTAACAATCAAACAAATGAGAAGGGGGGATTTGTTTGAATTATTATCTTGTTAGTAAATGTCAAAGTGGAGGATGAATTTTATTATGGTCAACAAAAAATAAAATCTTTTTTTTAAGTCCTAATTTGTCTCTAATTGTGAAGAAATAGTTAAAGGGTGGAATTAAAAACTAGAAAGAGGACTTACCTGAAAGCAAATCTTCAAATCCTAGCTCTCCAATCCGCGATCTTCAAGCTCCAAGCGTTTCCTTCACAAAAAACACACAAGTTAAAGAACCAAAATAATTAAAACCTACTTAAGCACCTTCCCCGGCAACGGCGCCAAAAACTTGATGCGGCATAAACATGTACCAAAAAGGTTGCAAGTGCACAACCGTGTCAAGTTATAGTATTTAAGATATCGATCCCACGAGGAAGGTGTTTTGTAGGAGAAAATATAAAATCGGTTCTTATGTTGTGTGTGTGACAAGTAGGAGTGATAAGTGAATGTGATTGTGGAGAGATAGAGAGAGTGGAAGTGATAGTGTGTAAATCGGCACGAGATATAAGTGAGAGTGGATGTGACAAAGAATGAATATGATCAATAAGGCAAGAAGGAAAAGGAAAATAAAAATCAAGAATAAAGAAAATAAAATTCAAGAATAAAAGAAAATGCAAGAAATTAAAGATGGTGGATTCAATTATAGATATGGGTAATCTACAATTGAACCCACTTCTTAGAAAAGGGTGATTCCCTAGAGGGTTCTAGCCTAAAGGCGAATCAAACAAAATAAAAATAAACAAAAAGAAAAACTAAACCCAAGAGGGTTCTAGCCTCAAGGTGAATAGTATAAGAAATTAAAATCTAACTACAAAATAAAGTGCAAAATCTAAACTACAAAATAAAATTGCAAGAATTAAATGCAAGAAATTAAATCTATTCTATAAGCATGAAATAAATCTAAGGCAAGAGGGTTCTAGCCTCTTGGCTATTTAACAAGAAAATAAAATCTAAACTACAAGCATAGAAATAAATCTACACTAATAAGCAATAAAAAGGAAATAAAAGAGAAAAAGGAAAGAAAATGCAAACCTCTAAATAATTCTTCATCTCCATCTTCATCATCCAACAAAGAGAAGAAATATTTAAAGTGGTGAAAAAATTATTATTATTAATTGCAACTAAAGTTACAATTTTTGGAAGGCCTTCTCAATTAAGAGTAGCCCTCCTCTCCAAAAGGAGTTTACAAAATTTTCACACCTCTAACCCCTCACTCTCTACCCCTATTTATAGTAAACATCAGTGAATGAGAGCCATTGGATTGAAATCTTATCCAAAAACATCAATTTTCAGCCTTTGATTCGTAACAAACTGCCCAGCGTATCGATACCAGCATCGATAGGGGTATCGATGCTGGCATCGATGCCCCCATCGATGCTGGCATCGATGCCTGCCTGCTTCTAGCTGCTGTCCGCAGAACTCCTCTTTCATTGGTTCTTGGGCTTGGATCTTGGGCTTTTGCTTGGGCTTTTGGGCTTTGATATTTCTTTTAATCCTTCATCTTAGCTTGGGCTTTTGGATAGATTGGAAATTGATTTTCCAATTGGCTTCTTGATTCATTTCTTCATTTAATCAATGGGTTTTTGTTGAGAGATGGGAAGTTGAGATTTATTCTTCATTAACCTGCAATTAAAAGATAAAAACAATTATTAGTGGTATATTTATTCATATAAAATAGATAATGAGGGTATAAAATTGTAATAAAATGTGATTATCACTCTCCTTACAATCTTTTGAACATATAAAATCTATGAAACCCTCAATCGATGTTGTAATATTTTGTATGGACAAAGTTGCGAAACCCTCACCTCTCACATAATATTCTTGAGTCAGGTTATGCCCTCTGCTAACCTTAGATTACAAGAATATTGGTTCTCTTCTCTCCTTGAGTTTTACTCTAACAATATAAGACTATATATAAAGAAACCAAAAACTTATCTCTAGCCTAAGTTCCTAATTAGATAGGATTCAAACTCCTTATCATGATGAGATCCAATCTCCTAATCATGATAGAGCTCTCATCTTATCTAATTCTCATTAAGTTACGCAATGAATCAATCCCAACAAGGTAAACATGAGATTAATCTCTAATCTCAGGATCATTAATTTTAATCCCAGCTGTAGGGTGTGAAGTAACGTCACCGAAATGGGTAGCAACTCTTAATCTCAAATTCAGAATGGTCCCAGTCCAAGAGTCACAAGTAAAAAATAAGGTATCCCAGACGGAAAATTCCGTCTAGAATACTCAGAATTCCGTTTAGGATGGGTATTCTAGACGGAATTCCGTCTAGAATACGCGTCTAGAAAGTTTCCGTCTGGGATGTAGTATTCTAGACGGAAATTCCGTCTAGAATACATCCTAGACGGAATATTCTAGACGGAATTCAAAACCGTCTAGAATACATTCTAGACGGAATATTCTAGACGGAAATTCCGTCTAGAATACTTCATCCTAGACGGAAAAAATTTCCGTCTAGAATAAGTATTCTAGACGGAAATTTCCGTCTAGGATAATCATCCTAGACGGAAAGATGTTTTTTAATTTTTTCTAAATTTTTTTAAAAAAAAATAAGCTATTCTAGACGGAATTTGAGCATCCTAGACAGAATTTCCGTCTAGGATGCTATGCTACAGTAGTTTTTTTTTTTTTTTTTTTTTTTTTTTTTTTTTTTTTTTTTTTTTTTTTTTTTTTTTTTTTTTGCAGAATCTACTTTTAGTGCATGTACACAACATTGAACAACACCATATTATATTCATATCCAACACAATTTAATTATATTCCAATATCAAATCCAATTATATTCCAATAACACATTCAGCAAAATACTAGAGCAATACATAAATTATTTACAATTGTTTACATCTTTGCAGAGACATAAATTACAAGAGACCATACGTAGATAGCTTTTTCCAATAGTCAGTGTAAGCCATCGGGACATATGCCTCATAGTTTTTTGGATGGGATTTAAGCTGAGAGAACGCAAAAGAAAGTTAGCCTCAAAAGAATTATGAACATCAAACCTAATCGAAATGAAACAAGTTAATATAGTTGTTGGCAATGATAATGTGTTCATACATGCCTCAGACATTATGATACATTGATATTCACACTAAGAAACAAACTGTAAATGCACCATTTAAGTCTAGATTCAAAGTTTTACCTCTTGATTTGAGTCCAATTCATACCCATTTTATGCGGCCAAAGCTTTGGCAATCCCCACAGATTCCTAAAACAAAATGTATGGAAAATTACTTATACATAACAAGCAAAAAAGAAAAGGGAAGGGAACACAATCATTAGAAAGTTCAATTATACCAAAATATTTTCACCCACCTAATCACAGAAATCCAAATATTTCCAAAATATCAAAATATTATTGTCTGAACACATTGAAAACTCACCTGGATAAATATTGAGGACATGATGTAATGTTGATGAAGCTTTCAATGCTCTCAGCAATCTGAAAGGAACAAAAAGGAAAATTATCACTAACCTCAATCGGATTGCAAAGTTGAGAATTGAGTCTTAATGAAATTTTGAGAGTAAAAGCTAAGCAAGATTTAAAGTGTAGCAAGCATAATACAATATGTGCTGTCTTGTCCATCTAGTGTATTCACCTTGAATAGTTTAATGTGTCATCAGTGAGCAATTAAGCAATGTATCTAGAAGTAAAAATTGCTATATGGAAAGAAACCTGAAAAAATAACTGTGCAAAGAAAACTAGAATAAGAGTTTCATCTTTTCATTCTCATTTGTGTTTCTTCAATATTCCTGATTCATCACAACCTCAACTAAAACTCACAGATAGTCGGCTTCTTGGAAGAGAACATGATTCATGCGACACAACATACATTGCAAAGCCGAAGAATTGTTGCAGGACAAGAGAGGATGGTTGGATTGCTCTCTAAAAGACTCACATTTTCCTTCGTAATCCCTTGTCCTGAAAGGAAAAATGCATGCATCAAGACTGTATGTAGTCCTGAACGCACAATGGCATTTTTGAGGTACTCATCAGATTTTGGAAGTTGCTTTGATCGTAGCCACCTTGCTTCCAAAAGAAATGCATTGCATAACCTTGTCTTCAATCCAAAACTTAGAATAATCTCATACCCCAACTGAAAATTCTCGACTCTCTTCAATCCAAAACTTAGAATAAAACACAAGTAACATTTCATTCATATTTCTAATAAATACAAGAAAATATATACAGAATCAATATCCAAACTAATCCAACAGATAATCAAAACTGCAAACTTGCATTCTTAACTATGATTCAAAAGCTAAATTCTTTCTGTTAAGAACTCACTCCACCTAACCCTACCCCAAGATCATCAAATCCCTAATTCGCACACTAACCAGTACTCCATCAGCTTAAACCCTAATTTCATATCAAAATTCACGAAAAAGAAAACGAGATCTTGAGAGATCGAATCGGTTACCAACTGATCGATTGCTTTTGGGAAGAGATGATGATGTCGGCCATTGGAGATAGAGGGCGGAGCTCTGCTCTCGAAGTGGAAATGAGCGAGCAGCTTTTGATCAGGCAGCGGCCTCAACATGAGCTCCTCGGTGAACTCCTCCGCTGTTGATCCATCTCCGCCGTCGGATCCGACGACGAAGAAGGGGATTGGACAGTGGAGATTGAAGACGAGGATGAGGAGGACGAGGAGTTAGAGAATTAGGGGGGAGGGCTTCTTATTTGGATTTTGGGTGAAAATTTTTGGGGGAGGGGGGAATTTCGATTTTTGCGGGAAAATTTGATATGTTTATTTTTTTAATATGGGCCAAAGTATTCTAGACGGAAATTTTCCGTCTAGAATACATTCTAGACGGAATTTTCCGTCTAGAATACCCAATTATTTAAAAAAAAAATTAAAAAAAATAACCGTCTAGGATACTAGCCTAGACGGAAATTTCTATCTAGGATGTTTTATCCTAGACGGAATATTGTAGACGGAAATTTTCCGTCTAGTTTAATATTAAACTAGACGGAAAATTTTCCGTCTACAATATTCCGTCTAGAATACACTATTTTCTACTAGTGAGTTAAGTAAACATGAAAGATTAACCTCTGTTCCGAAGATCAGCATTGATCTCAAATCTAGTTTAGGGTGTAGTAAACAGTGCCTAAAACATGAGTAGGATGCTGCTACATTAGTCCCACACGTTAAACAAAGGGACTAGTGTTATGTAAACATAGATTGATCAATATGTTATTTTCTGACCTTCGTCATGTCCTAAATTTATCCACTTTTGTTTTTATGAAATTTTAATTAAGATTGATAGAGAAATTAAAACATATGCAAGAAAGAGTATATATCTTCGAAAGATATTTTTTAGGAGTTGATCTTTAGAAATATTTAGTCTACTACTAAGGGGGAGGCACTTGTGGAGTGAAACCACACCCTCTAGCAAAAAATTGAAGTAGTGTTTACCAGTTTATGAGTATTATAAAGTTTAACAGCTAGAAGATCCATTTAAGAGTTTTTTCTAATGGGTCAAATATTAAACGGCCCAGTTCTAAGTACCCATGTACCAAATAGTTAAACATCATTTTAGGAAATAAAAATAAACAACTAAGGGCCCGTTTGGAAATCGTGGCTTGTTTCTGTTTTTCTTGGGCCAAAAACTAAAATGAATCTGTTTGGGAACCAAAGCATTTATTTTGGGCTTACAACATGATCCAGCCCAACAAAAAGGTGTTTTGAGTGTAGCGTTTTTGTTTCCCCCAAGAACTAGCGACTCCCAAGAGAAAGAACTCTGCCTTCGCCCGGATTGCTACCACTGCTTGCCATCTCCACCATGCCGAAGTTCTGATCGTGATGGTCGCTGCCTCCAACCACCATCACCTTCAGATTAGCGCGAAAAAGTTCGCTTTTCTTCCTTCAACGTTGTGATCTTGCTCTTTCACTCGCTCATATTTTCTTTTTTCTTCCCCTCACATCCTTCTTCGTTTTACATAAATTTATTATAAAATTTGCTTTAATTTCTATGTTTTTGCTGTTGGAATTGATTTCATGGGATCGTGATTGTTAGTTTTGATTATTTTCTCCCCTTTTCTTTAATTGTTCTCTATTTTCACATTTTTATCTAATTTCTCTAAAATTTGTCTAATTTCTTGTACGGTGAAGGAAGCAAACTGTTCATTCTTCATCTTATTAATATAACTTCAACTATAATTATATTTGTTGAGTTTTTAACATCAGTATTACATTTTCCCTTTTTTGTTTCATCATCGGCATCAGCGGCAACGGTCACTGGCGAAGATCTTTGTCGGCAATGGCTGTGGCAATGGGCAGCCGCACATGATGGGCAGTGGTCGGATGGAAGGTAGTAGATTGGTATTACATATGTTATACAAAGTTAAACTAGCATAGACTCAAAAACTCCAACGGTGTTTTTTAAAACAAATTTGAAGAAAAGTATAAACACCATGGTGTTTTTTCTGAAAAACAAAACAAGAAAAGCACAATGGTACCCTTAAGTAATTTATATTGAAAAGGGTCATCAAGAAGATTTAATGGTTCGTCAATGAATTATTAATGAACGACAAATTAGTATATTGAAAGAATGTATTTAGCTGTACTCATAATGAGGTTATAATGTAGTGATTTCAAAAAATGTGGACACGTAAGGATCAATTGTGACTATACTTAGTTAAATATATCTTTTGTATCTTATTAAAGTTCTTGATTGCATTGAATATAAGGGGCTGTTCGTTTGTTTTCTAAAAACCAAGAAATAGAAATGAAAATGGTGAAAATCTCAAAACTCACCATTTCCTCCATTTCCATCCCTAAAACTTACCCACAACATCCAATAAAATATTATTTCCATCCAACAACTCATCCACATCATCTAATAAAATATGATTTTCATCTAACCACTCATCCATCACATCTAATAAAATATTATTTTCATCTAACAACCCATCCATCACATCTAATAAAATATTATTTTCATCCAAACATCACTCAACTCATCTCTTCTCATCATTTCAAATCACTCACATCATCCAATAAAATATTATAACAATTCACCTCATCTCATTAACATTTCATTTCTTCATTTTCATCCCAAAAAGTTATGAAAACACTTTTCTTAATCTTTCTTCACATCACCCAATAATACAATGACAACTCATCTCATTTCATTTCATTTCTTATTTTTAAGAATGAACCGAACAAAAGAAAATAAGAAACTACAGGAAATATGTTTCTTATAATTCATTTCCTTATTTTTTTTCGCCAACCGAACACTCCAAAACTAGTTTTCTTAAAAAATCACAAACATCATCCAATAATAAGGTGACAACTAACATCATTTCAATTTCATTTCTTTGATTTCCTTCTTTTTTAGCCAACCAAACACTCCAAAAACAATTCTTCATTTTAATAGTTTTTCATTTCTTTGATTTCCCTTTTTTTTAGGCAAACGAACAGTAAGAGGAAAACTAGTAATATCAACTTTTTATATATAACACTATTATGAATTTCTAGCTCCGCCTCAATGACTACTGCAATTGTAAATGCATCAAATGTTGCATACAAATTAATCTCAAATCCATCCTTCGAACATTTGATTTTTTTTATTGCGTGAAATGATTTTCCAAATCCAAGATCTAGCCTTTGGTTAGATGCAGAAACAGCTGAATTTGCATATTTTGCTATGAAAAACATCTTTCATACAAATCAAGTTTTTTTATAAAAAATTATAAACAATCTACATTTTCTTTGCTTTAGCTAAATTGATGATGTGATATTAATTTTTTAATAATAAAAGGACCTGCAGAATTCATTCTAGCGAAATTGGTTGTAGCATATTCTATAGTTTTTTTTTTCTACAAAATGTTAATCCACTACCATTTCCAACTATTTAAGTTTTTGTTTACAAAATATAAATTCATTTACCTATATATACCGATTACTTTGATGCTAAAAAACACTAAAAGTCCCTGTTTGTTTGGATTGAGGAGAATAAGGAAGAAGGGAAGGTAGATGATACTATTTCACCCTGTTAGGATAACTTTTAGGCTTAATTTCATAGGAGGGAAGGTAGAGTAATGTGGGAAGGTAGAGTAACGTGTGAGACAAAATTAAAAATTCTCTTTGGTAGGAAGTTTTTTAGAGGGTAAGGGAAAGTAGAGTAACATAAGATACAGAGAGAAAAGATGTAAAATAAACTAGAAATTTAAGAGAGAAAACCTCTCCAATTTGGAGGGACAAAAGATTGAGGATTGCGATGATGAAAAAAAAAAAGACTAAAAAGTCATGTATCTCCCCCTACTCCTCCAACCAAATAAGAAGTACAAATGGTATATTCCTCATTGCATCTCATTGAATGTTATCTCACCTAACCTTCCCTCCTTATACCCCCAACCAAGCCAAGCATCAATGGCTGCAATGTTTCCCCTAGTTCTTCTAAGTTCACCATCAATAGATAGAAAATTTGTTCCCCACTAAACTAAACTGGGGTGAGGAAAATTTTTCTATCTTCTCTTAGTCTCTCTCCCATATTTTCACTTAACTTTCTCTACTTTTAATTAGTGGCGGAGCCAAGATTTTGTTTTTTTCAAAGAGGCCAAGGTACAACCGTTGTACTATGCATTGACCAAAAAAAGATCAAGTATCACAATGCGTAATTAAATTTGAGATATGTGTTGGTGAAAGAAAAACCTAAACTTTATAAAATTGAAAGAATCACATTTTACAATTCCATCACAAAAAAACCACATGAAAATATAAATCTTATTTAAAATTTCTACTATTAAATGCAAAAAAAATACATGAAAATTGAAAACCTCATTTCTCTAATATACTTAAAATGTAAAGAAGCTACGTGAAAAGATGATGTGTGCCTATCGAGTTTTTCCATATTAGTCCCCTAAATCTTTTAAGTGATTTATAATTAGTCTCTCTTATTCTTAGAAGCTAGTTGATAGAAATATTTCATGGTCTATATCAATTTTGGGTGTAATAGCAGTTATACTCGTATCCTTTCACACCCAAACCCCAAAAAAATACTTCACTGTGATACAAGTTTGGGAAAAGTATATTCGATTTAAGACTACTAAAATTGAGCCTAATTTTAGTATATTTTATTTTTTATTTTGCAACTACCCATCCCAGATTAACCACTTCTAACTGTAGTCAATAATTTGGATGGTAAATACAAAAAAAAAAGATAATTTCTAACCTTTCAAAGATTTGGCGGACTAATTGCAAGATATGAAAATTCGAAGAACAAATTTCAAACATGAAAAATTTGGGGGATCAATTTCAAATATGAAAGATTTAGGGGATTAATTTTAAATATGCAAGCTTTGAGGCCTAATTTCAAATGAAAGTTTTGAGGGACTTTACGACAGAAACCCATGTACATGGGTTTATTTGTTAAAAGTCAGGGTGTCCCTGGCCCTTAGCTTCGCCCTTGCAGGCTTCAAAGGATTCCAAACATGCCCTAAACACGATAAGTTGGCTCGAAGAGTTACTGTTGCAGATCTATTTTCTGTGATCCAAGCAGATCATGCGGTATATTTCCTGGGCTTATAATCTTAACGCCAGACCACATGCAAGAGTTTTTAGACTAAGGTCCAATACCCAAACGAAACAGTTCTCGTATTAGTATTCGAAGGGATAACAATGGGTCGTCCTTTATCATATAGTTTCGGCCCACTATTCAGAAAAGCGAAACAATAGTTGAGCTAGACTTGCGGCCCAAGCGCCAGTACGATCGAGCTTAAATAAGCAAAAGATAAATAATCGAATATTGATGGACTCAATATTTGTATTGTTGTGAAATTTTCAGTGCACTCTAATCTTTTCCCCCATTCGTTACGAAAGTACGAAGTCTATGCACTAACAACGTTCTAATTTCAACAAAATTACGAAAAGTTTTATCTGAATTTGAGGATTTACCTTGTCAACTAATGAAATAGAATTCTCAACCCCTTTAAAAGATCAACCGAAACAGCAAAGCCTTAATTTTTAAAATTGAATAAAATTTTGGTAAATAGAGAAAAAAGAAAATTTGAAACTTTAGGGTTTAATGATAAGGTACAGACCTTTTCACGGTGGACAAGTTAGATGAGAGGCGACCATGCAGAAGAGGAACCGATAGGAGGAGATGCGCCAGACGAGGTTGGATTCGAAGAGACGCATCGGGCGAGAGGGAATCAGGGAGAGGCGTCAAACGTGAGGGGAGGCGCGCGGCGGACGACGGCGAATTGAGGAGAGGTGGCGGATGAGGTTGGGATGGTCGGCGAACAAGCGGAGGTGACGAACGAGGGGAAGTGAAGGAGAGGCAGTGGACGGAGGGAGCCAAGGAGAGAAGGGAAACACGAGGTTGAGATCATCGGAGGATGAGCGGGAGTGAAGGAGAGGAGGTGGTTTTTACTCCGTCGAGGAGAGGTGACGGAAGAAAAAGAGATCGACACGAGAAAAACCCTAGACCTCAGTGATTTATTTTGATTGGGTGAACAACAGTTAACACGAGAGAATAATAAAACCGTCCCTTAGCCCATTACAAAAGCAACCTTAATCCAAGCCCAACGTTTTTATTTAAAGCGTTGTCTCAGGTTCTCATTGTGACGGTTTCAATCATTACAGAACTGTTCCCTTCGACATTAAAGGAGACGGTTTTAAACCGTACCCCACGAACCGTTCCATAGATCAATGATATGGTAGTGAGTACCAGGCCAGAATGGGAGCAACATCGCCCATTGGTGAACTTCATGTCAACGCGACCCGGCGGTCCCCTGATTAATTAAGTAGAGTCTGACATACCAACTTTCTGGGGCTAAAATAGAAGCCAGTTGACCACCCAAGAAGCCAACACTCATCAAAGAAAAACTCTGTACTCCTTTTTTTTTTTTTGGTATGTTAGAGGGTGACTGTGAAGTCAGAACTCAATTGCAAAGGACAGTTGTTTTAGGGATAGTCGTGTGTACATGCGACGTGTTTCGTGAGATGCTAAAAATGATCTGCTACTTTTTTATATGACAATGACGCTAAGTTATGGACTAATTGTGAGATGACCAAAGTGATTTGTTCGTTAACCAAATGTTAGTAATATGAACTATATAACTACGACTGAGAATTTATGGCCATGGTTTGTTTGTAGTTTTGGGAAACATCAAGCATGTGGTGTCAAGGTTGTGTGTTCGGTGGGGACTATGCGGCCTTGAATGTTTTTGTTCATTGATATACCTTTCTGATTTCTAATGAATATTGTTTAACTCGTAACATTTGAGAAATATATAACTTTCTACATATCGTATGTTTATCATTAACTATAGGTGTTAAAGCTTGGGTTTGAAAACAAAAAACTATAATAGTTTAGTTGCATTTCGATATTGTTTGGTCAATTAAATCAACTATTTATTAGTGTCTAATAATTAGTTCCTACTTAGTAGTAGGCTAGCAGCGGCAGGTCTGTCACTTATACGCAGCCAATTATATACCCACGTGACGTGGCCAAGGTGGGGCCCACTATACGTTGCGGAAGTGAAATGGGTTCCGCAAAAGGACACAGGTTCGTTGGGTTTTTTTTTTGTCTACCTCTACCTGCCCCCTTTAAAATTGGGAGTTTGGGAAAAAAAATTATAAATAAAAATATTCTTACTTTTTTTAAATATTATATTGTTATCTTATCTTAATTAACTCTAATTAATAAGTAAAAACATTAACTAGTCTATACTATCCTATTTATTATGTATATAAGTTCATGTTTGATTTAAATATATTAAATATTATATATTTTTTGAAATTATATTCAAATTTATATTAAGTTACAGATAATTTTTCAACCTCAATGTTCAGCCACTCCTCTAAAACTTATAAAATGGAAAATCTAAGAACTCACACAATTCATTTTGGGGTTTTTTAGGAAATCACCATTAACTTGGTCCCCATTTTACGTCACCACCCATAATTACTCAAGCTTCAGAAAATCAATCCTAAATACGATTATATTAACATAGAACCACTCATCCCCTTTTCCACCCAATTTTCTATCTAAAAAGTAATATATTAATGGTTTTACCCTTGCATATTTAGTTTTTTAAATTTGGATATGAAAATTAAATTTGTTAAATTTTGTATATCAATGTTTAAAAAAATTAACTTTGGAAATCAAAATTAAATTTTATTGAAATTTAGGATATCAAGATCAATTTGTTGAACTTATTGCAAAGTTAAATTTTCAAAGTTCAATTTTCTTGAACTTTGAGGTATTTTTTTTTGGATAAAACACTTCATGATATCAAATTAAAATAATGCAGTAGACTCTGAGTTATTTTTGGGCAAAGAAATATTTTGTAGTATCAAAGTTAAAATGAAGAATAATTGAGAATATTTAACTTTAATACTCAAATCTCAACAAAATAAAACATATGCAAGGGTAAAATTGTATCAAACATAATTTGTTGGATGAAGAATTGGATGGAAAAGTGCTTAGGTGGTTCCATGTTAGCAGAATGTCAAACATCGGTGGGTTTCTAAAAATTGTGTAATTAAGGATAATAACATGAATTAGGTCTAACTTAGGGGTACTTTTTTAAAAAGCCATTTCTTTGATAAGAAAAAACAAACATATATTTAAACTTTGGACAATCAAAAGATTTAAATTGTGTTTCTAACATGTAAAAAATTAAACTCTTTATATTATCATTTGTTTCTTTATATTTAAATTTTAAAAATAAAGATAAAGATTAGATGATATTATGAAATATTCCCACCTCCAAATTATCTTCATAATTAAGGAGATAACTGTTATAATTAAGTATGAGTGCCAAAGCTATAGAAAATATTCAAAATTCATAGAATTTACACAACTTGTAGAAATACTTAAAAGAACATAATTTCAAGATTTTACATGAAACATCAACGTTCAAAATTAGTAGAAATACCAAAAGTGTTTTAGAAATTGTATATTTAGATTGAAACCCAAAAGACTTTAAAATATTGAAAATTTTGTAGAAAAATTTAAGAATTTATAAAACCTATAGGAAAATAATATATTTTATAAAATTTCATCAAAATGCAAAAGAATTCCACACATGTCAAGTTATCCTAATTAATAGAAATATATTTAACGTGATTTTATTGTAATCATGTTCTAATTTATTAAAATATCTTTGATAAGATATAAGTTAAACGACCTATTTAACAACCTTCAAAAATGAGGCTAAGTTTGAATTGGTCCTATTTTGAGAGGAATTTTGTTTGGGTAAAAATGGGCAAAACTGTCCAGTTTCTACCTAGGCTAATCAAAACTAGGCTACACTACCGGATTTACACCTTTTAGCGACGAACAATTCCGTTGTTAAAGGTCTAAATTCCGTCCATATAACTTTTAGCGACGAAAAAAAAACAAATTCCGTCGCTAAAAAACCGTCCCTACATTGAGGGTCCCTAATTGTATCTTTAGCGACGAAAATTCCGTCGCTAATTTTCAGCGACGGGATATTAGCAACAGATTTTTCATCACCGTATTTTTAGAAAAAATAAAAAAAAAGTATTAGCGAGGGAAAATTCTATCACTAAAATTGATATTAGGGACAAAATATCCATCGCCAAAAGTTGTATTTATAATTTTAATTTTTTTGTGTCCGTTTTCTGTTGCTAAATATATATTTAGCGACGAAAATTCGTCGTTAAAAATGAGATTAGGGACGGAATATCCGTCGCTAAAAGTTGTATTTATTATTTTAATTTTTTTCTGAGTCCGTTATTCATTGCTAAATATGTATTTAGCGACAGAAAATCTGTCACTAAAAATAACCACTATTTTTTTAAAAAAATATTTTAAAAATTAAAAAAACCCTGTACAATATCGATAATAAATTTTAAAACCCTGTTCAATCAGCAGTATAATATTCAATCACACGCATATATCACACATATATTTCAATAAAAATAAATAAAAGTTTTCCAACAGGTATATAATAAATATTGTTTATACAACACAAGAAATTATTTTCAAAGTTAAATTAATTACAATCAATCCTCCTGATCATCATCATCATCCTCAACACTAGCTGTTTGGTGGAAAATTTATAATAGGAAAATAAAAGAATTCTATTTGATTTTTATTCTCTCAATCTCGATTATAATTTTGAATTCCCGATTACAAAAGAGAAGAGAATTGATGCAAATCCTCCCTTTATTTAAAACTAGGTTCTTCACGTTGGCGATGAGATGCCTCCCTCGAATGCTCATGTCGAGTTTGCTTCTCGTTAACGATCTGAACGTCTTGTTTCACTAGAATGTGATCTTCTTCTTACGATTTGACGTTATGGAGAACTTACAAAGCAAGTTTTAGAACTCTGAACGAGTTCAGAAAAACTTGTAGAGCAAGTTTGAAACTCTTAATGAGTTAGGGAACTCTGAACGAGTTATAACTCTATGGAAGAGTTGATTGATTTAACCGAAAATCGCTTTGTAAGCCAAGGTTGATGAAAGCTCCTATTGTCGATCTCCAAAGTTCCAACAATTCCCCTAAAAAAGCTAGCCAAAGAACCCTTCTTTTCTGCCAAGTCGAAAAGACCCGAACTCCATTGAGTTTACCCATATTTATAGGAGATTAAGGGGTGTAACCACCCCCTTAATTCTCTCCATAATGGGGTTGAATGGGGTGTAACCGCCCCCCTTAATTCGCTCCTAAGTGGGGCGAAAATCCCTCCAAATGTGGGGGGAAAACGGTTCCTGAAACCGTTCAGCTTGTGTTTGAACGAGTCAAATGCCGAAAAAGGTGTTCTGGGCCCGAACTCTGTGTTTTAGACTTGAAACACAGAGTTGGGCATGTTTTTGGCTAAAAACACCGTGTTCACATAGACTTGAAACACCGTGTTCATATAGCGTTACACCATGTTCTGGGCCCGAACTCCGCATTTTGAGTCCATGAACTCTGCGTTTTTAATTAGAGCACTGGAGATGACCTCTGTATTTTAACTCTGAAACGCAGGCATGACCTCTACGTTTTGATGTTGTAACACAGGGATGACCTCTGCGTTTTGATGGTGTAACGCAGGGATGACCTCTGCGTTTTGATGTGAAGAGACCATCAATTTGGGGTCTCTTTTGCTGCAGCGTTGCAAAGATCGTCATCTTATAATCTTCATCTTGGCTCCTTAAAAATATGAGAGTCGTTAGATTATAACTCCCGATGTTTATTGTGAAGGCTGTTGAACTAGAGTTTTTATCAGTTATTGTGAAGGTCATCAGATTGTAACCTTCATCGATCTATATGAAAGTCTTCAAATTATAGCCTTCTGGAAGTCGTCAGATTATAACTTTCATCATCGGTGTTTGATGGGGGATCAGCTATCTGCAGTGATTTTTAGATAACATACACCAGCTGTACTATGACTACCCTCAACTGCATCTTGTGTAGAAGTCCCGGCCTGCAAATATAAATTAAACGTTAATAAGGTGTGTAACCGCTAATAAGAGTGTGTAAATATAAATATAATTCCCCCAACACAACACAACACAACAACATAACACAACACAAAAACACCACAACATAACACCACAACACAACACAACACCACAACACAACACAACACAACATAACACCACACCACAACACAACATAACACAACAACAACAACAACAACAACAACAACAACAATAACAACAACACCACAAATCCCCCAACCCCACCCACCAACCAACCATGCATACTCCCTCTCCCCCTCCCCTCCCCTCAACCACGCACCACAAATAAACCCCACTCCTCTCCTTAACCACGACTAAAAGCCCCCCCACCGACGCTAAGCCAACACAACTATATCTCCATCACACGCACGTGGCAAGCTCCGCCCGCTCCATTCACCAGCCGCAAGTCCCCACTCTCGCCATCGACCACCCACCACGACCAAACCCCCCACAAACCAATCACATAATGATCACCACAACATAACACCACAACCGACCAACCAACCAACCAATACCATCACCACTATGCACGCACACACCATCAACACCACCATCACATAAAAACATTATAAGTATATATTTTGGGCTTTATGTTAGGGTTTGTGTATAACATGTATCAATGTGTATCGGTGTGTATGATATCATTTAGTCACAAAGAAAATTCATAACTAAGTAAGAATTATATATTTAATTCATTTAATTGAAAAAATAAAGTATATATATTACTTGATCCGACATAAACCTGTTAGACCCTAGAAGGGGGTGATTAGAGTCTTATGCTAATCTAATCCGATTTTATGCTAATTAAAACTTATTAATAAATTATTCATGCAAGATAGTTATACAAGATGTTATGAACAAGAATATGCAATATGAACAAAGAGATATATCCTATATGGTGAAATATATGTAAGGATTGAACAAGAATATGCAATATGAACAAAGAGATATATCCTATATGGTGAAATATATGTAAGGATATATAAACACAAGTGTAAATAAATGTGACACAAAGAGATATATCCTATATGGTGAAATATATGTAAGGATATATAAACACAAGTGTAAATAAATGTGACACAATAAAGAGATGAAAGCGATATATGATGTGAGCATAAATAAAGATGAACGCCAAGCAAACACAAACACACAATATGTTCACGAGGTTCGGTCCCCACGACCTACGTCCTCGCTCCTCACCTCGAGGAGATCTCCACTATCACAACCTGGTTTGGAAGCCGGAACTTCTACACACTCGGTTTTCAATCTCACCAAAAACTCTCATAATCAAGCACTATGCAATCATACTATACACACTAAGTGTTGGTCTCTAGCCCGTGTCCTTCTCCTCAAGTGCTCGGATACAACCTCTCCCTAGGTTCGTCAACCGACGCCACTCCTCTTTGTAGGTGTTTAAAAATACCTATAAGTGTCCGTACACAGCTCGAGACAGAGAGAAGATGACGAACAACGTTATCCGAGTCTAAGAGGATTATCTAACACCAACAAGTGCATGAACCAGAATGATGAACCAACCGTGTCTCGTGCGCTCACCGGCTGCCTCCAATTGGTCATCACGCTTGTTAGTCAACTCGCGTGTGTCAGTCAGCTCCAAGTGATCGAACACGCTCGCCAGTCAGCTCAGTCAGATCCAAAGCACCCGAAGCGCTTGTCGGTCAGATCCAAAGCGTCCGACACGCTTGTCGATCAGATCCAAAGTGCCCGCCGCGCTTATCGGTCAGATCCAAAGTGCTTGACGCGTTTGTCGGTCAGTTCCAAGTACCGTAAAGAAGCTAACAAACATATGAACGATAAACCGGAACGCGACCAGCCGCAATTTGTAACTAATGAAATCGAATTCTGCAAACCCCATTTAAAAGATCAAACGAAAACGCAGGCCCTTTTATTTTTAAAATTGAATAAACATTTTGGTAATATAGAGACAAAAAGAAAATTTTGAAAACTTGTAGGGTTTTAATGATAAGGTACAGACCTTTTCCACCGGTGGGGGACAGTTAGGGTAATGACGAGGTGGGCGAGAGTCCAACCATGAGAACGGAAGAGAGAATCCAGGATTAATAGCAGAGGAGTTTACGCGGACCGACGTAGAAATACAGGGTTTGGATTCGAAGAAGATCGGAGGTCACGAAAATCGATTCAGACACAAATAAGTTCAACCAATTGCAATTCGATCAGCGACGAGAGGAAATCAGGGGTCGGGTCAAAGAGGAACCACGGTGCCACAGCAGCGCGGTTCGGAGGCTAACAGTGAAACGCGGGCGACCCTAGCGTGGTCGCGCGACTTCAGCGCCGCACCCACCGCGGTGGGCGCTAGCGGTGGACGCAGAGCTCGTGAACCTTGCCCGCGCGGGTCGGACGTAGGCAGACCCAGTTGATGGGCAGGAGGGTCGTTCAAGCGCCCGAACGGTCGGCCGTTCCGCGGGTCACCAGTGCTCGTCGTGCCCTAAACTCATTTTCAACGGTTTTTAAGTGGTTTTCATAAGATTTATCCATTCCAGGGGTTCCCAACTAACTTGATATCATCCACAAACATGGTTAGACCATTATTAACTAAAGATAAGGTCAAATTACTTATTCTTATCCAAATACCCCCAACCGAAGCCTATAAATACAGGCCTAGGGGCTCATTTCACAGGGGCAGAGATCAAGTGGGCGAAACGCTACCAAATTAGAGAGTGGAGCCACGAATTTACAGCGAGGGTTAGCAGATCTTAGCGAATTCCTATGCATAAAGAATGGAGTTCGAGAGATCTAAGACCTGTCTCCTATTCCTCCGGATTTAAGCTTAGTCTTAATCTCATGAAGAACCATAATCTCGCTTAGTCGGGATTACCACTACAGCGATTATTTTCTTCGTGAAGTAAGAGCTTCGATTAACTTAATCTGCCAACCGGTTCTGATCCGTGACAGTCCATGGATATTAACGTCCCCGGCACAGGTGAAGTTCCCATGTAAGTAGCGGGTGATAAACGTCTGTTGTGCTGTTTGACAAGAGTTGTACTTTTTATATTTTTATTGTATAAGGAGATCTTATAAAAAGATCGAATTTTCTCTTTTATTTGAGTTTATTGTAACAACTAAAGTTGTAATAGATTCGATGACAATGAAAATATCAACTTTTGACCCAAACACGCTGGCGACCATAGTGGGAGCCAACAACTTTTCTGCGAAGGCTGATGTGTTGTAACCTCGGATCCGGATCCCGGTTGAAGAAGAGGTCGAGTACGAGTTCGACTAACAGAAGTTCGAGGAGTATCTATCGTTCTCCTCTTCTAGATCCTCCTCCACTCGCAAGCGTAGGAAGATCAACTTCTCTGTTGCTGCGGTAGCGGCACCTTGCAACGCTTCTCCGGTCTTCAACAAGGCCGAATCTGCAGATCTAGACTCTTCCTTAATCAATGAGTTGAGTACTGAAGGCGCGCCAATCTTATCGAAGAGGGCACGTCAAAGGCAACGTCAATGCCTCGCGCGCCAGCTCGCCAAAGCTTTGGAGCCAATCGACGGGGTCTGTTACAAGTCGGATCTAAAGTTCAAGAAGCATCAAGCATCCTAACAACGAGCAAACGCCCCCTCCTCCAAATCATCAACAAGCGAATGGATCCAAATCAAAAGGATCCATTCAACTCTTGAGTAACGAATCTAGAAGCGCTGTGCACTGCTTGCACACGTGCGGATTCTTGTGCAAAAGGTACAAAAGATGCAGAAGAAGGACATAGCCAAGAAAAAACCAAGACTGCATCAAACTCGGAGGCCAAAGTCCAAGACAGCGGCCGAAAAGATCAAAAATTATGGGTCACTCAAGTCTAACCCTCCAAGCCGCGGGTCACTCAAGTTTGACCCTCCAAGCCGTGGGTCACTCAAGTCTGACCCTCCTTGTAGGGTCGAAAAATTTAAGATTGATTGATTCTCTTATTTTAAGAAAACTGGGTTCAATCACTTAGTACGAACCCTTACAATCACTCACTCTCTCTCGATTACAGAGGAAGAGAAGATTAATTCAACTTCTCTTTTGTTTAAGGTGGGTTCTAGGTGGCGAAAGGATGCTTCCCCCGATGCTTGAGTCGAGTTTGCCTCCCGTTGACGATCAGACCAAGATCGCAAGAGCTTCTAACATAGGTTAACCGGCTGGAATCGAGGTTCGAACTCCGAATTGACGTGCAGAAACTTTAAGCTCTGATGCTTCTCTAAGTCCAAGCTTGAAAATCTCCAATCAAGAATAATCAACCAACCAACCCCCTTCATAGCTACTTGCGGCTATTTATAGGAGTTTGAGCACGTAACCGACGTGCTATAATCGTGGAGTCATGGGCGTAACTGATGTGCTGAAATTATGGAGTCGTAGCGTAACTGACTCCTTGAATCTAGCCCACGTGGTTGACTGGGTCTTCGTGGCCGTTACAGCCAAACTTCGTGTGGATGATGAGCCTCGTTGCATGGCGAGGTTTGTTAGACAAGCTTTGTCTTTGCTGACGAGCCTCGTCTTCACTGACGAGCTTTGTTTTCATTGACGAACTTTACCTCCAACGATGAACGCTGAACCTCGTATCCAATGACGAGCTTCGAACCTCGTTTCCAATTATGAGCTTCACATCTTGTTTCCAACGACAAGCTTTGTTGTTTAAGACGAGGTTCATCATTGTAATGACCCTCGTCATGCTCATTATGAGCTTCAACATTCTAAGGCTAAATGATTAGCCAATGATCTATGAAGATCCATGAGAGTGAAGGAGAGATAGGCTTTTTTCATTAGCCTCTCCATCTCCTCCCCTTTCTTTCATGTTGATCATGCCTATTTATAGGCTTAGGACCATTATGGAGTGAGTTAATAGGCTTTAACTCCCCTTATAATGAGGGAGTTAGTGATCATTAACTCCCAGTTAATAAGGTCATTAACTCTCCTTAAATAGGTAAGTTAGTAGTCATTAACTCTCCTTAAAGGGGTAAGTTATTGGTCATTAACCCTCATTTAATGTAGCCCTTTGAAACGGTGCCTAACGAGGTTTGTTTGCCAGACGAGATATGTCCGCCTGACGAGGTTCGTTTGCCAGACGAGGTTTGTCCGCCTGACGAGGTTCGTCTGCCAGACGAAGTTTGTCTGCCTGATGAGGCTCGTCCGCCTGATGATGTTCGTTTACTTTGCTATATCTTTGGCGAGCTTAACTGCGGCTTCATCTTCGGCGAACTTCATCTTCAATGACGAACTTCGTTTCTAGGCGAACTTCGTCTTTTGATGGGTAAGGTGTTGTTTGTCCTATTGAATTGAGACAAACATCATGAATTGAGGGTGAGGTTCATCGTTGTGACGACCCTCGTCGTGCTTGTAGTGAGGTTCGACTCTCCTTCGTTTCTTGGCACTTTTTAGTGTCTACACTCCAGGGGATTTATCGGGATGCAGATCAAAGACTGTTGCCTTAACCTCTTCAATAGAAAAGGTGGAACCAAGAGGCTGATGGTCAAGAAGAAGATATGGATTGAGGCATTCCTAGTTAAGTTGAAAAAGGGAAGAAGATTTGACCTTGAAGAGGTTGAAGAAGAAATCAAAGAATTCTTTCTGTTTTTCTATTTTTGAGGAGATGAGATTACCATCATGGCGTAGAAAAGGAATGAAGTTTGACCTTATCTGGTGGGAAGGGTCACTCAACTCTGGCCTTCCAAGCCGCGGGTCACTCAATACTGACCCTTCCATTCGCGGGTCACTCATGTCTGACCCTCCTAGCCATGGGTCACCCAAGTCTGACCCTCCTAGCCACGGGTCACCAATGTCTGACCCGCACCAAGGCCGAGACAGGGGATACTCTACACCTGTTTTTCTAATTCCGTTGAGTCCCGTCCCTACTCTGATTGATCCAATACTTCTAGTGAAGCCTCGTGACAGTGTAGACTTGTTCAAAAGAGAGAAGCCAATGGCGGATCATCTGGGTTCTTTGGACAAGGATCGAGGCAACGTTTCGATCAAAGAGCGCTTGGGTTCGGTAACTGAACCCCGAGCAAATCATCGAGCTGGGGGTCGCACTCACACTTATAACAAATCTGAGGCTTCTCGTAAAGAGGAAACTCTCGTAGTCGACCGCCTTGGACTGCAAGTCAGTGCCCAAGAGTCCGTTGAGGTCCTACGCTCACGAAAGCGTGGCTCCAAACGTGTTACTCTTGAGAACGCCATCAAAGCGGTAAGTTCTCAGAAGGAAACATGTTCGTCAGACGATGACGTTATACCTGAGAAGTCATACTGACACGCGGTAGATTGCTCTGGTCATCATGTCGATGAGTTATACTATCGGGCTGGGGGTACAAACAAGTTTTGGAAATGGAGTAACTGAGAAGCGGACTCTTATTTTCCGTATGCCAAAATTATTAGAGTAGTATTATCAGCGTGTAGCTGCCCCAAGACCGCTCCATAGAGGGTCTCGGTATTCCAAAGGCTTTCCTCTGAGGCGTCGAAACCCAAATAAAGGCGTTCTCACAAAAGAAGATCGGTCATTCAAGATGACGAATTCCCAGAAGTCACCATCAACATGGTCAATAAGGGAAAATCTCCAATTGTCTCAAGTGGTTCTAGCCCCGACTTTTCTCCAGGAAGAGGAGTCAATTCGGGAATAGCCCAACTAATGTCTCAACTTTAGCTAGAAGCTATCAGACATAAAAAATCCGCACTCACGGTTAATATGGCTAACAAGGGAAAATCAACTCGGCCTTCTAGTTCTGACCCGCTCATATCGCATCGTCTAACCCGGTTACGATCAGGAACCATTAGACAAAGGGATTATCAGAGAATGCAGAGGGGATTATTCTCGGATGATGAAGCATCATATGCCAACTCTGCAGTCGCTTTCGAAAAAATGGTATCCAGTCTGGGGCAATCCCGCGTAGTGTTTATGATTAAAAGCGAGCAAGTGGCCAAAATCATCGAAGATGCCTTGGCTAAGAAAAAAGAGAACCTCAAGTTTGAAATGGAAATGGCTATGCTGCGGATGAGGGAAGAGCATGACCAACAGATCCGAGCCTTGTCGAATCAGATAGGTGAATCCAGTCGTCATAACAACGTTAGTCAAGCAGCTAGCGATTCAGATATGGATGAACACCTTAATACTGATAACCTTCTCGTTCACCAGAACGCTAGGGGTGGTCCCACTAAGGATAACGATGCTAGGGGTGGTCCTACCAAAGATAATAATACTGGGGGTGGCCACGTTGTTCCTCTCAGAAATCATCCAAAGTATGATACAGATGAGGACGAGAAGATGAAAGATCTCGAGAGTAAAATCAACGCTCTGATGTCTGCTCGAGAGGTGAAGAAAACTGATATTTCGTGTCCTTACCCAAGAGAGTGAGACTCAATAGCATACCCGACAAAGTTCAAACTGATCAACTTCACGCCGTTCGATGGAAGGGTTCACCCACTCAGCATCTGATCTATTTCAAGACTCTCTTAGGCATGATCTCTGGCAATGATGCATTGATGGTCTGGTCATTCGTAGGCACCCTTTACGGGCCTACCTTCGATTAGATTGCCGTCTCAAGCCTAGAAGCATTAATAGTTAGGAAGACCTGGAGAACCTGTTCCTCGCCCACTTCTTTGATGATGACGCTGAGGTGTCAATCAGGACACTCTTCGATGAGAAACAAGAATACGATGAGACGGTCGACGACTTCATCAAGCGCTTACGGAATAAGGCGATGAACTGTCGAGATTCGATCACAGAGGACTTCATCCTCCAAACCTGTCACAACAACCTCTCTTTCGACGTGTTGGATGTTATGGGAGTAGCACCACCCAATACCTGAAAAGAGTTGAAGATGTACGGAGAGCAGGCCAAACATTTCCTCTGAAGGAACTAAGCCGAGAGAAGCTAACAGATGGCTAATCCTCCGAACTCAAGCTTTGTCTCCCGTGGTAAGGGGAAAGCACCTGTAGTAGTTGTTGATGTTAATCTGACGTCGCAACAACAACCCCAAAGATAGCAAAAGACTTTGGATCCGAGACTCCAAAAGGAGTACTCCTTTAAGGATGAAGACGTTCCAGCCATTTTTGAATCCTTCCTTGAAAACAACAAGATCAAGCTACTATCTGTCGCAAATCAGGAGGATGCTGACAATACTTCGGATCCAAAGTACTGTGCGTACCATAGGAGGATCCTTCATCCAACCAAGACTTGCTTTGCTCTCAAGAATAGCATTCAAACCTTGGTTAAAGCCGGTGTTATAATGCTAAATTAAGCCGAATGAAGACTCCGAAGAGTATACGAGTATAAACTGCTTCTCTATACTCCAATAGGTATATGAGTCTAAACTATTTCCTATCTTTGATGGGAAGTTCCTAGAGAATTTTTTATACATAATATTCTTAAGGATAACTCAGTCATGCAACTGAGTACAATGTGAGACCCAGTTTCGCGAAAGAAGCTGGGGGTGGATGATTCATGTAACGGGAAGTTCCTGAAAAAATTTTATATAGTGTATTCTTAGGGATAACCCGGTCACTACAAGAAGGTAATGAATAAGAAACTCCCACAACCAAAATCTCCTCTCGATTCCTTCCATGAACGAGAGTTCCACTTTCAGATCGAGCGATCAAACCTTCCCACAGTTAGGGTCATCTCAAACCTCCCACATGGTCAAACTTTCCTACAGTTAGGACCACAACTAAAATCTCCTCTCGATTCCTTCCATGAATGAGAGGTCCACTTTCAGATCGAGCGATCAAACCTTCCCACAGTTAGGATCGTCTCAAATCTCTCACTTGGTCAAACATTCCTACAGTTAGGACCACAACCAAAATCTCCTCTCGATTCCTTACACGAATGAGAGGCCCACTTTCAAATCGAGTGATCAAACCTTCCTACAGTTAGGGTCGTCTTGAACCTCCCATTTGGTTAAATCTTCCTACAGTTAGAGCCAAAACCATAATTCACTCTCGATAAACAAGAAACCCACCTTTAGTTTGATAATCAAACCTTCCGACAGTTAGGATTATCCAAATCTTTTCGATTCTCGGAGTGGAGATCCCGCTCTTAGTTTCACCTTATCGGATTCTAGAAGTAGAGATCCCACTTTGAGTTTCCTTTGACAACTGGAGATAGGATATAAAATTCTTCCTCTTCAGCTTTAGGAGATAGAATATAAAATTCTTCCTCTCCCGCATCGGGTTCGTCTTTGCCCCAAGAGAAGACACCACCTTTCAACTCCAAAATCCATGCTTCACACGCATGAGTACTTTTATCCCGAAGCCTAAGTAGGGATAAGTCAGTGCCTAACACGCGTTATCAGTTAGTCTTTTACCGTAAAAATGATAAAAACCCACATATTCAACATTGTGGCAGGTTGTTATTCATAACGTCAAAATCCGCGCCTTACACACATAGGGAATTTTATCTCGAATCCTAAGTAGGGATAAGTCAACGCCTAACATGCGTTACTGGTTTAGTCTTTCACCGATTGAAGAAGACACGAGAATCCGAGTCTGGGGACTTTTATCTCGAAGCCTAAGTAGGGATAAGTCAGTGCCTAACACGCGTTGCCGGTTAGTCTTTTACCGTAAAAATAACAAAAGCCCACATATTCAACATTGTGGTAGGTTGTTATTCATAACGCCAAAATCCGCGCCTTACATGCACGGGGAATTTTATCCAGAATCATAAGTAGGGATAAGTTAATGCCTAACACGCGTTATCGGTTTAGTCTTTCACCGATTGAAAAAAAGATACCAGAATCCAAGTCTGGAGAATTTTGTCCCGAAGCCTAAGAAGGGATAAGTCAGCGCCTAATACGCGTTGCCGGTTAGTCTTTTACCGTAAAAAGGACAAAATCCCACATATTTAACATTTTGACAAGTTGTTTTTCATAACGCCAAAATCCGCGCCTTACATGGGTGCTTTATCTTGACTCCTAAATATAGATAAGCCTACGCCTAACACGTGTTGCCGGTTTAGTCTTTCACCGATTGAAGAAGACACCAGAATCCGAGTCTGGAGATTTTTATCCTGAATCCTAAGTAAGGATGAGTCAGTGCCTAACACACGTTGTCGGGTAGTCTATTCCCGTAAGAAAGACGAAGTCTACGTATTCAATATCGTAGCACTAAGAGAGTTAACTTTCTTAGCACAACGTTACATGCAGAACGGACTTAAATAATCTGTATGCTAGTCCGACTTGAACGGTAGTCGATAAAGGCACGTCAAATCCGTTGAAGACTGAGGGTTTGCCAAAAATCCTATAAAGTGTGAGAATCATTGACGCATCAGCTTCATTAGTTGGTCTCATGGCTTGAGGATTCAATAACTTCAGGATAAGATTCATACATGCAGATGAATCAGCTTTAATAGTTGGTCCTGCAACCCCGACATTTGGGACCTCCATGCTCTAACGCCTTTAGAGCTTAAACTATGTAAACTCCAGCAAACGTATGAGTATAAACTGTGTTAACGTCGGTCAGCGTGTTACAGCAAAGGTTAACGTCGGTTACAGTAAAGTTCGATGCCGGTCAACGCATCAATAATTTCGCCAAAATAAGGCTAAGAAAAAAAATTCCGGATTAAAGGATGATTCCGGGGAGTTCAATTGCGATCCAGATATGAATTCCCGACGAAGACGATCAGTTCAACGTCAACTCAACAACACGAGCTAAGTTCAAATGCTTATACACTAACTTCGGCTCAAGATTTCGACAACGGTCAGACGATAAATGCAACACTGAAAGAACTTTATCTATTAAACAAAATACTGAATAGACTGAAGGCTAAAGAAGTCAAGAATTGAAGCCAGCTATAGGTCCTTTGACACCGACTGAAGGTGGGGCCTATCACATCCAAAGTAATTCAGGCTTTTCTATAAAGGAATGAGACTGAAACACTTTGGAGGGGGTATCTATAAGCGTCTAAAAATACCTATAAGTGTCCGTACATAGCTCAAGACAGAGAGAAGATAACAAACGACATTATCTGAGTCTAAGGGGATTATCTAACGCCGACAAGTGCATGAACTGGAATGATGAACTAACTGTTTCTCGTGTGCTCACCGGCCGCCTCCAATTGGTCGTCACGCTCGTTAGTCAGCGCGAGCGTGTCAGTCAGCTCCAAGTGACCGAACACGCTCGCTAGTCAGCTCACGCACATCGGTCAGATCCAAAGCACCAGACGTACTTGTCGGTCAGATCCAAAGCGCCCGACGTGCTTGTCGATCAGATCCAAAGTGCCCGCCACGCTTGTCGGTCAGATCCAAAGTGCTCGACGCGCTTGTCGGTCAATTCCAAGTGTCGTAAAGAAGCTAACGAATGCATGAAGTGAGTTAACGACACGTGCAAGTCAACAAGACGATCAAATATGCAAAACAGCAGAAAATACAAGTCGCGAAAAATCGAAAAACACCAAAAAGTTCAGCCAAGGCCAAATTTCCCGTGGAAGCGCGGGGTAGTGCAGACTGGACGCCACGCCTGCGCGGGTCAGACACAGCCGCCACATGCACGCACGAGGTGCGTACTGCAACCGACCCACACCCCACGGGTCGACGCATCCACACCGCGCCCCCGCGGGTCAGTCACGGCGCGACGACCGCGCCTGGTCGGCGTGCAGATTTTATCCCTAAACCCGTTTTCGACGGTTTTTAAGCGGTTTTCGTAGGATTTATCCGTTTCAGGGGTTTCCAACTGACTTGATATCATCCAAAAACATGGTTAGGTCATTATTAACTAAAGATAAGGTCAAATCACTTATTCTTATCCAAATACCCCCCAACCGAAGCCTATAAATACAGGCCTAAGGGCTTATTTCACAGGGGCGGAGATCAAGAGGGAAAAATGCTACCAAATTGGAAAGTGGAGCCACAAATTTACAGCGAGGGTTAGCAGATCTTAGCGAATTCCTGTGCATAAAGAGTGGAGTTTGAGAGATCTAAGACCCGTCCCCTATTCCTCCGGATTTAAGCTTAGTCTTAATCTCGAGAAGAGCCGTAATCTCACTTGGTCGGGATTACCGCTACAGCGATTATTTTCTTTATGAAGTAAGAGCTTTGATTAACTTAATCTGTCAACCGGATCTGATCCGTGACGGTCCATGGATATTAACGTCCCCGGCACAGGCGAAGTTCCCACGCAAGCAGCGGGTGATAAATGTCTGTTACGCTGTTTGACAAGAGTTATACTTTTTGTATTTTTATTGTATAAGGAGATCTTATAAAAAGTTTGACTTTTCTTGTTTATTTGAGTTAATTGTAACGACCAAAGTTGTAATAGATTCCATAACAATGAAAACATCGACTTTTGACCCAAACACTCTTGGATTCGACCCCATCTCTCACCACACACTTCTCTCGGTATACAAGTGTATTACAAGTGATACTCACAATATACGCTCAAATACAATGTTTTGTTCTCTATAATAAATGAGAACACAATGAAGCTCACTCTCACTAATTCACACACTAATACCCACTAATATATTGTATGAAATAATCTAAGCTCAATAAGGGTGTGTGTGATAAATGAGAACAATAAAATTCTAACTCAATTTAATATAACAAGATATGAATATGAAATTGACAATTAATAAGCTATATAAAAGAGTTTAGAAAAACTTATCTATAAACACAAAGCACTGAAGAAATGATGATGATGATGAATTCCTCAATTGAAATTGAAAGCTTCTTCTTTGTGTAAAACTTCTCTTTTGAAACAAAACTTGAAACAAGGCTTTAAACACCTCTTAAATACTTGTAAACTTAATTAAACAAATCTCTTGATTGGTCAAAATGTTAAATGCACTGGGGTATTTATAGCAACCCAAAACATCAGTAAGAACCCAAGTAAAAAAAACCAAAAAGCCAGAAGAAGATAAAAACTAAAAGTAGTCGTTGCAATATTATAAGTCGACTTAGTATTGTTCATGAGTCGACTCATAAGTAGCCGTTACAAGCTAAAAACCAACTTATGGGTCGACTCATAAAGTTTATGAGTCGATGTAGACGGTAAAAATTACCTTGGAAGACGAAGCACAAAATTCGCCTGCATATTCAAGCCGCCCGCACAGCTTAGAAATTAAGCTCACCCAAGGGCTTAGCTCGCTAGCACGAGCCAAGGCCATGCGATCACCAAATTCATCTACATCGAGTGACTATAGACCCGCCTGCATGAAGCTCGCCTCGCCTGCACGAGTCGAGAGCTAAATTCGCCTATAAACGGCAAGCTCGCCAAACTCACCGGAGTACTTGGCAGCCGCTATCCCACATACAAGGATGGGCCTTCCCACTTCCCTACGACGTGAAGGGAAGGAGTACAGTACTCTTGAGCCCCTCAAATAGCCGCTCATGGTACAGGTGCACGGCGAGATATCTCCCAACAGTACATGGTCATATCCCATGATTCAAGGAGTGGCCACGCCATTTCTCCTCTATTTAAAAACTTCTTCCGGCCACGAAGAGAGGGGAGGGCAGTTGAACAGGTTCAGCAAAGGCAGAAGTTCGATTAACTCACAGTTAATTGATTAGTTAGCTGAACCACAGCTCTCAACTCTCGAAGGAGTTGACGACAAGCTCTTTGCATGATCTTTGCATTGTAGCACCTCCTCCTAGCTTCGGGCCTTGATCGCCATCAAACTCAGAAACTCGAACTCGACTAACACGAGCTTCTACTGCGTACTGAAGCTCACCAGCAACCTCGATCGAATCGTCCAAGGGAAGCAGACTCGGTGCGAAAATCGAGAGAGGCGTCCTATAGCTACCAAAGTCCCCACGTTAAACAAGGAGGGCCTTCCCTCCGCTTCTATTATAATTTCGATTCATTAGTTTGTAATAAGCTATTCTTATCAATACAAACGAAATCCTAATTTCGGGAGATCAAAATTTACACCTACAGAAGATGGCGACCACAGTGGGGGAAACTATTTCTTCAACCGAAATGGTGGTAGCTCATGGATTCGACCCCATCTCTCACCACACACTTCTCTCAGTGTACAAGTGTATTACAAGTGATACTCACAATATACTCTCAAATACAATGTTTTGTTCTCTATAATAAATGAGAACACAATGAAGCTCACTCTCACTAATTCACACACTAATACCGACTAATATATTGTATGAAATAATCTAAGCTCAATAAGGGTGTGTGTGATAAATGAGAACAATAAAATTCTAACTCAATTTAATATAGCAAGATATGAATATGAAATTGACAATTAATAAGCTATATAAAAGAGTTTAGAAAAACTTATCTATAAACACAAAGAACTGAAGAAATGATGATGATGATGAATTCCTCAATTGAAATTGAAAGCTTCTTCTTTGTGTAAAACTTCTCTTTTGAAACAAAACTTAAAACAAGGCTTTAAACACCTCTTAAATACTTGTAAACTTAATTAAACAAATCTCTTGATTGGTCAAAATGTTTAATGCACTGGGGTATTTATAACAACCCAAAACATCAGCAAGAACCCAAGTAAAAAAACCAAAAAGCCATAAGAAGATAAAAACTAAAAGTAGCCATTACAATGTTATGAGTCGACTTAGTATTGTTCATGAGTCGACTCATAAGTAGCCGTTACAAGCTAAAAACCAACTTATGGGTCGACTCATAAAATTCATGAGTCGACTCATAAACCATGGGTCGACTGATAAGATCATGAGTCGACTCAACAGAAATAAAACACACTTTCCAGTACAGTTTATGAGTCAACTTATGACAGGCATGAGTCGACTCAACTTAATGGGTCGACTCATGATGTTTGTGAGTCAACTCATCAGAAATAAATTGTAAACTACGTAGCAGTTTGTGAGTTGACTTAATACTGTTCATGAGTCGACTCATAAACATGTACATAGAAAATTTCAAATTTGAACCTTGTTAAAAAATATCAAATAAATACTAAAAAATGTAAAACTTTGGGAATAGTTTATAACCATGATATTAAACATATTTGTGAAGAAATTTTGGAAATTACATTTGCCATTTGTAAAAGATCATCGTTTTAGCAAATGTGCACATATATGTGTAAATATGTAAACATATACATTTGATTTTGATAAAGAGGTGTATTGCAAAACTTTTGTAAAATGTTTTTATAAACAGTATACATTGTAAACATGATGTTAAACCAAAGCCACATTGTTTTCACGAAACGAAACAACTGTGTGTGTATAAGTATATATTGAGCTTAGAAAATAACACACGATATATACAATAATACCTAAATGATTGTAAACATGGCTGATCTGGATCTTTAACTCTGATATAAACCTATAATAAGCCACAATCACTAGGAAACAAAATTAGTTATAAATTATTTGTAAAATCATCAAAACAAAACAAGAGTGTAGGTTCAAAACCAGAACCCTAACAATCTCCCCCTTTTTGATGATGACAAACAATTTATGAAAGATATATAAATCATGAAATACAAATAGCTCAATACTCATAAACAACAAACCAATACCATTTCTTCCCCTTTTGGTAACATCAAAAAGGGGAATAGTGGAGCAAGGCTCCCCCTACATTTATGCATAGGTTAGAAAACAAACAAACAAATAAGAGCTACGCTCCCCCTGTCAGAAAAGAAACATGAGTGAGGATATTCATATAGAACACAAACATGATAGAGCATATGATCATCATATAATATAATCTCACCATCAAGTGTGAAAACACACATAAATTCAAAAGAAACAGATTTACTAGGCTATTACATACCAAGTTCAACACATGTTTTCAAACCATGTCCAACATGAAGCAAATCAAGTACAAGTTAAATGTTACATACCAACGTAAGTAAAAGTTTGCCAATACAACATAAACCAAAATATCATATTCTTTAACACAGATCAAGAAGGAACTTCAAGCATTCGATGATCCTGGACCCGAAGAAGGATGGGGTTGTTGCAAAAGATTTACGATCTCATCAAATCTTCTATGAATGGAGGCCATGTCAACTTCTCTTTCACTCCTCAAGGAGGCTATCTCTTTCCTTAATTCCACCTGGGTCTTTTCAACCTCTCCAAGTCTCATGCTAATATCAAGTTCACTGTCTTCAATCCTCTGAAACCTCACCTGGTCACTATAGTAATATTCAGTCATCTGAGTGGAAAGATCTTCTATATGGCTTGGTACAGATGAATCTGAGGAGGAATGATAATGCTCATGAGGAGGTTCATGTACAGGAGATTCAGGAGAGGGCCTACGAGCAGAATGATCCTTCATTGCCATTAATGTGGTAAGAATTTTCATCCGATGAAGAGTAGTAATATCAAAGAGAGGCCGGATATCAAAAGGAGTCTCATCAGATAGGTCAACATTGAAATATTTGAAAATTTTTGTAAGAAGACCACCAAAGGGAATGAAAGTGGAGGGACCAGAAGCAATGATATCAAACATAACATGTCCCCATTTAACATTAATATTTCCCAGAATGGCATAGATACCCCTAGTGAGATCTTGTGAATAGTGACTATATCCCCCAGATTTTGGAATCACATTATAAGAGATGATGCGTCCAACAATGGTAGCTAAGTCAGACACATTTTTAGCATCTAATGGAAGGCTTTTGCTAGGAAGAGTCATAAGGGTTTCAACACTGGAATTATCATACGAAACATCATCAAGAAATGTGTCACCTTGAGGGATGTCAATGATCTCAGATAGACGGTCAGCTGTGAAACAAATATGGCGATTTTTGATACAGGAAGTGATAAAGTGGGGTCTATTCTCAGGAGCAAATGGTACAAGATTTGCGTAAAACACACACACAAGATGAGGGTAAAGTTTTTTAGAGCGCTGATCGGAGACTAAATTAGTGAGTTTAGCAGCAGAGAAAATTTGTTCCAGAGAAAAGTGACCAAAGTCATCGAATTTAACATATCTACCAGGGAACAATTTTAACTGACAAAGAGCATGATATTTTTCAATTAATGCAGCACTATTTAGAAATTGTTCGTAATGTGCATTACTACATTCTCGAGGTGAAGATTCACGATCATGAGAAAGAGGGGCTTTACCTTTGGAAGTTCTAGGGCGTTTGGTTGAAGTACTGGCCATTGATAGAAATAAAACCCTAGAAAAGTAAATGAGAAGGGAAAGGGGTTATACCGAATAGAGGAGAGATATAGGTATGAGGAAGACCGAGTGCAGACGACGATTGTTAGAGAGGAAGGGTCGACTGGCGATGATGAGTCGGCTAGAGATGAAGGTCAACTGGGAAAGAAGAATCGGCTGGAGGATAGATGAAAGAAAGAGGCTAGGGCTTTGAAAGGAGATCAACGGTCCAGATTTGGTCAAAGTGATAAGTGTACGATCAGGATTAAGGCATGCAAACAGGTTAGGTCCTAAATCATCTCAAATCCAAAAACAAAAGGAATCAGATACCCTGAAAAAAGTCACCCGAAGGTCACTAAGGTATGTGAGTCGACCCTGAGTCGACTTAAGCTTAAATGCTAAGATTTTACAGAAATTCTGAAATAAGACTCTTGCACTTGAAAAGGTTTTAACAATGAAATGTTTTGACAAGAATTTTGAGTCATAAAAATCTACACATAGATCTTAAAAAAACTTGAAATATTTATTGAAATATGAAAAGTTAAGTAAAAAAAAAAAGCAACAATCAAAAACAAAATTTTCTTAAGAAATGGAAATTAAGCATATTTTGGTACCCAAATATTTTTGGTACCAACTGGGTTAGGGACATGACCCCTATCATTTAAGATCAAGGCCCTTGGGTTATGAACCCATTTGGGCGTATATGGTGCACAGATACGGTCAAAATAAAATTTGTATACATGACCTTTTCGATTGCAATGAGTGCAATGAAAGGGTCTAAATTGTATGTGTTGACCAACATAAGGTGCATGAAAATAATTTGCAACAATAGGTTTATCTTTGAAATTTTTTTGCAAACGAGAAACCTTCTTCAAATCAAAACAAAATTTGGTCAAATGACCAAAACGACCACAAAAATCATATTTGTACACTATTTTCATCGGAAGTTGCCTTCATCATTGATTTCATTAAATTTTAATCGTTACAAATGAATTCAAATAACAAAAATAAAAATTACAACTCTTTTGAAAATAAACACAAGATCCGTTTATCGTCTCTTGCTTGCGTGGGTTCTTCGCCGGTACCGGGGTTTATCCATGGACGACCGCGAATCAGATCCGGTTGACAAAAAATTAGGCAGAGCTCCTACCTCACCAAGGAGGTATTCGCTTGAAGCACTGAAATCGGCCAAGCAAAATCAGTAGCTCATCTCGAGATTAAGACCAAGCCTAAACTCAAGGAACGGACGTACAGGCTTCAGATCCTTCGAATGACTTCTCCTTCATGCTGAAGTTCGTCGGGATCTCGTTGGCCTTTGCTGAAATTTCGTGCTCCTTGACTCCTCAATCCAGCAGCACCTCGTCCTCTTGATAAAATTCCAGATCCGCAAAATGGAGGCCTTTGGCTCATATTTATAGGCCTCGGATGCGGTTATTTGGATGAGAACAAGTGATTTGGCTTTATCTTCAATTAACAACAGCCTAACCACGTTTGGGTATGATATCAAGTCAGTTAGGAACCCCTGGAACAGATAAATCCTGCGAAAAACCACTTTAAAACCATCAAAACGCGTTTCGGGCCTCAGACTGCGCGGCGCGGGTCGGCTAGATCCGACCCGCGCTTGCGCGGGTTGGTATGTCCCGTCCTACACTAGCGCGGGTTCGCTTGCTTTTTCTCTTCCTGGTATTTTTCTTCCGGGTCTTGTTCTTTTCGCGTATTTGGTCGATTTGTTGACTTGTACCGCGAGCCGATTGATGCGCGCGTGTTGACCGACGCGCGCGAGCTACTTGACGTGCGCGTGTTGACCAATGCGCACGAGCTGATTGATGTGTGTGTGCTGACCGATGCGCACGAGCTGATTGACGCGCGCATGCTGACCGACGCGCGCGAGCTGATTGATGTGAACCTTCTTGATTCGTCTACTCTTTGCTTCGAGTTTCGTGCGGGCTCTCATACGCAATTTTAGACACCTACAGATACCCCCTCCAAAGTGTTTCAACCGCATTCTTTTATAGAGGAGTCTGAAATGCTTTAGATATGATGGACCCCCACCTTCAGTCGGTGTTAAAGGGCCTACAGATGGTTTCGATTCTTGACTTCTCCATATTTCAGCATATTCTGTATTTTGTCGAATAGCTAAAATTTTTCCCGATACTATGTTTATTGTCTGACCGTTATTGAAGCCTTGAATCGGAATTGTTGAGTAGATTTTCGTTGATGTGTCATTGAGTTGACATTCGGATTAATTATCTACATCGCAACGCATTGACCTAGGGCTACGCGTTGACCGGCATTGACCTTAGGGTTTCGTGTTGATCGGCGTTGACTCTCATCGCAACGCGTTGACCGGCGTTGACCTTAGGGCTTCGTATCTATCGACGTTGACTCTCGTCGCAACGCGTTGACCGGCATTGACCTAGGGCTACGCGTTAACCTGAGGAGAACCAGTTTATACTCGTGTACTCCTGGGAGTTTTGGGAATCAATTTAACCTCGTATACCCGTCGGAGGTTGCCAGGTTATCCTTAAGGATTATTATACGTAATATTCTCCAGGAACTTCCTGTCAAAAATAGGAAACAGTTTAAACTCGTATACCCGTTGGAGTGTGGATTTTGAATATTCTGAAAACAGGCGAAAACATCACGAAGCCACCCGGAAACATAAACTTGGATCCCGAATAGTCTGAAAATAGGCGAAAATGCTGCAAAATTATCCAGAAATATAAAATTGGGTCCCGAATATTCTGAAAATAAGCGAAAATATCACGAAATTATCCGGGATATGACATTGGACTCCGAACATTCCAAATATGAGTGAAAATGCAGCGAAATTACCCAAAAATTTGAAATTGTGTCCCGAATATCCTGAACATGATCGAAGTGCCGCGAAATCACCCAACAATATAAAATTGGGATCCGGATCTTCTGAAAATAGGCGAAAATGTCGCGAAGCCACCCAAAAATATAAAATTGGGTCCCGAATTTTCTAAAAATAAACGAAAATGTCACGATGTTATCCGGGAGATGAAATTGGACTCTAAGTATTCCAAATATGAGTGAAAATACCGTGAAATTATCCGGGAGATGAAATTGAACTCCGAACATTCCGAAAATATGAGAAATCAGGCGAGAATACAACGAAAATGGCCGAGGTGGGTCTTACCCACGTTCAAGCGGGTCAGATGGATCCGACCCACATGAGCACGGGTCGGATTAATCCGACCCGTGTGCACGCGGGTCCGGTGCCTAGGTAAAGGGGTCAAAAACCCTGATTTCTCTCTCCCCTCTTCTATTTTCGGTTCCAGGCTCCCACCATTTTCGGTTCCTTCTTCCCCAAAACTCTATCTCTTCAAGAACTCCTCTACTACAGAAATCCTTCTCCTTTAAGAACTCTCAAACTCTTCAACTTTGCTAAGATCAAAAGGCTTTTGAGAAGTTCCCGAGCTTGGCCGAATTTTCATCTCTTCACAAGCTAGGGCTTAGCAATTTGGGATTTTTCTCTTCTTCAAGCTACAATCTTCTTGAAACTTGGGTAAGTCTCTCCTTATGGCTTTGATTTCCTCACTTCAATTTTAGCTAATTCTCTAAGCTTTGATTCAATGATTGAAACCCTAGTTCTCGAATTTGGGCAAAAAACCAAAATTTGGTTGAACTTTGTGATGGCCGAAATTTTTTTTGCTTTGTTTGCGTTCATAACTTGATAACTGCAGTCCGTAACTATTTATTCTTGGGAAAAAACTGAATTTTGGATTTGTTGGTTGAACTCACCTATGGCCGAACTTTTGTTGAGCTTTTTGAACTCATGCATGACCGAATACTTCATGTTGATGTTAATGTGTATAGACGATTTTTTTGTCTGACTTGAATCTGTGGTTTGTTGGTATCCATATGCATCATAGCCTTGATTATAACCATAACAGTTGTAGTTCTACTGGCTCTGATCCTGTCGTGACTGTTTGTTCGGACTACGACCCCATGACAGCCGAGACTTTGCTTAACTTTGAATCAAACTTTTTTTTGTGTGGTTCGAACTTGTACACGATTGAACTCGTAAGTGACTGAATCCAAACTTGTGTATGGCTCGGGAACCTTATATGCCTTGAATTTGAGCTACTTTTGTATATGATTGAGTTCATGTATATGCCTTAAATTTGTACTTGGATGTGGCCGAAAATTTTGACTGATATTGACTTCTTGAGTTGGTGTTCTTGAACTTGTGCATTGTTAAGGCCGAATTTTTTTTGGAAATTTAGTTTCGAATCCTTGTCAACGTTAAGCCCTTGGGATACTTGGTTGTATAGATGACTTGATATGACCTAATTATTGTTCATGCTCATGTATATATGCATGTATACTTTTGAAACTCAAGTCAACCTCCATGCTGTGATTTCGAGTGATCCTGTGAGCTCATAAACCTGTATGTTTGACGTGGTTGAAATCCTATGTTTGACTTTGCGACCCTCAACTTGATTTTGCCCTTGAATTTTCATGCTCGATTATGCACATGAACAGTGTAGGAGGCGCTCGATTTGCTTTAATTTTCCTCTCACTTTAACTTGAATCGAGGACACCGTATAGGTTTAATTGGACCTTTAACTGAAAAATTCCATTTCATAGAATTTCAGTCGAAGATTCATAATTTTCCTTTTAAGTTTTTTGATTCATGTATCTTGATTCTTGATCTGACTGAGCTGTTGATCTTTATTGCAGATTAGCCATGTTGACGAGGAGATCACGCCTCCCGAGGAGTCGCTCGGCTACTCAGTCACCCGAGAGGGAGCGTCCGTCTTTTACCGGTAAACTTTTGTAATTTCTTGTTTATGAACATAATTTCCTACTTATGAATTCAATCTTCATTATGTCATATTGCATATTGCATCTCCTTTCTGTCCTCCTTGGTAAGGCAGTCGGGAAGAGCTGATATCCTCCTTTGTGGGGGTGGATGCTTCTATATTACATCCCCGCTCTGTTCTCCTTGGTGAGGTAGTTGGGAAGAGTTGATATCCTCCTTTATGAGGGTGGATGCTTATCAGATACATTTTACTTGGTCAAAACGCGTCTTAAGGCTTTATGGGATGATTTTCTGCGGTATTACGTTTCGTAAGATAGGGTGCATCACCGCGTTATTTGTGTGAAGATGTACGTTATCTTGTGAGTTAGTAATACTGCTAAAATCGTCTCTCTAATTACAAGATGGTGACTCTATTTAACAGATTGGTGAAAAGAATTCAACCCCCTGTATTGTATTGATATTTCTTCATAAACGCATTCGATAAACACACCTTTTTCATTTCAGTTGAATACCCGACGACGCAATTTTCTCAATTCAAGATAGATGGCCGTAGGGCAGGTATTACACTGCCGTTGATAATCCGGTGTTGATTCCTTACATTTCTTAATTTTCCTTGGACCTCCGGGATGAATTCTCTAAGTTAGTACGAGAGGGGGGCCGTCGCATCACGCGCTAGTTAATTACAAACACGCCACTTGCTGAAGATACGGATCCCGATCATCCTTTAAGGAAGACACATTACCTGTTTGGTGATTCTGTGACGGATCTAGATGTCATAAAGCTCGAAGACGAGCGGTGGTTACATAGTGACGACATAACTTGCTTATACCTTTCCCCGTTTCCTCGTCATCGTTCGCTAACAGAATTACGAGGGCAGGCGGTGACGCGATAAATGCCTTGGACTTTGACAGAAGAGCACACCAATATCCTTTGCGAATACGTCTCCAGCCATTCACTCCCGGGTTCTAATGGCAGAATACATATTACAGGGTTATACCCCGGTGTGATGGGATTGGAGGACCCGCCTAAAGGGGAAATACCTATAATAGCTCGTACCGTGAAGAATCGCCTTGCTGAGCTAGGGCGAGAGCTGCCTATTAAAAATTATAGGTGTCATGGCTGGTCTCATTCTTCAGACAAATCATGGTGGGGGAGGATGACAGGTTATGTCCTCCACCGATGGGGTGCTGAGTTAAAGTTGATAAGATTGTATGAAGCTATCTGGGCCACGCAATACGGATTACCAGTGAACGCTCTCCCATACTATCACGAGTGCTCAAGACAAATTCCTTGCGGGGACTAAATTCAAAACTTTCTTATGGTACGCCCAGAAGCTCATCCATCCTAAAACTTTATTGGTTGGTTATATAGCACTTTGGTTGAAGAAGTGTGTAGTACCATATCAGACCTTAGATGCCCTACCGATAGAGGTACTATTCCCGACTGTCCAGCTTACTTATGGGAGAAGCCTATCCCTTTTGCCAACAATGATCGCCGACATACATCGCGGACTTCGTCAGGTGGTCACGGCTTTTACTCAAACTGATGAGACACCATCCGCGAAGATCCCTGTGGCGAAGGTAGAATTCCCATATACTTATCTGATGGGGTGGTTCGTTCTTCATCGCCCTGATTTGATGTCGCCCCCTACTAATACGAATCTATCTACTCCTCTGCTGTAATTCTTCGAAGGGTGCAGGTGGAAAGCTCGGGACCTCTCGGAAGTCAGGAAGAGTTTGCATACACACAAGAGCTGGGTAATCAACCCATGTCTCCCTCGCTTTGCTAGCAAATATGGTGGGATGCTTGCTGACATAGAAGCGCCCGGAACCAATCGGACTTCCCTCGATGTTGGATGTTTCAGGTGGCTCATGAATATAAGGCCTGGTCATCTTCTTTTTCGAGTAAAAGGGTGTTGTTATTTAGAGCCCTATTTGCCGTACCGGTTCGCCCGTCAATTCGGGTACGACCAGTTATATGTCGGGAATCCGAACCAGCAGTTCCATACTCGTGGTGGACTAGTGGACGACATTCGTGCTTGGCTGTGGAATGTGACGGGCTGTACTGGCGCCAAGTTTAGTCTTCCAAATACCGATCGCCACCTAGAGCTCACATATTTATGCTGTAAATGGATTATGGCAGCCACCGAACCCGTTCCTCTAAGATCAATTAATGAATTAATGGCCGAAGCTGCATTGTGCATTACTGAGAAGATTGTTTGAGAAAATATGCAGGAACAGAGGAAACGCGACCGTAAACTCGCTGGTCCCTCAGGCAAGGGTAAGCAAAAAGTGGAGGAAGTAGAAAATGGATCGTTTGCTTCCTACGAGGAGACTTCCGAAGAGGATGAAATCACTGTTGATGGTGTTATGGAGGTCAACAACGACTTTGAGGAACACGAAGCAGGTTTGTCTGAGTCTTTTTATAAGGAGCTATGGGATCTATCGATCGCTGATCGAATTCGCCGACTTAAAACTCGAAAGAAGTGGAGAATTTTGCCTACTTATAATAGAATGATGGTTGAACTTTCAGATGTAGGTTCCGAGGAGAAAGAGGAGAGAGGTGGCCTCATCACCCATGCTCGATCTCGGGCCATAGCTCAGGCAGGATCGCAATATGAGCCGCATGCCACATCAACACAGGATAGACCTGTGGATCTCAAAGAGACCCGTCCCACAAAATGGCTGAAGTTGACCATCAAGCGTCACGCTAAACCTCAGGCTTCTCAAACGGAGGCGACCGACGATGCACCCATTGGTGGGGAAGGTAATGTTCTAACTCTTGTCATCCTTTCAATCTTTTCTTCTACCGAGCTTTAAACTCAGTAAGTTTTATATTTTAGAGGGTCGTGATGAAGGCACAATGATGTACGATCCCCCTTCTCCCGACTTAACCTTTTTCGAGGGATCTTGTTTTGTGCCACAAGCAGATGAGACCGTGGGTCAGGATTTAGCGGGTGTTGGAACTGATTTGTCCACGGTGGTTGCTAGCCCAGGTACTCCTATTACCGGTAGTACACCTTTTAGATGGCAATCTCGGGTATTAAACGACTCAGAGTTTGTCCCCCCTCTAATTGCTTACATGCTTCTGGCTCTTTTAGAAAAGCTACATGAGGCGATTGTTGACGTTGGGATTGAAGAGCACGCCGTCATCACCGGATGTGAATTTAATTCTCTTTCATTATTGATTTTCAACTTCTCTTTCCATGTCTTAGCATTTAGAATTTTCTTCAGATGTTTCAATGGAAGGCCCAAATGATAAAGAAACCTTTCATCATGTAGCCGATGCACCTCCGTGTGATCCCATACAGGACCCTTCGGGCTCTGGCGACAGGCTACTTGACGAGATGTTGTCAGAACAAACTTATCAAGAAGTTATCGAACCGGTTATCGCTGGTTCCTCTGCTGGTATGGATTTTGTCCTTCTGTGAAAGTTATTCCCTTATTAGTTTTACTTAGCCTTAAGGGAGTCATACTTGTAGGACCAGTCGTTAAGACTGATACAACTACCATTGTTGGGATATCTAACGACCCTGAGGGTCTTGATTTCTTACTGCTGGCAGGAACTATCGTAAAGGCTCAGTCGTCAGTTGCTTCAACTCAGCTCCCAATCCCTATGATCTAAACGACTGCTACAGCTGCGGGGATTAACCCTGTTGAGCAGGTCGTGAGACCAACTGATGGGGTTGGTACGTCAACGGCTGCGATATCAGCGCTAGTCTTAAAAGTCCAAGAAGTCATGCCGGCAGAACCAAGTGCGGGACATTAACCTGAGGAGACATCACTTGATTTTGGTAAACTTTGCGCTGATATTGATTTAGAACTTTGCTAAGATTTCAAGTATATTTATATTCTCTTTTCCTTGCAGGGTCTCCTCGGCTTAGTGATGTGGTCAAAGCCTTGCTATCTGATGACGACCCGGACCAAGCCCTGCTTTGCATGGAAGTCGGCTCTCTCTTCTTCTTCGTGAATGCGATGATTGATAAGCTTCTCGTTAAGGGATTTTCCTTTCATCAATTTAAACCAGCGTTGGCCAACAAAATAAATGTTATAGAGAAAGCGGGGTCACCGGATCTGGCGCAAGCTATTATTGACGATTTGGACCGGCTGGAGAGTGAACTTTAACGATTACAAGAGTTGAAGGCTGCTGGTACTTCAACGTACATAGCCTCCCAGGTGGAATCTCGTCTACAAGTATGGCGCGACACTCGAGCCTCTGTTGGACTTGAGGTTCAAACGCAACAAAATCGAGTGGGTCAAATGGAGGCCGCCCTTGCTGAGAAACAAACATCTTTGTGTCAACTCAGATCCTCCATTACGTCGGGTGAGGCTAAGATAGAGCGACTCAAAAAGGAGCTCAAGGCAGAGGAGGAGGCCTTGGCTATCTTGGGAATGACGAAGGATGACTTGGAACGTTCACAAGTTGTGATATCCGGGAAATTAGAGCTCTCGAAACAGAAGTTAACCAAGATCAAACAAGAGGCTGCGAAAACATTATCCCTTACCGAGGAATCCTTCAAGGTCGAATTGCAGTGTGAGCTTGAGCAAACTTATACAGAGAAATTGACTAAACTTGAACAACAAATCTGTAGTCACAAACTTAATGTAGATTAATCATAACTCTTGTACCTGCAAACTTAATTTTCATTTATATAAGATATTTCTTTTTCGTTCATTATACCTCTTTTATTATGGTGTTCTATTCTATTTGGAATAATCAACCATAATATTTATAGGATGTTTGGCAAACCCTCAGCCTTCAACGGATTTGATGAGCCTTTACCAACTACCATTTGAGTTGGGCTAGCATACAGATTGTTTTGATCCGTTCCGCATGTAACGTTGTGCTAAGAGAATTAATTCACTTAGACTTAATGCTATGACTTTGAATGCATAGACTTCACCATTTCTTATGGAAATATGGCATCCGGCAATGCGTGTTAGGCACAGACTTATCTCTACTTAGGAGTCGAGATAAAATTTCCCGTGCATGAAGTGCGCGGATTGGAAGTTGAGAATTATGTCTTTTCTGAGGGTAAAGACAAACCCGATGCTGGAGAAGAATTTTATATTCTGTCTCCAAGTCTTGTTTAGGGTAAAGACGAACCCAAAAATAGAAGAAGAAGAATTTTATATTCTATCTCCCAACACTAAAGAGGAGAATTTTATATTCTATCTCCAGTTGGAAAGGAGACTCGAGGTGGGATCTCCACACCTAGAATCCGGAAAGATGAAAATAGGAGTGGGATCTCCACTCCGAGAATCAGAAAGATTCAAGCAACCCTAACTTTTATAGAGTTGGTTGCTTGATCCAAGAAAAGAGTTCCTCATTTATTAAGGGAAATTCCGATTTCGACCCTAACTTTTATAGGTTTGGCTGAAAAGAAAAAGATGGAAGTCTTTCGTTTATCGAAAGGATGACTCGATCTTAGTCCTAACTATCTACAGGTTTGACTAAGTGAGGTTGGAGATAATCCTAACTTTTAAATGTTTGATTGCTCAAATTGAAAGTGGACCTCTCGTTCATGGAAGGAATCGAGAGGAAAATCTGGCTTTGGCCCTAACTTTTATAGGTTTGACTTGAAAGCGAAGAGAGTGGAATACAGGTAACAGTAGAAATACCGGCTTGTACTAGCCACTCGATGGAGGATTTTGATGTTAAGTGATTAGGACTTAACACGTCAAGCTTTGAAAAATTACCATGAATTGGCGGATAGAAATTTTGGTGGGCCCACCGTCAATTGACTTGATCAGTGGGGATTTTGCGAGGAAAGATTGATCTATCAAAAAGGTCAAATCTCACTTCGGCAAAAGAATTCATGAGAATTGGTGAATTCGATATCAACAATAAGATACGCTTCAACTTTGAATACATTCGGAGTCCAAGTGTAGATCTCGTATTCATTACTTTTCATAGCAGCTGGGTTATCCCTAAGAATATCACATGCAATATTCTTCTGGGAACTTCCCGATACATTGGTTATCCTGAATATACTAAGGGTAGTATTTTTTTTAGGAACTTACAGTTTATCGGCATCATAAGCCGGTCGCCTTCCTTGGTAATAAGGCGATATGCGCCACTTGAGTAGACTGTCTCTAATATGAATGACCCTTCACATTTGGGTTCAAATTTTCCTTTCTTTTTGGAATTAAGGATCATAGGTCCTCGTTCAGTTAAGACTAAATCTCCTTCTTTAAAACTCCGTTGTCGAACTTTCTTGTCGAAAGCTCGAGAAATTCTGGCTTGATAGAATTCAATGTGTTGTTAAGCTTCCAAGCATTTTTTGTCGAGCATCTCGAGTTCTTCAAAACGTTTCTGATGTTGTTCTTCGGTCGTCATCTGGGTTGCGAGAGCGATTCGAAGAGATGGAATTTGAATTTCCAACGGAAGGACAGCTTCACACCCATACACCAAAGAATACGGGGTTGCGCCAGTAGGCGTGCGAACTATGGTGCGATAAGCCCATAGTGCTTTGCTGAGTTTATCATCCCAATCTCGTTTGTTAGTCTTCACGAGTTTTGATAAAAGCTTGATGATAATCTTATTAAAGACTTTAGCTAATCCGTTTGCTGTGGGATTATAAGCTGTTGACGAGACGTCTTAAATTTTAAACTTCTCGCAAAATCTAATGAATGCATTACTGACGAACTGAAGACCGTTGTCATGTATGATTCGTCTTGGGATACCATATCGGTAGATAATATGGTGCTTGATGAATGCGATAACGTTGCTTGTCTTAACTTCTCTAAGCGGAATCGCTTCAACCCATATGGAGAAGTAATCGGTAATTGCGAAAATGAATCGATCACCTTTGATTGATGGGGGATTTATATGACCAACAATATCCATTCCCCAAGTCTCAAAAGGCCATGATGTAGCGGAAGGATGCAAATGCTTCGGGGGTTGGTGCATATAATTCGCCTGCACTTGACACGCATGATACTTTCAGGCATATGCGACTGCATCTTTGATCATGGTGGGCCAAAAATATCCTATTCTTCTGATGCGGTCATAAAGTTTGAGACCCGGTTGGTGTGCGCCGCAAACTCCTTTGTGCGTCTCTTTAAGGACTTCTTCCGCTTATTTAGTCGATAAACAACGTAGTAGTAACCCATCGTACCCCCTACGATATAGTGTTCGACTCCCCATGTTGTAGTAGAATCTGGATGCTCTCCGTCGGATCAAATCTCTTTCCTTCCCATCTTCTGGTAAAATCCCATGTAGGACGTAGTCTACGATAGGAAAACGCCAATCTTGGGGTTCAAACTCAACTTAGGTTGAATGTACTTCTTTAATATCCTCTTCCTTGTCATCTTCATCATAGATTAGCACGAAGAGTTGGTGAGTTCTCACAATAACGAACTGTTCTATTTCGGGAGGCTACGCCAGGGACACGTCTAATGCTGCCAGCGCATCTGCGTACGCGTTTTGTAAGCATGGAATGTATTCGATGAAGAATCCTTCAAACGATTCTGCCATCTCAACGGTCACCTTATGGTACGGTATCAAATCTTGATTCTGACCTCATATTCTCCCTAAACTTGTTTAACTACCAGTTGAGAGTCACCGAAAGCTTCGAGGTATTTGACCCCTAGCTCTTTAGCAAAGCTGAGTCCGATAAGTAGCGCATTATACTCGGCTACGTTATTCGAGCACAGCTCGATCAGCGAGTAAGCTTGAGGCATCACATGTTTTCCCAGCGAAACTAGACAACTCCAACTTCGGAAGAAATCTTAGAACATCTCGGGGCACTTGATACATTAGTTGCTCGAGAAGCACCATCGAAGTACAAACACCACACCTGTTGATGGGAAGTTACATTGACTTCGTGGGTTTCATCTGGCAGATCGTCGTATACCTCGGTGGTATCCGTAGTTGGGTTAGCTACCAGGAGATCACAAATAGCTTGTCCCTTTACCGACTTTTGTTGTTTAAAATATAGGTCGTACTGGGATAGCAGTAAAGCCTATTTTGCTAACCGCCAATTCATGAAAGCAGGCTGTGTCATGAATATTCTAACTGGGTTAACATTGGAGATGACGTAGATAGTCTGTCCAACCAAGTAGTGTCGCATCTTTTGGACAGCGAATACTAAGGCGAGACACTCCCTTTCAATCGATGGATATCGAGATTCGGCATCCACAAGGGTCTGACTTAAGTAATATACTGCTTGTTCGTGACCGTTATCATCGTCTTGTGCAAGCAATGCTCTTAACGAATGGCTCGTCGCCTTGACATAAATCAAGAACGGTTTGCCCGATTTCGGTACAACGAGCACTGGAGGCTTTGAGAGATATTCTTTAATATCTTCGAATGCTTTTTGGCAAGCGTCATCCCATATAAATGATACGCCTTTTTGAGAGATATTCTTTAATATCTTCGAATGCTTTTTGGCAAGCGTCATCCCATATAAATGATACGCCTTTCTTTGTAAGCCTGGAGAATGGTTTCGAATGCTTTTTGGCAAGCGTCATCCCATATAAATGATACGCCTTTCTTTGTAAGCCTGGAGAATGGTTTATATTTTCCTCAAAGATTCAAAATGAACCGACGGATATAAGCCAACCGTCCTTGCAGTCCTCTAAGCTCCTTAAGGTTTCTCAGATGTTGCAATTTGTTAATCGCCTTCACTTTATCTGGGTTAATGTGAATACCCTTAGTAGTGACGAGGAATCCGAGGAATTTGTCGCTGGACATTCCAAGGAAAGATTTGGTAGGATTCATCTTTAATTGGTGAGTCCGCATTAGATCGAACATCATCTTCAAGTCTTTGATGTGATCATTTTTGTCACGGCTTTTTACTACCAGATCGTCCACGTAGCACTCGACAGTTTTCCGGAGATGCTCTTAGAAAATCTTTGACATGGCTCTCTGATACGTAGCACCTGCGTTCTTTAAACCAAAGGGCATAACCGTATAGCAGAAAACACCGAGAGGTGTTCTAAACACGGTGTGCTTTTCGTCATCTAAATGCATCTTTATCTGATTATAGCCAGAAAATCCATCCATAAAAGACATTCTCTCGAATCCACACGTATTGTCGATGATAACATCTGTGATGGGAAGAGGGAAATCGTCTTTTGGGCAGGCAGTGTTAAGATCTCTGAAGTCGATGCAAATCCTAATTTTCCTGTTCTTCTTCAGAACTGGGACAATATTGGCAAGCCACTCGGGATGTTGCTCCTCCCTGATGAAACCCGAATCGATAAGCTTTTTGACTTCGGACTCGATTGCTTTCATAACTTGCGGACGAAACCGTCTTTGTTGTTGTTTGACGGGTTTAACATCTAGCTTAATATTGAGACGATGCATTGCTACATTTGGATCGAGCCCTGGCATATCTTCATAATTCCAGGCGAAAACATCGATGTATTCCCTAATGAGAGAGATCAACTCTTCTTTCTCATCCGGTGGGAGGCTGTCGCTAATGAATATTGGCTTCGGATTATCCTCATTACCCATATTCACCTGGACTACTTGATCTTCGGTAGGAGGTTCTCTTTGTTCAAACCTATCACCGTACTACGTATTCTAGTGATGAACCCAAGGGTCTTCCCAAGTTGGGATTTGATCGTCTTCCTCTATTGTAGTAGGGTCGACTGTAGCCATATTTGACATTAGCCTTTTGAACATTTCTCCAAGACTAGCGTCGGAGTCCCAGACTGAAGAGTCGGAAGAATATCCGTCTTTGCCATTATTAGCGATTTGATCGATGACTTGCCAGCAACATTCGTTGTCGGATGAGGAAACATAGCCCAAACCTCTTCGGTGGCTATAATAGTCATCGGGCTTTCCTTTTGGTACATAAGCCATAAGAGGTGGAACTCGCGGACCTCAACCAAAACAAAGACCTTCCCCAAGTGTGAAGTCATATCCGTATCTCTCCATGAGATTACGTGCTTTTGTGTCATACCTGAATAGATGAGGGGTAGGTTTATCACCATCGTTATCTTCTTCCAAAAAGTGGTCTGGTATCGAAGGTTCTCTTCTTTTACCATAGATAACTTCCTTTTCACCCCCTGCCTTTGCAGGAATGATAAGTGTCATTCCGAATGATTCCTGCACCTGCTTTTTTGTCATCCAGGACGATTGAAGCGGTACATGCAAATTAGGGTTATTATATAACTCTTTCATAACATTATCGAGACACAACGAGTACTCTAAATCATCATTTATAGATATTTCTTCGGCAAGTTGCCAGTTACAACTACTTTCCGATGATTCTTCATCGTCAAGATTGATTACAATGGGTACAATGTCATTAAGTACAAAACCAGTATCATAATCAAACCCAGATTCGGTATCAGCCTCTTCCTCGCTATCCGTACCTTGGGCCGATGGTTCAGTATCGGATTCGGCATCGTAGAGAATGGAGTCGGTGAAATAGTTTTCCAACCCCTTAAATGGCTGCTTATCCACGACCACCATCTTGACTTCATTATTGGTGTCCACATATTTGAGATACTGATGAAGAGTTGACGGGACTATAATATTACCATGGATCCAGGGTCGACCCAATAATAGGTTATACGAAGTCTCCGCGTCAATCACATAACACATGACCTCCGACTTCAAATCTCCAATCTGACACTTCATTCTGATTTTACCCAATGGTCTGGATCCACTGGTATTGAATCCGTAGATAGTAGTGCCTGTGGAGGCTAGCTTACTAGCTGGTATTCCGAGATTATACATCAATCGGAGTGTCATGATGCTGACAGTGGAACCCGGATCGACTTGGATCCAGTTGACAACGCTGGAGCCGATGTGCCCGGTAAAATACAAGGATCGATCATGCTTTGAATTATTCGTCTGCATGTCTTCTTTGGTGAAAGAAATGTAGGGA
>NC_033797.1:122004956-122135376 GCF_001876935.1 Asparagus officinalis | reverse complement strand
CAATGTTGGACCGGCGGCTCTGGTTCTTCAGGAGATGGCTTGATCTGAGTCAGAAAAACTTCAGAATTGGCCAAGGCTTCTTGTAATGCTTCTTTTATGTCCTTTGAAAGACGCAGTAGCTCATATAGGGTTATTCTAGCTGGTATATTAGCTAATTGTGTCATAATATCGAAATGGGATGGAGCGCTCGAGCTTCCCGATTTGTCTCTTCCAATCGGTTGATTGAATCGAGACTGCTTCGGGTTCTGACCCTCTTGGTATAAGGGTTCTTTCCCTTTTTGCTTTTGTTGGGTCTTCTCCACAACTACAGGTGTTGGGGGAGTCATGACAATTCCTATTTCTGCTAATGTCTTGGAGGGAACGGCTTTGGTTACCCCCTGCTTAGCCAGTTGCTCAGAAGCTTCCGGATACTTAAAGTGATATTCATTTCTACTCCGGGTTACCAAGGTTTCTTGTTCATCTTCAGAAAGTGGGAAAGCAGGAATTCTTTCATCATCTTCTCCTGGAATAGCAGAGGCTCTGTAACAGGATTTTTCCTTGCCTTTTGATTTCTTCTTGGATGACGATCTGACCCACTGTTCATCTTTAACCAAATCAGGATGAACCCAGAGAATTTCTCCATTTGGAGCTGTGTGTGGCATAAGTCTTTTCTGATGTTGTTTGTGAGGATCATCGTTCACGGTGTTCATCGCAACTTTCGTCACGGGCTCGGGCTGAAACCAATTCAAAGGGATAGATCCGAAGCTGATTGATACTGCATTCGCACCCACCTTCTTCTCTTTAGGCTGCTTCATGGTAATAACCCCTATATCGATCAAAGCTTGGATTTTATCATTGAGGGCGTAGCATGACTTGGTAGGGTGGTGAACTGCTCTGGTGAAATGCGTAATACTTTGGGTCATTAACCCTCTTAGCGTCTTCCTGATCTTGGATCGGAGGCAACTTAATCTTGTTATTCTCTATGAGGTATTTGGTCTTCCTGATCTTGGATCGGAGGCAACTTAATCTTGTTATTCTCTATGAGGTATTTGAAAATACCGGGAACTTCATCTTCTTTGAAAGAGTAAACCTTCAGGAATTTCGGTTCCGAAGCCTTCTGTTTCTGAGGCTGTTGTTGCCACCATGACTGCTGAGACGTCTTTTGCTGCTGCTGTTGCGGTTGCGATTACACTTCGAATGTTTGGTTCACGTCCACTGCATTCGCTTGCGTTTTCCCTTTACCCTTCGGAACAAAATTCTATTGTGGGGCTGGTGTTGCTATTTGACCCCTCTCGGCCTTTTTTCTCTTGAGGAAACATTCGGCTCTCTTCCCTCGGACCTTCAAATCTTTCTAGGTTTTAGACGGTGCCATTCCCATGGCTTCGAGGATATCCAACGAAAGATTGTTGTGACAAGTCTCTAGGATGAAGTCCTCGCTAATCGGATCCTTACAATTCATGGCTTTGTTCCGGAATCGTTTGATGAAATTTTCCACCAACTCTCCGTCCTTTTGCTTCTCGTCAAATAACTTTCCTATTGAGACCTCTGTGTCGTCATCGAAGAAATTCGTGAGAAACATGTCCTCCATGTCATCCCAACTGCTAATACTCCACGGCTTGAGGCGGCGATACCAATCGAAGGCTACTCCGCGAAGAGTGCCGACGAATGACTATACCATCAAAGGTTTATTGCCGGAGATTATCCCCAAGTGAGACTTGAAGTATATTAAATGCTGAGTGGGGGAACCCTTTCCATCAAACGGCATGAAATTGATTAAATTGAACTTTGCCGGATACGGGATTGACTCACACTCTCTTGGATATGGGCATGGTATTCCGAACCTTTTTACTTCCTGAGCACTCATCAACACATTGATTTTGCTCTCCAAATCCCTTATTTTCTTATCCTCGCTCGTATCTGTCTTCGAGCGATTTCGGGGAGAGGCAACGTGGTCCTCCTTCGTATTGTTATCATCCGAAGGGCCACCCCTGGTATTGTTGTCGACAGGAGGGGTGTTCATGTTGGCATTCTCCTCCACTTCCCGATCATTATCAATTTGGTCGGGATTATTTCGACGGCTAGACTCTCCCTGCTGATTTGTCAGCACCGCGATTTGCTGGTCATGCATCTCCCTCATTTGCTGCATAGCCATTTTCATTTCAAATTTGAAATTTTCCCTCTGCTTAGTTAAAGTGTCCTCAAGAATTTTACTCATTTGCTCTGCGTTGATCATGAACGACTCATAGGACTGTCCCGTGCTGAATGACGTATCATCAGAAGCTATGGCTGAACAAGCGTCTGAGCAAGGATCCAACGTTTCTTCATCTGAGGATAGTCCCCTTTGTATCCTCCGATAATTCTTTCGTCTACTGGTTCCCGATTGCAATCGGGTTATCTGTTAGGATACTCCTAAAAACTGGTCAGGTTTAAAGAGTCGTTTTGACTTCCCTCTATCAGTCATATTGATAGACACTTCTGGAAATTCATCATCTTGAGGAGTAGCTCTCTTCTTGCAGAAACGCCTTGGTTTGGATTCAGGAGTTCTGGTGGAGATTCTTTCAAATACTGAAACTCTCTCCGGGACGGCCTTGGAACAGCAACATTCTGACAACACCGCCTTAATGATTTTGGAACACGGACAATGGGAGTCCGATTGTTGGTGATTCCTTTTACGAGACCTGTTCGTACCTCGGGCTCGATAGTACAACTCATCGGTCGGATGACCGGAGCAACCTATCGTGTGTTGGCACGAATCCCTAGGTGTAACGTCCTCATCTGACGAGTATGTTCTCTTCTGGGAATTCAATGCTTTGTTAGTGTCTTCAGGAGTCACATTTCTGAGGCTACATTTTCGCGAACGTAGGCTTTCAACAGGCTCCTGGACTTTGACACGTAGTCTAATGCGGTCAGTTATCGGACTTTTCCCATCATGCGTTCTCCTCCACTGCTTAGGAGGACGATCACGACCTCCAGCCTGAAAAACTGCTCGAGATCCGTTCACCGGGCTTGAGTGCTCTCTAACTGGAGCTTTGCCTCGATCATCGTGTGACGGGCCAAGACAATCTTTGATGGTTATCTTAAAATAGGATAGATCCACACTGTCGTGGATCTCCACTGGAGGTGTGGAACTTGATGGAACCAAAGAAACAGGTACGGGACATCTTCTATCTTGACTCTGACGCGGATCAGACTTGAGTGACCCGCGGTTTGGAGGGTCGGATCCGGGTGACCCGCGAACTGGAGGGTCGGATCTGGGTGACCCACAGACCGAAGGGTCGGATCTGGGTGATCCGCAAATTGGCGGGTCGGATTTGAGTGACCCGCATTTCTACGGGTCGGATTTGAGTGACCCGCGTTTCGGCGGGTCGGATTTGAGTGATCCGCGTTTTTCGATCTTTTTGGCCGACGTCTTAGACTTTGGCCTCTATACTTAGTGCAGTCTTTGTGGCTTCTTTTCCACTCCTTCATCTTCCAATTTCTTGGTCTCTTGCACGAGAATTCTTGCATGTGCAAGTAATGCGCGGCGTTTCTGAATCCGCTCTTGAAGAGTCGATCGGGTCCTTTTAACGCGGACCCATTCGTTCTTCGCTGGTTTGAAGGAGGAGGGGTTGTCCACTCTCTGTTGTGGTGGTTGGCGCCTCCTGGACTTCAGATCCGCCTCATAACGGATTCCATCAACTGGTTCCAAGGCTTTGGCCAGTTGGCATGCGAGGCGTTGGCGTCGCCTCTGACGTGCTCTCTTTAATAGAGTTAGCACATCATCAACAGTCGACCTCTTGCTCAAGGGGTTCAGATCTGTAGTTTTAGCCTCGTCGGATGCCTACGGGGCGTTGTGAGCCACAAGTGCAGCTGTGGCGGGAAGATCTTCCTCTTGGGCTTCTGCAGCTGAAGTCCAGCGGGTCTTCCTGGAATAGGCCTTCCTGCATCTGCGAGGAAAGGCCGATCTGGAGGAGGAGGATAAGTATTCCTCATACTTCGGCTGGTCGAACTCATATTCGACCTCCGTTTCAACCGGGATAAGGATCCGAGGTTGCGACACGTCAGCTTTCGTAGAAAAGCTGTCGGCTCTAACTGTGGTCGCCAGTTTGTTTTCGCCGGAAGTTGCCTTCATCATTGATTTTATTAAACTTCAATCGTTACAAATGAATTCAAATAACAAAAATAAAAATTACAACTCATTTGAAAATAAACAAAAGATCCGTTTATCGTCTCTTGCTTGCGTGGGTTCTTCGCCGATGCCGGGGTTTATCCGTGGACGACCGCGAATCAGATCCGGTTGACGGAAAATTGGTCAGAGCTCCTACCTCACCAAGGAGGTATTCACTTGAAGCATTGAAATCGACCAAGCGAAATCAGTAGCTCTTCTCGAGATTAAGACCAAGCCTAATCTCAAGGAACGTATGTACGAGCTTCAGATCCTTCGAATGACTTCTCCTTCGTGCTGAAGTTCGCCGGGATCTCGTTGGCCTTTGCTGAAATTTTGTGCTCCTTGACTCCTCAATCCAGCAGCACCTCGTCCTCTTGATAAAATACCAGATCCGCAAAATGGAGGCCTTTGGCTCATATTTATAGGCCTCGGATGCGGTTATTTGGATGAGAACATTTGGCTCATATTTATAGGCCTCGGATGCGGTTATTTGGATGAGAACAAGTGATTTGGCTCTATCTTCAATTAACAACAGCCTAACCACATTTGGGGATAATATCAAGTCAGTTAGGAACCCCTGGAACAGATAAATCCTATGAAAAACCACTTTAAAACCGTCAAAACGCATTTCGGGCCTCAGACTGCGCGGCGCGGTGCGCGGGTCGGATCCAATCCGACCCATGCTTGCGTGGGTCGGAAAGATCCGACTCGCGCTTGCGCGGGTCGGTCTGTCCCGTCCTACCCTAGCGCGGGTCCGCTGACTTTTTCTCTTCCTAGTATTTTTCTTCCGGGTCTTATTCTTTTCGCGTATTTGGTCGATTTGTTGACTTGTAAGCTTCGTCACGAGACTGACCGTCGAACGCGCGTTGGTTGACTTGCGCGTGTTGGTTGACGTGCGCGTGTTGATTGATGCGCATGAACTAATTGACGCGTGCGTGTTGATCGACGCGCACGAACTGATTGACGCGCGCGTGTTGACCGACGTGCGAGCCGATTGATGCGCGCGTGTTAACTGACGCGCTCGAGCTGCTTGACGTGTGCGTGTTGATCGACGCGCACGAGCTGATTGACATGCGCGTGCTGACCGACGCGCACGAGCTGATTGACGCGCGCATGCTGACCGACGCGCGCGAGCTGATTGACGTGAACCTTCTTGATTCATCTACTCTTTGCTTCGAGTTTCGTGTGGGCTCTCATAGGCAATTTTAGACGCCTATATACACATGAGCATGTTTATGATTTATATTATGTGTGTGTACATGTGTATGAGATAAAGAAGCTTGATGGGATGCACAATCATGAATAGGCTTGTCAAGTTTTTGTGTATTATGACAAAATTTGGCTATATGGCCTTTAAGACCGCAAATAGAACATTTGTGAATTTTGTCATACATGTGTGTATAGTGTGTAGGTTTCTTAGAAGAATTAACATAGTACTTTGCACACATGTCCATAAGCTTTTTGTTATTTGCAATACAAGTGTTTAGTGTTGAATCTAAGGTCGATATGCATTTTTTTATTTGATTCAACTCATCATTGTGTATACAAGCATTGCTACTAGAAGTAGGATAAACATAATCATTTACCATTGAGTTTAATTTATTTTTACTAATCTCTACTTCTAACATGGCATCATATTTTTCATGAAGCAATCTAGCATTTTCTAATCTCAAATTTTCATTGCATTCTTTAAGATTTATATTTTTATTTGCAATGAGATCAAACTTAGTAACTAGTGTTTCATGAGAGGATTTCATATTATCATGCTTACTTTTCAATTCAATATAACTAGAGGATTTCATATTATCATGCTTACTTTTCAATTCAATATAACTATTGAATAATCTTTCAAATTCATGCGCAAGCTCATCAAAAGCAATATCATCATTATTGTCGAGCTCGCGTACCTCACTAGGGCTATCACCTAGTGGTCGTGTGCATGATGCTCCAATGGAACTTGAAGACGAAGCCTCCAAAGCTTATCGGATCGCCTCCAAGTCCCCTTGATGTGCTTCTATAAACTTCTATAAATTGTAAGCACTATCAAAATGAATAAATTTGTTAGAAAAGGATGAGTGAAAAGCACTAAGCAAATATTCCAACAAAAGCTTGTTCATATTAAACATTCTTTTATCATTTTTACTCTACTTGGATTTCTTTGAAGTGGGTACAATATAAGCATCTTCAATAACTTCTCATAAATCGAATTGTCTAGATCTAACAAATATTTTAAATTTAGAACATCATTGGTCATAGGAGAAATTATCTATTCTAGGAGCAATATTTGGATCATAGCCTAAACGAAATGCATCCATATTCATGATATATATGTGAAAGCAAGATACAAATAAAATCAAAACAAGATTAGCACAAAAGATAACTTGGATCTTAAACTCAAGGTGATTAGACCTCAAATCAAAGAACACCAAACTCTGATACCAATTGTTAGACCCTAGAGGGGGGTGATTAAGGTCTTATGCTAATCTAATCCGATTTTATGCTAATTAAAACTTATTAATAAATTATTCTTGCAAGATAGCTATACAAGATGTTATGAACAAGAATATACAATATGAACAAAGAGATATATCCTATATGGTGAAATATATGTAAAGATATATAAACACAAGTGTAAATAAATGTGACACAATAAAGAGATGAAAGCGATATATGATGTGAGCACAAATAAAGATGAACGCCAAGGAAACACAAACACATAATATGTTCACGAGGTTCGGTCCCCACGACCTAAGTCCCTGCTCGTCACCTCGAGGAGATCTCCACTATCACAACCCGGTTTGGAAGCCGGAACTTCTACACACTCGGTTTTTAAGCTCACCAAAAACTCTCACAATCAATCACTATGCAATCACACTACACACACTAAGTGTTGGTCTCTAGCCCGTGTCCTCCTTCTCAAGTGCTCGGATACAACCTCTCCTTAGGTTCGTCAACCGACGCCACTCCTCTTGGATACAACCCCGTCTCTCACCACACATTTCTCTCGGTGTACAAGTGTATTACAAGTGATACTCACAATATAAGCTCAAATACAATGTTTTATTCTCTATAATGAATGAGAACACAATGAAGCTCACTCTCACTAATTCACACACCAATACCCACTAATATATTATATGAAATAATCTAAGCTCAATAAGGGTGTGTGTGATAAATGAGAACAATGAAATTCTAACTCAATTTAATATAGCAAGATATGAATATGAAATTGACAATCAATAAGCTATATAAAAGAGTTTAGAAAAACTTCTCTATAAACACAAAGAACTGAAGAAATGATGATGAGGATGAATTCCTCAATTTAAATTGAAAGCTTCTTCTTTGTGTAAAACTTCTCTTTTGAAACAAAACTTGAAACAAGGCTTTAAACACCTCTTAAACACTTGTATACTTAATTAAACAAATCTCTTGATTGGTCAGAATGTTTAATGCACTGGGGTATTTATACAAACCAAAACATCAGCAAGAACCCAAGTAGAAAGAGCAAAAAGCCAGAAGAAGACAAAAACTGAAAGTAGCCGTTACAGTATTCTGAGTCGACTCAGTACTGTTCATGAATCGACTCATAAGTAGTCATTACAGGCTAAAAACCAACTTATGAGTCGATGCATAAAATTCATGAGTCGACTCATAAACCATGGGTCGACTCATAAGATCATGAGTCGACTCAGCAAAAACAAAACACACTTTCCAGCACAGTTTATGAGTCGACTTATGACAGGCATGAGTTGACTCAACCTGATGGGTCAACTCATGATGTTTGTGAGTCGACTTATCAGAAATAAATTGTAAACTACGTAGCAGTTTGTGAGTTGACTCAATACTGTTCATAAGTCGACTCATAAACATGTACACAGAAAATTTTAAATTTGAACCTTTTTAAAAAATATCAAATAAATACTAAAAAATGTAAAACTTTGGGAATAGTTTATAACCATGATATTAAACATATTTGTGAAGAAATTTTGGAAATTACATTTGCCATTTGTAAAAGATCATCGTTTTAGCAAATGTGCACATATATGTGTAAATATGTGAACATATACATTTGATTTTGATAAAGAGGTGTATTGCAAAACTTTTGTAAAATGTTTTTATAAACAGTATACATTGTAAACATGATGTTAAACCAAAGCCACATTGTTTTCACGAAACAAAACAACTGTGTGTGTATAAGTATATATTGAGCTTAGAAAATAACACACGATATATACAATAATACCTAAATGATTGTAAACATGGCTGATCTGGATCTTTAACTCTGATATAAACCTATAATAAGCCACAATCACTAGGAAACAAAATTAGTTATAAATTATTTGTAAAATCATCAAAACAAAACAATATGTAGGTTCAAAACCAGAACCCTAACAAAACCATCTCCTATATACCTCCTAAGCCTCCTGAGGCAGAGTCAACATGAACTGTGTGAACTCTAATTCTCTCTGCTCTCGGCATCTCCATTCTTCCTCCGCAATCCACTGATATGTTGTTTGCTACGACTGCTAATCTTTAATCGCTTTCAACCGATGCTCCATCGAGTCTTGATATGAACTGCTTCCTGGTGTTCCTAGTGGTGCTGCAGACTCGTAGGTGCTACTAAACTCGTGCAGCCTCTGCTCGAATCCTGTCCACCGATATCTATTCTTCCTACTCGATCCAATGACCATCTCGATGATGGAGTTCTCCTCCTCTCTACTTAGTCGGGCAGGAGTGTTAGAACCGACCTGAGACTGAGACATTTGCTCCTGTACCTTGACATGTAATTTCTCCTACGATATATCAAAATAACCCGAGCAAGTAGACTTACTAATAATGCATTGTTATAAAATTGAATATATAAATGAACTGCTATTTACAGCCAGATCCTTATTCTTCGTTTTCTTCTCTTCATCGGCGTAATTCGGGCTCCAGGAAGTCAGAATACGATCTGCAAAATGTCCGAGATCTCACCTTTCCTATTTTATTCAAATATATCATTAACCCATAACACATAAATTATACTCAAATTGATAACTTAAAAGTTAGTATATTATATATACCTCAAGCTCCAATTGATGATAATACTGGCTCAAGGACCTAGAGCTAGGGCTGAGCATGGTTCGGTCCAAACAGAAAAACCAACCAAACCGACCCGAACCGACCCGAAAAGATCGGTTTTATGAGTAGAAAGGTTCGGGTTGGTTTGAAAACTTTTCAACCCGAACCGACCGAATATAGTACAATACTACCCATTCTGATCTCAAACCCTACCCGACCCATCCCCAAAGAGTCAAAGACTCAAACCCTAAACTCATTTTCTAAATCATTATGGGTTGAAAACAATATCATTATATTAGTATTTAATGCTTCATAATCTCCTACTTTGTTGATATCTTTTCTCTTTAACACAGTTTGTTGTCTGATAAGAAGTTTGATAAAGTTAGAATCGAACAAACCGAACCGAACCACACCGAACCAACTTGTAACAGTTCGGTTTGGTTTTGAATTATAGACAGTTCGGTTCCGTTATTCAAATTTTGGTAAAAACCGAACCAAACCGACCATTGCACACCCCTACCTAGAGCCCCCATGATGCTCATAACTACGGGGCGTGTTGCGGTTCCTCCTTACTATTTTAGCTTAAGCCTGCAAAACAATATCAAATCAAAACAATATAGAAATTCAAACAATAAATAAAAATCTGTACTTCAATAGTACCTAAATTTCAGCCGTGTCCCAGTAATCACAAAGTTCAAAAAATCTGCTCCATCTACGCGCTCGTCAAGATACCAGAAACACTCCCAATCTTCTATTATTTAAACAAAATATTTTTTCTTCACCTCAAACCACCATCTCTTGAACGATAGATTGATTTGCGTGAAGCAGTAAGTCCAGGCACAAATATTATCGTCAAGAAAGAAAAATCACTTCATCATATAAAGAAAAAATAGATACAAATCAGTGTATTAAACATAATAATAAACTAATAACTAATAATAATAAAAATTAAAATAAATGACTCAGACATATATATCTCCAACAAGCCACTAGCGCATCAATCCGCTGTGACTTTCACGTCAAAAAAATATTAAAGAAATTATGTCTCCTGGCTAAAGCGGTGAGGAAATTGTTGAAAGCATTGGCAAATGTCCCGACAGGCACTCCGTTTTCCCATCATATCACGGCTCTCCGATGAATATCAAGGATGAGGCTCTGTTCCCTAGTAGCACTATGGACGTGTCTAGGAGGTCGCCCGATACCTGCAAAACAATGAATCGGATAAAACAATGAATCAATCCATATTTGCTATTAAAATTTAAAATAATAACCGATAAACTATAAAAATCTATTCATACCTTTCAGTTTGAGGCATCTACGCCTTGCTTATTCGTACTTATGATGTGCGATAGGTCGCAAAGCATGACAAGAATCACAATCCCCTCACCCCCACCCTCACCCTCACCCCCACCCTCACCTAACCCTAACCCTAACCCTCACCCTCACCTTCACCCTCCCCTAACCCTAGCCCTCAACCTCACCCTCACCCTCACCCTCACCTTCACCTAACCCAAACCCTAACCCTCACCTAACCCTAATCCTAATCCTAATCCTTACCTTAACCCTTGCCTAACCCTAACCCTAACCGAAACCCTACCCCTAACCCTAATTTTAGCAAGATGGAATTTTTTGGTTTTGCAATATCTTATTAGGGTTTTGGGGTTTTTTTTTATTTTTTTGTTTTGCAAAAATTAAACTATAATTATAATTAAAAATGAAATTAATAAATATTAAATTTTAATTTTAGCAAGATGCCATAACCCCCTACATCTCTCTCTCTCTCTTCTCTCTCGGTCGGTCGGCATAATCCCTAGGCTCAAGCTTATTTAAAAAAAGACAATTAAAAAATATAAATTCACACGTACTTATTTCACGACAAATATAAGAATTTCAATAAACTAATCTAGAATCGGAATCTTACGCACAATTAATAGATCTAAAATTGTACGGAATAAATAATGAGAACGGAGATCTTGCACATAATTAATTTACGACAAAACTAAGAATTAAAATGAAAATAATCGAGGTTTTGGATCTTTCCTAGGGCAATGGGTGTCGTAGAGGGCAGCGGTCGTCGGATCTGAAGAAGGCACGCAAGGTGGTGCTAGAGGTGGTGGACCGAGGTACGAAATTGGCGAACGGAGAAAGGCGGCTGGAGTTGAGCTGGGCGTCGGTGGTGCGCGCCCGCCCTGGGCTGGAGCAGAGTAGACAGTGAGCTCGGGAGTACAGCGTCGAGGATTGACGAGAAGGGAGAACGGGTTGGTGGCAGCGGTGAGGTGATGTACGAGGGGTTGCTTGTAGTAGACGGGCGGCTCTTATAGGGGCTGGTGATACGGTGCTGGCGAAGGAATGAGGGCTAAGGCGGATTCTGGCGCGTTAGACGACGAGGAGGCGGGGGGGTCGGCGCAGCAGGCTCGGGCGGAGCTGCGGAGCGCGGGTAGCTAGGAGGCTGGCGGCGAGAGGGCTGGGTGGCGAGGCTGTACGTGGGATTAGAGGGGTGACGATGCGTTTGGGTGGAGGCGAAGATGAGCTCGAGGAGGGAGTTGTGCAAGGTCAAATCTGGAGTTTGGGGCTGAGGCGAGGAGAGAGCGGGGAAGAAGAGGAGAGAGAGAAAGAGGAGAGAGGGGGGGGGGGATAGAGAGGAGCTAGGGGAGAGGGAGAAATGAACAAGGGATTTGGGGGAAAATCTCTCTCTCGGCGGCGGACTGCCCAAATTTTTTTGGGCAAGCCCTATCCCAATTTTTTTGCTCTTTTCACTTCTTAGCGACGAATTTTGTCACGAAAAATATTTTTAACGACGGAAATTTCGTCGTTAAAATTCATTTTAATGACGGAAATTCCGTCGCTAAAAATATTTTTAACGACAAAATTTTCCCGACAGAAACTATATGTCGGGAAATTAATGGCGATGAAAAATTTCTGTCACCAATAAGTGTTATTCCATTGGTAAAACTTTTATACCGATGGAAATTTAGCGACGGATAATTACGTCGCTATAAGCCAACATATAGCGACGGAAATACCCGTCGCTATATTTCCGTGGTTAATACTTGAATTTCTAGCAGTGCTAGATTCAGTTATGGTCTAGTTTTGAGAAGATTGCCAAACGCACCTCAAAGATAATTTTTCAATCTCCATATTAAACCATTTCTCAAGAAAATACAAAATAGAAATCTCATAATTAAAATTTTTTATTTACTACAGAAAACATATGAAGATTTATAATTTTAACGATCTAAAGATTTAAGTTTGGTAACAAGTAAATAAATTGAATAGAAACCTTTATCTTAATGTTCAATCTATTTAAATAATAAAAATAAAAATAAAATATAATTAGATGATATTATGAAATATTCTAAAATATTCTCATCTTCTAAATTATCTTAATAAATAAGGAGATAAATGTTAATTATGTGTGATTAACCAAGCTAGAAAATATCCAAAATTTATAGAACTTACCCAACCCGTAGAAATACTCAAAAGACTTCCATAATTTGAAGATTTTAAAAAAAATAACTTATAAACTTAGTAAAAATTCAAAAGACATTCAAAAATTGTATATTTTGCAAAAAAAATCGTCGAACATATATAAACCCAAAAGACTTCAATATATTAAAATTTTTATAGAAATATCCTAGGTTTTACAAACCTACAGAAAAATCTAGAATTACGTACATTTTAATTTTTTTTATAAAAAAGTCCCTAATTTAATAAAACATCAAAAATTTTCAAACTTTACAGTAAAAATAACCTTAAAACTTCAAAGAGATCCCTAGAATTTCATTAATTTATAAAAAGAGACATGAATCTTTATAAAAGTTGGTCAAGTAGGGTGAATCTGAATGACAAGAAGGAACAACGTAAGAATTTAGAAGTCATTCATGATAATTATCTGTGCAAAAACTTTTGCAATAAAAGCTAACATGTATTGCATTTACATGTAATATAATACGTCCTCAGTTGTTATTTATTCATAAAATATGTAGATTAATGAATATATTAATACTTATATATAGATGTCACTTAATTAAAACACTTTACTAAGGTGATGCCTAGAATAACAATTAGAAACCGGTCAACCGTTCATCAATCCTGATTTACATGGATTTGGTAGGTTGTTTCTACTCATTTCACTCTTAAATTAATATATTATTATATGTAAACACTTAAAATATATTTACAATACTTTCTCCTAAATTTATTTTTTTTAAACTCTCTTACTTTGTCTTGGTTTCTCCCTAAAAACAAAACAAACAAAGTAAAAAGTAATTAAATACAACTATCGGAACATAGTTAGAACAATAACTATTCTATTCGCAATGCAACCATTGTTATATTAGATCCAAAACAAAGGTTCTTTCTTGTTGGTGATCGAACTCTTTGTTGCGAAGTCTATAAATTATACTTCCTCTAGTTGAATCATACCTACTTATTTCGATTTTAACCCTATCTCTCGGCAGTATCCGTATCAAACTGCGTCGGATCCTCCCTGAAATATAACCTAGAATTAGATCACAACAGAAATAGAAGTACAAGCTATCAATTCTTTTTCTAAATTGGAATCCTAAAGAAAGACTGTTTCAACATCAAAAACAATAAAAACTAGAGCAAACATGTAATAGCGGATTCGGATTCTTTTCAATTAACTTTCTCATTTTTCTATCCACAAAAAAATTCAACATATAAAATAAATATGTCCACAATGATGTTATAGTGAAGATATAAATTTCAAAGAAACAATCAAAATATTTGGTCACGTGCAATGCACGTGCATCTCATCTAGTATATACCAAATGCCTCGCTTGATGATATTTTCTTAAATTGCAGATCATACTAACTCCTATTAAAATTTAAAGTTCACTTCAAATTTTCAACTACATTTATTATCTTCTATTGCAAAGTTATTTAAAATTTGCCTCATATTGTAGTTATATACATTATAAATTGTATATTTACATAATTTCAAGTAAAACTAAAAAATCATCAGAACTGAATGATTCTTCAAATGTGCAAATTAAAGCTGATCTTAGCTTGAAACTTCTTTATTGAAAATGAGTTTTCTGAATTAGTGGAAAATATCCATTTAAAGGCTTACAACTTAGGAGGCATAAAAACAGTTGTATTCAACAATTGAAAAGACCAACAGTACCAGATTTTATTATTATTATTATTATTTTTTTTTTTAAAAGACAGTGCCAGATTTATTGGAAGACTAAAGATATAGCGGTAACCACCGACGCATCACAGAACACCATGCTTCATAGAATTCAGCTCCTCTCGCCCATCCGTGAGTTTCCAACTTTCCATGTTGGTGTTCATTCGGGTATACAATTAGGGCAAAATTTCAGAAAAAACCCTTTAAGCCTCACAAAGATTCAAAATGTTAGAGAACCCCTTAAATTTACGGGTTATGGAAAAACTCTCTTTAAGTTTATGGGCTATTAATAAACTCCCATCAACTTCCAGTGTTTTTCTATAGTCCCTTAAATATGTGAACCTCAATTTTCACTGACAAAGTGTTATTGTACCCATCCATGTTAAAATTGTACTTAACGTTGTTAGAGGGCTTATATGTAAAAAATCTTAAAATTGAAGCGGGTTTTCTGATAACCCCTAAATCCAACTGGTTTTTTGATATTTTGAAAGTTATGAAAGGTTGCTATTTAATAATCCTCCAAAGTTAATTAAGAGGGGCTTTGTCCTGTCTTCAATTAGACTGATTAAGGGGAAAATAATTGACAATGTGACTTAATGAGGGGGTTAGTTCACCTAAGGGAGTGTTTGTTTGCATGTAAGTGAAAGATAAAAGTAAAAAAGTAAATTTCTTTTAACATTTTACATGTTTGTTTGCGTGCAAGTAGTTATGAAAGCAAAATACAAGAAATTCGCCACATATGATTTAAGACAATTTTGACTTCTCCTAAAAAAGTGGTGAGTTCACGTGAAAGTGATAAAAATGGAAACAAATTTTAATTAAATAAAATTGACTACATTTACTAAATAATCTAGTCTTGTCACATTATTTTCACATTGTATTTTTAATAATAAATTTATTTTTTAAACAAGTATTGTATCCCACTTACATGTTGACGTGGATGTGAAAGTTATTTAAAAAAAAAAGGAACTTGCATAATTTTAGTTCACTTTCCAACCGCCAAAACACCCACTAGGTGATGAGATCCAAGACTCATCTAGTTATCTACTAGTAAATCAAAGAGGTCTCCCAAAATAAAAGTATATGATGGGTAGACGTACATAGATATATTCCTTTAAAATACATATTGAATAAAACATTGAAACAAATATATCAGGATAAATCTATTGTTAATTATAATGTTATTTTATGGAAATTTGTCTCCTCACTAAGGAACTGTAGATGTAAAGTTCGCTAAGTCTAAAATTTAGATATGGATATAGATCCTATTCTCTTAAATTAGGTCGTACATATCTGTCAAAGTTCCATCTTAAGGGCTTAAATACTGAAGTACAGTACATGATTTGTCTTGATCAATAACAACTAAAATTACTTAAGATTCCATTAATTTGTTAATGTGTAGCCTATTAGAGTACCACAATACTCAACTAGAATTAGGCATGAACATCTTGGTCTCTTGGTGATTGGGTCTACTTATGTTTGGTGTGTTAGTCCGTATATGATGTATGCATTCATTAGTTCATTTGTTTATTGAGGACATAGGTCATTATCATGTGAAATAATGAGTTTATTTTAGTCTTAACTTCATTTAAATACCCAAAGTTTGCTCATTTTCTCAGTTTGATACTCCTGATATATTTTTTTAACACTTTGATATCCTAAGGTTTTAGTCTCATTTCACTCTGATATTTCTGCTCATTTACAGTTAGATTCTTTTTTTGGTAAATTAGCATCCCATGCTCAGCAACTAATATTGCTTCTGAGAACATATTGTTATTTGCATCTCTAGCAACTATGTAAAGTGTACGGATCTAGACACAAACCTAGACCCGGGGGTGGGTTGATAGGGTTGTAGAATTATTTCAAGAAAACTAATGTATAACAGTGCAGCGGAAAAGATGAAATAATAAGCAATCAACCTTAGAAAAAATCAAACATAGGGCACAAGAGAATTTCTATAGCAGTACAAAATAAATCATACATCGCTCTTCCTTCTCCTGAAGGGGCTTCGACACTATGATAAAATCTTATTCTAGTCATCTAGACGAAAACAGTCCTAATCCAGTGGGCTTTACAAGACTACTACCTAGATCAAATCCTAATCTAGTCATCTTGACCAAAACAATCCTTTCACTAGTGCGTACCTTGGCTCTTTGCTAGTAAACCTCACTCTCAATTGGCAACAGCTTGAGTATGCCATAAAATCGATAAAAAATCATAGAAAAGAGTATTTGATTACAATACAAATATTAATTAAGCGCAAATGAAAAGCTCTTATAGCCTTTTAATGATCAATCCATTCTTCAAACCTTGGAGATAATCTGGAAGAAAAAGCAAAAGCAAGGATCCAAGGGCAGCACTTATCGATGATTGCAGATCTAATGATGAAGAACTCGATGACGACATGATTGAGAAAAGTTATAGGATGATCCAGATCGATGATTCATGATCTTAAAAATTCAAACGCTAGTTCTCCCCCCACCCCTTCCAATTAGGTCAGGTTTTGTATGTAAAAAAGAAGATAGGAGATGAGGTATAGCAACTCTAATGAACGGTTATGATTAGATCTCATAATACTAAAAACTGACCCAGACTCATTGATGGGCCAATTGCTCATCTATGAGCAATGTGCTCATTGACGAGTCAATGGATCATTGATGATCAAATTGCTCTGTCTTTTTTTCTTTATCGATAAGCACAGAGAAACCGATGACCATGGGGGTGCGCTCCTCGATGAGGAATGTACTCATTGATGGGTGAAAGTTCTTTGTCAAAAATAGTCATTGATAGGGGGTTAGAAATCGATAGGCTCAGCAGTAGGTTCATTGATGAGGACTTATGCCCATCGATGAGCATAAGGCTCATCGAGAGTCAACTTGCAGAATCATCCTGTTGAGCTAATTTTTATTCTTTTTTATCTCGATTTCGATTCTAACCTTTATAGATATGGACAAATCATCTCAGACACAAATCAAACTCATATGTATGTTTGTTTTTATTCAAACAAAAGGAATTATACAGATAAGGTCCTAACAAATTGAACTTTGAAGTGTCACATGCCAAACATGTAATACAAACTTAACATAAAATCTAATGTGAATAATATATGATGATTAGCATATTTATATCATTTTTTATCCCCATTTATCTTCATTTATATATGTATATATCTAATTGCTACTTGGGTATTTTTAGTGAAGATTTAGAACACATAGATTTTGATAAAGAGAAGCCATCAAGGTTGGTTCTAGAAGCCCCATCAAGCTACATTTGCCAAATTATTTGTAGATCCTCGTGTTGGCCTTAAAGACCTCGTTTGGGATGTCTTAATGCAATGTTTGAGTAACCTCGTATTGGATGACTAAAGAGAAAATTCACAATAGCATGTCTCCTTACTGCTTTCTGAGGCTCAAAGTCCATAGAGTAAGATGACCCATTTGACTAACCTCGAATTGAGTGACCTAGGTTTTGTCATAAGGATCCAATGGGGGTTCACTCTCGAGATAACGTAGATGGCTTGTCCCACTAGGTAATGACGCATCTTTTAGAAAACAAACACAAAAGCAAAAAAATTCTTCTCAAATGGATTATATCGGTGTTCTGCGCTCACCATACTACGACTGAGGTAGTAGATAACCTTCTCGTGTTCCATGTTATTTTTCTGTGCTAGCATGGCACCAAAGGAGTGATCAAGGGCCTTTATATACAAGATGAAAGGCTTGCCTATTGCTAGGGCCACTAGAATAGGCTGTGTAGTGAAGTTTTAATCTTATTGAACATGCGTTGACAGACCGCATCCCACACAAATGTCATATTCTTGCGCATCAATTTTGTAAATGGTTGACATCGGTCATAGAAGTTTGATATTAACTGTTGGGAAATTTTAGTCTCCCCGCCTACTACGATCTGCGCAACTCGGAAGCCAACCCACAGTAAATAAGATATAAAACAACCACAATCAAGAAGAAAGAACAATGATATTTACGTGGTTCGGTTGACCAAATTTGACCTACATCCACGTGACAATAATACGAGAAATCTACTATGTATCCGGGAGAACTACAAGAGGAATCACTCTACTCTCGTCTCTCAATCTCTCAACCTCACATATATAATCAACTCTCACATTCTCTCCAAAGCCCTCTCGTTATAATCTTTTGAACGGACAAAGACTGTGAAACCCTCTCCTAATGATGTAATCTTTTTCACGGACAAAGACTACGAAACCCTCGCCTCTCGCACAATATTCTTCAATTAGGCTATGCCCTCTGCTAACCCTAGATTACAAGAATATTGACTCTCTCTCCTCTGCTTGGTTTTTCCTCCAACAATAGAAGAATATATATAGAAAAACCAAAAATATTATCTCTAACCTAACTTCCTAATTAGAATAAGATTCAAACTCCTAATCATGACGAGACCCAATCTCCTAATCATGATAGATCTCTAACCCTATCTAATTCTCATGAAGTTCTATAAAGAATCAAAGATACAATTCCAACAATCTCCTCATTTGATTTGATTCCCAAACTCTCTTGAAGATATATCATCGTTGTCTTGAAACTTTGTCTCTCCCGCTAGAGTCTTCTATTTCTTTCGCACTTCAAATTAAAGCACCTGCACTCCAACTGGATGCCCCTATGACTCTCACTTTCATCTGTCTCACTGTAGCACCTCCATCTCTCTTGTGCGCACCAAAAGATCTTTGCCACCTCTAACATTAGAAGTAAATCAACCATGCTTCTCCTCTCAAACTGAACTTGACAATTGCCTCCCCCCACTTACTGTCCTCGTACTCCACCTGCATCGCTCATCTTGAATCATATCGGTGCACCTCTCCTACTCCACACTACGAGCTAGATGCTTCCACCTCCTCCATCACTTGGGTTGGACCGAATATGAGTGCTCATCGTCTTCAAGTCTAATGCCACCATCTCTATCTCCATGTGTGTTACTCATTCGTGCGTGCTTGCAAGCTCCACCTAATCTGGCACTGTCCTCCTTGAGTCTACACACCGACCAACTCCTGCTCTCATGATAACTCTGAATAATTATATACTAACAACTCTACTGCTAGAATCACGTCTAATTCTCTATATCATTCTCATCCGACACATACTCATTTGCCCTATCTTCCATCAGATCTATCGCATTACCACCATCAAAACTTTTTAGCATTTTTTGACAAATCTGAGGAAAATTTGAAAAATCAAACCCTCCAATCGTATTCAAAGCACTCCAAAACCTAGGTTTCGACTGCTAGATCACCAAAATCCACTATCGATTTAGCCATCTATTCACCAATCATTCTAGACCATTCGATCTCATCCAGAACACCAAACACCACGACTGCCCACATGATTTCTTTCAAATAAAAGATTCCTTCTCACCCACGTTTGCAGTACTCATCCATGTCCATAGTTCCCTCACGTGCCCATGCACTTTCTTTCTCCTTTACTACTTCTTTCCCTGCCACACATGAGTTTTGGTGACATGGCTTCTCCTAACGTGATTTTCACAAATAGAGACAATTGAAGCCCTCTCGAAAATTCTTCCAAGCAACTCCGCTAACTTGTTGTCGTCTACTCCTCTCATTTCCAATCCGTCTCCACGTAAGTCCTTTGCCAGTGCAAACCCTCTACAGGTGACTAGTTACTTGTCCTCGACACTGTGACTCACAACTATGATCGCCTGCATACTTCACCGTCGGACATTGCATCCCTCTGTTTACGTCAAAAATCTTTTTATTCGTGGAATCCATTATAACGTTTATCGATTACAATAGATTCAAAAGAATGAGCCTTTTTATAAGACTTTTCTACACAAATAAAACAAATAAATATGGTTTCCTAAAAACACACACAGGATCGTTTATCGATCGCTGCTTGCGTGGGATCTTTGTCTGTGTCGGGGACGCGTTAGTCTGTGGACCACCAAACATCAGATCCGGGTTGATCGGAATGAAGGTTTGTTGTTCTTGTTTCACAAAGGAAGTAAGAACTGAAGTAAATATCTCAACAATGTGAGACAAGTACTCTTCTCAAGATCAAAACGAAGTCTGATCTTAAGGAAATAGGTGAAGGATGCTGAAGGGGTTTCAGATCTCTCGAAATCTCCCTCCTTATGCTAAAGTTCACTGAGATCTTGCTAGCCTCTCTCTGAAATTCATGGGTGTACTCTCACATGGTCAGTACCTCGCCTCCAAGCTCTAAATTTCAGATCCCTCATGCATAGGGGCCCTAGGCTTGTACTTATAGGCTCTAGATGCAACGTTTTAAGATAGGAATTGATGATTTGACCTTATCCTTAGTTAATAACCTCTTAACCATGTTCAAGGATGATCCTAAGGTAGTTAGAGAGGTAGTAGAATGATCAAATCCCGAGAAAACTCTCAAAAATGTGTTTCGAGAACTTCTGGGCACGAGCCACCTCGAGGTCATGTGAGCCACCTTGAGGTGGCTCGGCCTTGGCCGAGCTACCTGGCCTTGGCCAAGCCACTTTGAGGTGGCTTGGCTGCTAGGGGCTTCTCCGAACTTGTTTTGTTCCGTCGTATTGCGCACTTTCTTGTTTCGTTGATTCGTACGCTTCGCTGACTTTCTTTGTGTGCTCGTTAGCTTTACTACGGCGTCAGATGATTGTCTTTGACTCGGATAATCCTTTCTGACTCAGATAATGATGTTCGTCATCTTTTTCTTCATCTTGAGCTATGTTTTGAGAACCTATAGGCTTGGTCCAATAGTTCAGGCGAAGTTCGATCAGTTCAGGCGGACTTTAGAATATGCTGTGAAGAACGAGTTATAACTTTCAAACCGTAAGTCGGAATTGGACAAATTATATATAAAAATCACCTATCTTAATGAGACGGGGCCAACCAAACTGACTGAAGTTCGGTTTGCTACCATTTGTTTTGCCAAATTCCATCCGGTATAAGAGATATCAGCATTTTTGTCAGTTTTGAGCTTCTTTGCAATCTATAGGTAATTTTTTATGCCTACAGATACCCCCTCCAAAGTATTTTAACCTCATTCTTTTAAAGAGGAGTCTAAAATACTTTGGATAAGATAGACCTAGCCTTTAATTTTTTGACTTCTTCTGCTTTCATCCTATTCAGTATTTTTGTCAAATAGTATAAAATTCTTTCGGTGCTGAGTTTATCGTCTGACCGTTGTCAAAATCTTGAACTGAAAATCAGTGTGTTGATTTCTGAATTAGCTCGTATCGTTGAATTGACATTGAACGGGCCGTCTTCATTGGGAGTTTGTATCTGAATTGTGATTGAACTCCTGAGGGTAATTTGGAACTGAGAATTATCCTGAGCCTTATTTTGACGAAATTGTTGACGCGTTGACCAGCGTTAACCTCCGTTACGGTATGAACACAGTTTATACTCGTACGTAGCTGGAGTCTATACAGTTTAAGCTCCTAAGGTGTTAGAGCATGGAGAATCAGTTTATACTCATATACTCATTGGAGTTTGGGAAGAGCAAGCTGAAAATACATCGGAGGCTCGCTAGGTAGAGCTCTTTGTGTGAGATTTGATTGTACGACCAGCTGTAGATGCTGATACAACTACTATCTCTGAAGCTACCCCAGGCGCTTGAGACACGAGACCAACTTGATGAAGCTGATATGTCAATGACTATTAAAGCTGATTGAAGATGAAGCTTGAACAAGTTTTATGAAGAGAAGCTCTCCGAGTTAGAATAACGAATTCGTCATCGTAAGCTGTTTATTATAGGATTTTTAGCAAACCCTCAACCATTAACGGATTTGATGAGACTTTACCGACAATCGTTTGAGTCGGGCTAGCATGTAGATTGTCTAAGTCTGTTCTACATGTAACGTTGTACTAAAAGAATGAACTCTTTTAGACTTAGTGCTATGATATCGAATACATAGACTTTATCATTTTCACAGAAACGCACCACCCAGCAACGCGTGTTAGGCGTAGGCTTATCTCTAATTAGAGATCTAGATAAAATCCCCCATGCGTGTAAGGCATAGATTTTGGTGTTATTAATAACAACCTGCTACAATATTGAATAGTAGGTTTTTATCATTTTCACGGTAAAAGACTAACCAACAACGTGTGTTAGCTGTAGACTTATCAAGATAAAGCCCCACATACATAAAAAGCATAGATTTTTATTGCTACGATGTTGAATACATAGACTTGGTCGTTTTCACGAGAATGGACCACCCGACAGCATGTGTTAGATACAGACTTATCACTAATTAGGGATTAAGATAAAGTCCCACATACGTGTGAGACATGGATTTTGGTGTTGAAAGATTATGTCTTCTCTTGGGACGAAGACGAACCTGGTGCCGGAGAGGAAGAATTTTATATTCTATCTCCTGCGTTAGAAGAAACTCAAAGTGAGATCTCCACTCCAAGAATCTGAAAGACGAAACTAAGAGTGGGATCTCCACTCCGAGAATCTAAAAGATTTAGATAACCCTAACTATCAGAAGGTTTGATTATCCAATCTGAAGGTGGATTTCTCGTTTATCAAGATAAAATTCCAACTTCGGCCCTAACTGTTTAAAGGTTTGACCAAGCGGGAATTTTGAAATGACCCTAAATGTAGGAAGGTTTGATCACCTGATGTGGGTGGAAGACTCTCGTCTTTCAAAAAAAATTCCGGTTTTGGTCCTGGCTGTTTAAAGGTTCAACCGATTGAGAGTTTGAGACGACCCTAACTATTTAAAGGTTTGATCATTTAATTTGAGTGTGGACATCTCGTTCATAGAAGGAATCGAGAGGGGATTTTGGCTTTGGCCCTAACTATTTAAAGGTTTGACCAACTTGGGGTTTGAGACGATCCTAACTATTTAAAGGTTTGATCGTTCAATTTGGATGTGGACCTCTCATTCATGGAAGAAATCTTAAGGGGATTTTGGCTTTGACCCTAACTGTTTAAAGGTTTGACCAACTGGGGGTTTGAGATGATCCTAACTGCTTAAAGATTTGATCGTTCAGTTTGAGTGGACCTCTCGTTCATCGAAGGAATCGAGAGGGGATTTTGTGGTTGAGGACCATGAATCATCAAGCACTCCATAGTGGGAGTTTCGCGAGGAAAGATTGACCATATGCGGTCATTGAATCTTATCTCAACGAAAGAGTGCTCTGAAAGTCATAATGGGCGGGTTTTAATCATCTTGGAAATGATTAAATAGCCATAGTGGGAGGTTATTAATCATTTTTATCATGACTAAGAATGAATTATTCCGATGAATGGCTTTCACCTTGAATAATCAATTAGTTTTGGGTTATCCTTAAAAATACCATGTGTAGTATTCTCCAGAAACTTCCCATTAGAATGCATTGAGGTATTCTACCCCCAGCTCTTTGGTAAATCTGAATCCAATTATATTCGGTCACATTGTTGGGTTATCCTTAAGAATACTAAGAGTAATATTCTCCATGAACTTCCCGTTGTTGGAAATAAGGGAAACAGATTATACTCGTACACCCGTTGGAGTATCAGGGAGCATTTTAACCTCGTATACCTATCGGTGGAAAGAGGAGAAGTAGTTTATACTCGTATACTCATTAGAGTCTTTACCATTCTCATTCGGCTTATTTTACCGTTATGACGTCGGCGTCAACCAAGGTTTGAATGTTGTTCTTGAGAGTGAAGCACACCTTTGTAGGATGGTGGACCCTCCTATGGTATGCATAGTACTTTAGATCTGATGTGTTATTAGCTTTCTCCTAATTCGTAATTTGTGGTAGCTTGATTTTGTTGTTGGTGAGGAGGAGCTCAAAGATGGTCAGAACTTCATCATCTTCGAAAGAATACTCCTCTTGGGATCTTGGATCAAGAATCCTTTTGTTGCCTCCGAGTTTGCTTTTGTGACGTTTGATTGACGTCAAGAGTAGCTTCAGGTGCACTAGTCATCGGTAGGCCTTTCTCGAGCTTCTTCTTTTTGAGGAAGCGTTCAACCTGTTCGCTGTGAATTTTTAACTCCTTCCAAGTGGCTGAAGGTGAAACTCCCATGGCTTCCAACACATCAATGGAAAGGTTGTTATGACAAGTCTGGAGCATGAATTCCTCCGTGACCGGATTCTAGCAGTTCATTGGCTTGTTTCAGAAGCGTTTAACGAAGGTGTCGACTGACTCTCCATTTTTATACTTCTCGTCCAAAAGTGCTCCGATTGACACTTTGGTATTATCGTCGAAGAAGTTGTTGAGGAACGAGCTTTCCATATCGTCCTAGCTGTTGATACTTCCTAGCTTGAAACGGCGGTACTAATCGAAGACGGCCCCACGAAGGGTGTCTATGAATGACCGAACCATCAAGGGCTCATGTCAATAGATAACTCCCAGGTAGGACTTGAAGTATATTAAGTATTGAGTGGGCGAGCCTCTCTTGTCAAACGATATGATGTTGATTAGATTGAACTTTGCCGGGTACGAGATTGAATCCCACTCTCTTGGATATGGACACAGAATGCTGGTCTTCTTCACTTCTTGAGCCGATAGCAAGGCGTTGACCTTATCTTCCAGCTCTTGCATCATCTTGTTGTCGCCTTCATTTCTCTTCGAGCGATGTTGAGAAGAAGTAATTACGCTACCCCCAGTGTTATTGAGGGGTGCAATTGAACCAATCTCAGTGTTATTGATGGGTGTATCAGTCTTGATGACTTCATCCTTTTCTGGATCACTGTCATCTACGACATTCTGAGTACGGCGGCTAGATTCAGCTTGCTGATTGGACTCAGGAAGTTGAAATCATTGAGCCTGCAATTCTCTCATTTGTTGCATGGACAACTCCTTCCCTATTTCCATCTTAGCCCTGAGTCCTTCTTGTTACTTTGCTAAAGCTTATTGAAGGATGTGAGCTACGAGGTTAGGAGTGATCTGTAGACGGTAAAAATTACCTTAGAAGATGAAGCACGAGATTCGACTGCATATTCCAGCCGCCCGCACAGCTTAGAAATTAAGCTCACCCAAGGGCTTGGCTCGATAGCACAAGCCAAGGCCACGCGATCACCAAATTCGTCTACATCGGGTGACCACAGACTCGCCTGCCGACTTGACTCGCCTGCACGAGTCAAGAGTCGAATTCGCCTACAAACGATAAGCTCGCTAAACTCGCCAGAGTACTTAGCAGCCGCTATACCACGTACAGGGATAGGCCTTCCCACCCCTCGCAACGTGAAGGGAAGGAGTACAAAACTCTAAGTCCATCAAGTAGTCGCTCACATTACGAGGGATTGGTCAGATCCATGCAGTCACCAAGTCCGCCTGCATGAAGCTTGGCTCGCCTGCACGAATCAAGAGCTAAACTCGCCTACGATCAGTAAGCTCACCTAACTCGCCAGAGTACTTAGCAACCGCTATACCACGTACAAGGATGGGCCTTCCCACTTTCCGCGATGTGAAAGAAAGGAGCATAGTACTCTAAGTCCTTCAAGTGGACGCCCACAGTACTTGTGGCTAGTCAAATCCTTGCAGTTGTTGGACACCGCCGCTGTACTTAACTCGCTGATGAGGTATAAACATGTACCAAAAATGTTGCAAGTGCACAACCATGTCAAGTTATAGTATAAAGATATCGATCCCACAAGGAAGGTGTTTTGTAGGAGAAAATATAAAATCGGTTCTTATATTGTGTGTGTGACAAAATAGGAGTGATGAGTGAATGTGATTGTGAAGAGATTGAGAGAGTGAAAATGGTGTGTAAATAGGTAAAAAATATAAGTGAGAGTGGATGTGACAAAAAATGAATGTGATTAATAAGGAAAGAAGGAAAAACCAAATAATAATCAAGAATAAAAAATAAAATTCAAGAATAAAAGAAAATGTAAGAAATTAAAGATGGTGGATTAAATTATAGATATGGGTAATCCAAAGTTGAACCCACTTCTCAGAAAAGGGTGATTCCCTAGAGGGTTCTAGCCTAAAAGCGAATCAAACAAAATAAAAATAAATAAAAAGAAAAACTAAACCCAAGAGGGTTCTAGCCTCAAGGTGAATAGTGCAAGAAATTAAAATCTAACTATAAAATAAATTACAAAATCTAAACTACAAAATAAATTACAAGAATTAAATACAAGAAAATAAATCTACTCTATAAGCATGAAATAAATCTAATCTATAAGCATGAAATAAATCTAAGGCAAGAGGGTTCTAGCCTCTTGGCTATTTAACAAGAAAATAAAATCTAATTATAAGCATAGAAATAAATCTAAACTAATAAGCAATAAAAAGAAATAAAAGAGAAAAAGAAAAGAAATGCAAACCTCTAAATAATTCTTCATCTCCATCTTCATCATCCAACAAAGAGAAGAAATATTTAAAGTGGTGAAAAAAAATTTATTATTATTAATTGTAACAAAAAGTTATAAATTTGGAAGGGCTTCTTAATTAAGAGTAGCCCTCCTCTCCAAAAGGAGTTACAAAAATTTTCACACCTCTAACCCCTCACTATCTATCCCTATTTATAGTAAACATCAGTGAATGAGAGCCATTGGATCAAACTTGAGCCCCAAGATAAGCAGAATCAACCATTTACTCGTTCTACAGTAAACTGGCATCGATGCAGGCATCGATACCCACTATATCCAAATTCTGATTTCACGGATAGCTTCGTCTCGTCGAGATAGGCGATTTTCATATATTATATGTTAAATTCTGCCTTCCGGATTAGGAGATATCGTCAATTCTTTGTGGCCAACCATTTTGAATATGAATTCTTTTCATATTGGATTTTTAATTTTCTCCGGCTTCTACAGGATACTCGGCTTGATTCTGGGCTTTTGAATAATTTGGAAATTGATTTTCCAATGGGCTTCTTTGCTTTATTTCTTCATTTAATCAATGGGTTTTTGTTTTGCCAGCCGCTATACCATGTACAGGGATGGGCCTCCCCACCCCTCGTGACGTGAAGGGAAGGAGCACAGTACTCCAAGTCCATCAAATAGCCACTCACAGTATGAGTGATTGGTCAGATCCATGCAGTCGCCAAGTCCGCCTGCTTGAAGCTTAGTTCGCCTGCATGAATCAAGAGCTGAACTCGCCGACGATCAGTAAGCTCGCCTAACTCGCCAGAGTACTTAGCGGCCGCTATACCACATACAGGGATGGGCCTTCCCGCTTCCCGCGACGTGAAAGGAAGGAGCATAGTACTCCAAGTCCTTCAAGTGGCCACCCACAGTATTCGTGCAGTTGTTGGACACCGCCGCTGTACTTAACTCGCCCGAATGACCAAACAAACTGCCAAGCAATCAACGAGCTTGCAAGACTCACTCGAGTATTAGGCAGCCGTAGCATCACGTACAGGAGTGGACCTTCCCATTTCCCACAACGTGAAAGGGGAAAGTACAGTGCTCCGAGCCCCTCAAGCAGCCGCTCACGGTACAAGTGAGGAGCATGGTATCTCCCAACAGTACATGGTCATATCCCATGATTCAAGGAGTGGCCACGCCGTCTCTCCTCTATTTAAGAACTTCTTCCGGCCATGGAGAAGGGGTTCAGCGAGCCAACAGTTCAATAGTTTGGTCGGCTCATAGTTAATTGATTAAATTAATTAGCTGAACCACGGCTCTCAACTCTCGACGGAGTTGACGACAAGCTCTTTGCATGACCCTTGCACTGTAGCATCCTCTCCTAGCTTCGGGCCCTGATCACTATCGAACTCGGAAACTCGAACTCGGCTAGCACGAGCTTCTACTGCGTACTGAAGCTCACCAGCAACCTCGGTCGAATCGTCCAAGGGAAGCAGACTCGGAGCGAGAATCGAGCGAGGCGTCCTATAGCTACCAAAGTCCCCACGTTAAACACGGAGGGCATTCCCTCTGCTTCTGTTGTAATCTTGATTCATTAGTTTGTAATAAGCTATTCTTATAAACACAAACGAAATCCCTATTTCGGGAGATTAAAATTTACACCTACAAAAGATGGCGATCACAGTGGGAGAAACCATTTCTTCAACCGAAATGGTGATAGCTCAATTCGACGAGGTTCCTGTCGGAACAATAGTGGAGTCCCTAGAAATCGAGTTCGATCAGGCCAAGTATGAAGAGTACTTGTCCTCCTTCTCCTCTGGTGGCGATGCATCCCGCAAACGCCACCGAGTCGTACGCAGAGGCCAACCTCAAATGGTCAAAGCCCCCGCGCTCGAGGATGCCATCCGAGTCAGGATAGGGAATCAAACTTCCCCAAAATTGATCACGGCCAAACCAAAGGCCGGCGACACAAGACAAAATATCACCAAATGGGTCGCCAAACGACCTTCACAAATCTTCGCCCAAGAGGAAGCGGAGGTTCACTCTGGCATGAACCAGGTCGACATGATTCGCTCGGACGCCCCTCTCTCAAGAAGAGCCCGACAGCGACGACGACAGCTCCTTGCCCGGCAGAAAGCTCAAACCTTCACCTCGTATAACGGCCTGAGGTATTATTCAGGCCTGAAAGATGCGAGGCGGAGACTCGACCCTCCTAAGGCTGAGGAGATCACCAAATCAGGAGAACTCTCACAAGTAGGCGGGATTCGCCCTTACCAAAACATCTCCCATTCTGTCGAATCCAATGCTCCAGGAGGGTTCACCAAAGCGGGTGGATTTCGCTTCTCGGGTCACATCCCTGAAGCGAACAGGCCACCCCACTCAGGCGGGTCTGCTCAGACAGATGAGCCACCAACATCAAACGAGCCACGTCAAGTCTGCTCGACAGAGAGATGTCGTGGTCAAGCAAGCCTTGAAGGCAAGGCACTTGGCATAACATACCAAGTCCGCCTACATGAGCAAGTAGACGAAGTCTGCCAACCGGCACGAACTCACCCGAACGCGGCAACTCGCCTGTCAAGGTGAATCCGCCCAACTCCAGCAATTAATTCCTCCCAAGGTACGCAAAAGAGTTCACCCAAACCTCGATCACGCAGTCACCCAGCTGAGCTATCTGGCCCTGGGGGTTGTCACCAACCACTCGCGGAAGATCTCCGAGGGTACCTAACTCGCAAACGCACTATGTGAGAACTGAGTCCGCAATGTCACTGTGAGAGACTCATTCAGGCAGTACTCACTGACTGCCGATGTGTGGAAGTGACGAGGCCCTCGGTATTCGAAAGGCTCGCTCAACGGCCCTCCAAGGACTGCCGATGTGTGGAAGTGACGAGGCCCTCGGTATTCGAAAGGCTCGCTCAACGGCCCTCCAAGCCGAGATCTTCGAGTCGGAGGCGGCACCGTCAGAAGAGACCCATCGCCGATGATCTAGAGCTCCTGTCCGCTACAATCAACAAGACGGACAAGGGTAAGGCCGTACTTTCTGGTTCTCCAGATTCGGACTCCTTCCTGGGGCCTAATCATCCGCTTGTTCAACGTGAACAAGGTGGTATATTCCAGCGTACCCGTAGTCGCACGGGGGTGAGCATTGGGTTTGATTACTCAACCTTAGCACCTCCCTCTGGCAGTGAAGACGAGGTTTGCTTAGCGATAGCCACGTCCCAAACCTCACACTCGAGTCAGGATGCACTGGCAAGAGTATACATGGCTGACACCACGAATGATCAGACGGTTGCTAAGAAGTTTGAAGAGCAACAAGCAACCATCGACTCTTTAAAGGAGATGTTGGATCAACTTCTGAACAAGAAGAAGAAGAAGAAGAAAAGAGCCCAGCGCACCCTACCGCGGTCGACGGGGAGTAAAGAGTGGGGGCCTCCTCCCCACCTAGCGACTGAAATGAAGGATAATGTTGGTCCATATTCCGATTACTCCTCCAAGACATCGCTAGGAACGTCGCATACTGGGGGTAGCGCCCGCGACAGAAGGTTCGATGAGTTCCAAAGACAGCTCAACGCTTTGAAACTCTAGCAGAACATGAACAAGCTGGGGATAGTCTGACCCTATCCTGTCGAGTGGGATACAGTCCCATACCCAGCGAAGTTCAAGCCGATTAGCTTGGTGCAGTTTGATGGAAAGGGCTCACCCTCACAGTAAATTTACTACTTTATGGAGCAGACCGGGTTCCTCACGGGGAATGACACTATTCTCACCCGCTTGTTCATAGGCACCCTCAAGGGGGTAGCATTTGAATGGTTCCGCAAGTTGGAACCCGACTCTATCACATCATGGGCTGACACGGAAAGGCTCTTCTTGGCCCGCTTCTTCGACGACGACACGGAGGTGCCGATGGCCACTTTCCTCGTTGAAAAGCAACGGAAGTCGGAGTCGGTCAACGACTTTGTAAAGAGATTCAGGAACCAATCGGTCCACTGTCGGGACCAAGTTTCCGAATCCACACTGATCGAAATGTGCCGCAATAATCTCTCGATCCACATTCTGTCTAGGGTCGGCGCGGTGGAAACCCAGACCTGGAAGGAACTTGCTCGCCAGGGCGAGCAGGTGGAAAATATGATCAAGAGGCTAGAGGCCGAAGAACCTCACCCTAAGAAGGGAGCCGTGGAGCCGACCGTGCCAAAGAATCCCCCTCGAATAAGAGGAAAAGAGATCATGGCCGTCGATTCTGCTTCGGCGCCCAAAACGGCCCAAAGGCCGAAGCCCAGGCAGTTCGAGCAACGCCCTCCAAGGCAATACGACTTCAGAGAGGACCAAGTGGTGGAAACATTTGACACTCTCTTAAAGAGCAATCGAATCAAACTACTAGAGATCACGAAGCCTGAGGAGGCAAACAAGACTAGCGACCCGGGTTATTGTGTGTATCACCGGTTCCTTGGTCACCACACCTCTAAGTGTTACATCCTCAAGGACAAGCTCCACGCCCTCTACGATGTAGGAGTCCTCAAGAAGGAGAAGGTACAAAAGCAGGTGACCACGAATATGATCACCTTGAGTTTTGGGACAGATCTCCCGGAGGTTCAGGCTCCGGCGGGGGTAATTCCTATCCCCAAGGCGGTCCTGAAGATCACTGATGACGACCCTCACAACCAACGAGGGAAAGGTTTAGTACCCCAGACCTTGACCTCAAGACAGGTGATGTGGGTCCATCCGGACCTCCTTAGCGACGGACAGTGGACTGCAAAGCCTTCAAGGAAGACCAAAGGTAAACCTTGCAATGTCATCTCCACTATGCCGGATGGAGACCAGACTACAGTATCTACCCTCATCGACTCCGATGAGGAAACTACCGCCCTCGCTACTAGAGCAGGAAAGGAATTCACCAAGGAATACCCTATGAGGGCAGAGAGCCCAGTAGGACCTCCCACGAGGCCAGCTGCAGCAACCCCTCCGGATCCAGACAGGCCGAGCTCGAGCAATCAGCCTTTCCGATTCAACGTGCTCGCGTAGCTGAAGAGCATCCCTGTACGAATTACCATGTATGACCTCCTGCGATTGTCCAGGCCTACCCGGGAAGCCCTACAAGAGGCATTGGCTGACTCGGAAGTCTTCTCCATCTACTTCTTGAGGGAAGAAGACACAGAACGAGAATGTGCGATGTGCTGCCAGACCACCGAGAGGCGGGTCCCTTGCATCACATTCACTCCTGAGGACATGCTCATCAAAAGCACTTCTCATGATCGACCATTGTACTTCATGGGGTACGTCGGTTCCTCAAAAGTGGATCGAATTCAAGTTAATCCGGGGTCTGCGCTAAGCATCGTACCCCTGAAGTTGATCAAACACCTGGGGATACCCCCGAAACATCTATCTACGACTACCACGACTATCTTTGGCTTTAATGCCACTAGAACTCGGCCGCTCGGCAAGATCCGTCTGAAGTGCCGAATAGGCGACATGAAGACAGAGGTGACCTGCTACGTCATCGACGCCGAGCCATCCTACAACATGCTCTTAGGACGTCCATGGATCCACAATAACCGGATAGTCCCGTCCATACTACACCAATGCTTAAAGTATATGGATGCTTACAAGCGGGTGAAAACAGTAGTAGCCGACAAGCAACCCTTCAAGGGCGTTGAAAACAACTTCACAGACTCTCTGCTGTACCAGGACCCCGACGAACCCTCGATCGAGGTGCTCGAGAGCAGCAATGAGGCGGATAGCGAGCCTTAGTATGGCGACGGCCTAGTTCTGAACGATTTTGAATCAATTGTAATTGGCTGCAAAAGTCACAATGTAACCAACGTTGTTCAGGCGGAGGAGATTATCTTGAATGAGATGTTCAACTTTGCTTATTTGTCGTCTTGTTCAACGTCCGAGGATGATGCGCCTAACGACCTAATGTTGAAGCTCTATAACAACCACTCCCTACACCTTCCTGTATGCCTGTCGTATGTTGCGAAGAGACAACCGATCATGACTTCACAAGCCGTACTTGTCGTACCAGCCCGGGATAACTATCAAAAAGATATTATCTTTGGACGAATCGATCATCCTTTGCACACATTATGGGATGAGTCTGAAGAGGAAGACCCCGCGTCTCAGTTCTTACAGTACAGTCAGATCTCGAAGCGCATAATGAGCAACATGGGGTACGACCTCACTCGTCCAAAGGGCCTGAATTACGGCCAGGGGCGAAAGACAGTCATCCGACTTGCTTACGTGCCTAAAGGCAAACCCTTAAATTACTTCAGCAAGACTCGGAGGGGTTTAGGCTACTCCGCTTCCTTATCGGAGTTGTTCTGTTATTTCAACGAGGACTCCGACTATGCACGTTTGGGGGATTGATCATTGACAACCTTAGTATGGGACTCAGACGTCAGCGTGGGGGACTTGTTCGACAACCTTATAGTCAATATGGCTAAGATTGATCCCACTGAAATGGCAGAGGATGGACAGGTCCTGCTTTATGATAAGACATGGGACCGTCACATCAACGCCCAGTGGAGTAGTCGCTTCGAGCAACGTGAACCACCGACCGAGGACGAAATCCTTCAAGTGAACGTGGGCGATGAGACTAATCCCAAGCCCATATTCACCAGTGGTAGTCTACCTCCCCAAGAGAAAGAAGATCTCATTGCCCTCATATAGGAATACATTGATGTCTTCGCATGGAATTACGAGGACATGCCCGGCCTTGATCCACGGGTCGCCATGCATCACCTCAACATCGGCTCAGATGTCAAACCAGTCAAACACTAGTAGAGGCGGTTTCGTCCACAAATCATGGAGGCAATCGAGGCTGAAGTGAAGAAGCTAATCGAATCCGGCTTCATCAGAGAGGAACAACACCCCGACTGGGTAGCTAATATTGTTCCAGTCCTGAAGAAGAACAGTAAGATTCGCATTTACATTGACTTCAGGGATCTCAATGCTGCGTGCCCTAAAGACGAGTTTCCTTTACCCATCACGAATGTCATCATTGATAACATGTGCGGGTTTGAGAGGATGTCCTTCATGAATGGATTCTCAGGGTACAATCAAATTAAAATACACCCCGAGGACGAAAAACACACTTCATTCAGGACTCCAATAGGGGTATACTGCTACACGGTCATGCCTTTCGGACTCAAAAACACTGGTGCAACCTACCAACGCGCCATGAGCATGATCTTTCGAGATCACCTGCGAAAGACAGTCGAGTGCTATGTGAACGACTTGGTCGTGAAAAGTCACACTAAAGATGACCATCTCCAAGACTTGAGGGTGATGTTTGAACTCATGAGAACTCACCAACTCAAGATGAATCCTACAAAGTCATTCTTAGGGATGTCCAGCGGTAAATTTCTCGGGTTCGTGGTAACAACAAAAGGAATCTGAATTGACCCAGACAAGGTACAAGCTATTCAGGAGCTTCAGCTGCCCCGAAATCTTAAGGAACTACGGGTTCTTCAGGGACGATTGGCTTACATCCGGAGGTTTATTTCAAATCTTTCGGGTAAGTGTCAACCCTTCTCCAAACTGATGAAGAAAGATACTTCCTTCGTGTGGGATGAGCCTTGCCAACGGGCCTTTGAGGAGATCAAAGCTTATCTCTCGAACCCGCCTGTCCTTACGGATTCAATCTCAGGAAAGCCATTCCTCATCTACATACAGGCTATGGAGCATTCCCTGGGCGCTCTCTTGGCACAAAATGACGACGTCGGCCACGAGCAGAGCATCTACTACCTGAGTAGAACCCTATAGGGCGCTGAACGGCGATACCCTATGGTCGAAAAGGAGTGTTTAGCCTTAGTATTTGCCATCCAAAAGATGCGACACTACCTAGTCGGCCAAACTATCCATGTCATTTTCCGGATGAACCCCATCCGAGTCTTCATGATGCAGCCCGCGACTTTAAACTGGCAGTTGGCTAGATGGGCACTATTGATGTCTCAGTACGACATTCACTTTATGCCGTAGAAATTAGTCAAAGGACAGGCTATCTGTGATCTCATGGCTAGTCATCCGCTATGGGCGAAAACTGACCTATTCGAGGATTTGCCAGATGAACCCCCCGAAGTCAACACGACCTCCCCAGTGGAAGCCTGGCGGATATTCTTTGACGGCGCGTCTCGCGTCGGCACGAGCGCTCCCCAGTGGAAGCCTGGCGGATATTCTTTGACGGCGCGTCTCGCGTCGGCACGAGCGGATCTATCTTTGCAGGAGTGGGAATGGTCCTCACTTCCCCACATAACCACATACTACCCAGAGCTTTTTCTCTAACGGAGCCATGCACCAACAACGTGGCTGAGTACAATGCGCTACTCATTGGACTCGAGTTGGCAAAAGAGTTAGAGATAAAGCACCTCGAGGCCTACGATGACTCTTAGCTCATTGTTAAGCAAATGACGGGGGAATATGAAGTTAGAAACGACGACCTGATCCCACTTCACAAAGCAGCCACCAAGCTAGTGGAGTCATTCGAAAGCTTTCGCATCGAGCGTGTTCTTCGTTCCAAGAACACGCACGCGGATGCTCTCGCATCCTTGGCAGCTAACTTGGCACAGCCACTAGAAACGACTCAATGAGTCACTGTGGCGAGCCGAAGACTCTTTCGACCAAAAGACGTTCTAGAAGTGAACGCCACTCACCAAGTTTCGGAGCCGCCCGACCCAAAAGATTAGCGTCTCCTGATCATCGATTACGTCCTGTATGGCATGCTGCCCAAAGATGCTAGGGAGCGAGAGCCTGTCCGCTGACGTGCCTCAAGGTTCTACTACTATTCGACCACGAAGACGTTGTATCGAAGGTCATATGACGGCTTGTTACTTTGATGTCTTTCAAAGATAGAAGCACAAGAAGCTCTGCGCGAAGCCCATGATGGCACTTGCGGAGCTCACCAGCCCGGACCCAAACTTTAGGATCGATTACGAAGGATAGGCTACTTTTGGCCTGGGATGGTCAGCGACGTGGTTACTTACGCAAAGCGTTGCCACACGTGCTAAATCCACGCCAACTACATGCATCGACCTCCTGAAGACCTACACCCAACAACGGCATCATGGTCGTTCGAAGTATGGGGGATGGACGTCGTCGGACCAATATCCCCACCGTCGGCAAGAGGTCATTGCTTCATCCTCGCGATCACCGACTACTTCTATAAATGGGCCGAAGCTGTCCCTTTAAGAGAAGTCAAGACCAATAACGTGATTAAGTTCATCAAACATCATGTCATATACCGATACGGCATACCTCGACGTATCATTTATGACAACGGCACACAATTCATTAGTCATGCGTTCACTAGGTTTTGTGACAAGTTCCGAATACAGAACCTTTCCTCTACAGCCTACAACCCTTCGGCGAATGGCTCGGCCGAGGCCTTCAACAAAACAATTGTTAAGATCTTAACCAAACTGACTTCCAACAGCAAGCGCGATTGGAACGAGAAGCTGGGCGAGAGCTTATGGGCGTATCTCACAACGATTCGTACACCAACCAGCAACACGCTTTATTCGTTGGTATATGGCTATGAGGCCGTGTTACCATTAGAGATTCAAATTCCATCCCTCCGTGTCGCCCTAGCTACAGGGATGATGACCGAGAATAATCATCAATGACGCCTCGTGGAACTTGAAGCGTTGGATGACAGGCGGCTTGAAGCTCAACAACACATTGAGTTCTACTAAGCCCGAATGACTAAGGCTTTCGACAAGAAAGTCAAGCGTCGATCCTTTAAGGAGGTAGAATTGGTGCTCGCCGTTCGATGATCGATGATTCTCACTTCTAAGAAGAAGGGCAAATTTCAACCCAAATAGGAATGACCGTTCGTGGTAGAGACAGTCTATTTGAATGGAGCTTATCGTCTCGTCAAACCAAATGGCGACAAGATCATGATGCCTATCAACGGCAAGTTCTTGAAGAAGTACTACTCTTAGTGCCCCTCCAAACTCCCACGAGTGCATGAGTCTAAACTGGTGCTCACAAACTCTTATTGATGCAAGAGTATAAACTACCCCTCCAAACTCCTACGAGTGCATGAGTCTAAACTGGTGCTCACAAACTCCCACGAGTGCATGAGTCTAAACTGGTGCTCACAAACTCCCACGAGTGCATGAGTCTAAACTGGTAATCACAAACTCCCACGAGTGCATGAGTCTAAACTGGTCCTCACTCCCTCCAACTGGTGTACGAGGCTAAACTGTTCCTATTTTATATACTCCGACGGGTAACCCTATACAAGTATAACCTAGATCACCACTTGGTCCAACATTCCTACAGTTAGGACCAAAATCAACTATCAAGTTAATCTTCACCTCTGATGGTTCCCCCCTCCTTCCCCCCCCCCCTAAATTTCAACGTACCAATCCTCTCCAATAGGATGGTGAGCCCCCAAAGTCGTTCTCAAACAATCATGTCATGTTAACCCTCACCTCTGACAAAATCAACTTATCAATCCCCTCTAATAGGATGATAAGTTCTCATAGTTGCTCCGGTCACAACGGAATTCTATCATGTTAATAATCACTTCTGATGGATGGCCCCGTTATTCCCACAAATAACCCGGCCTAAGTAGTAACCTATCATGCGATGTGTTTCTACTTCGGTCAATAGTCACACTCCTACGTCCCTGAACTATCTGACCTATTCCAGGTATCCTAATATTCTCTTAGAATAACCGATGGGTAGTAGCCTACCATGCGACGGCTCCTACAACAATCAAATGTCATACTCATACGTCCCTGAATGATTCGATTACTCAGACATCCTCGTCTTCTTAAACAAAAGCGTTCGTTACAGGCGGTTTACCTGGTGACATGGTCTCGTCAACCCCCGAACAACAACCCGCCAAATGGTGAGTCATCGTTGGGGCTACGAATTTGGTCGCATGCACAGACAACCGCTCTGTTCGGGTGAGATTGTTAATTCTCTAACATTTCAAACCCGCCTAAACTACAACGCGAAAGTCGGAATCAACCCGACCCTACGCCACAAACAGCCGAGGGCAGAAGAGAGTCTTAGCAACTGAGTAGGAAGGCCCGCAACACAGCGGAAAGCAACATAGCTAGCTCAACTCAGGCGAGCAACGGACAGTGGAGACGATTCCAACATAGTGATCGCTAAGGATCAATCAAAAAAGATCTAAATACAAATCAAACCAGAAAATAAAGAAAAAGTTGTGCATAACTAAAGTCATAAAAGGCCATTCCAAGCCAAGTTAACAGGCATCGAAAAAATTACAGCGTTGTCTAACAAAAAAATGACAAAGTAAAAGACGCGCTACATCAACTTCAGCAGGCTGAAACTGGCGATTTTCGCTTTGACGTCCGCAAGCTCCGCCGCCTGACCAGCTCGAGTCTTCGTCTCCTACCTCTGCTGGATTCTGACGAAAGCAGCCTCGCCATCCTCCTCTTCCTAGCGAAGGAGCTGGAGCGCCTTCTCTTCCGCCTCGACAGCACGATAAACCCACACCTTCTTATGCTCGAGCCTTTTCAGCCTCGTCTCCCCCTCAACGAATCCGGTGTCTGTGAAGAAGCTGGCATCCAGATAGGCGTCCATCTTCGCCATTATGGCTCGATGCTGCTTGTGCAAGCGTCTAAGCAAAGCCTCCTGTTTCAGGATCCGCTTCACCAAGTCTTCGCGCTCAAACAGAGCACTCATCATAAGGGGCACCGGTTCAGAGTCAGCGTGTGCCAGCTCCTCCAAACGGTACATCAGCCCCTCCAGGCGATTGAGCTCACGCTCACATCGCCGAGAAAGCGTAGAACCACCCACACGTCGGAGCTCCTCCAGACTCTCCTCCACGAAGGGGAGCATATCATAATACCTCCCGATCCGGTGCCCTGGCCGACAATGGTAGTCGTCCTACGTAAAGCGTCCTCCAACTTCTGGAGGATGGCAAACGCTAGACTGAGTGTCGGAACTAGAGAGGAAGACCCTTGGGTCCAACCAACGGGAGAAGATGGCGTCACGCTAACGCCAGTAGCGGTAGAGGAGGAGCCAACACCCTCCCCCTCGGAGACACCGTGGCTAGACACTGAAGCCATGGATCAGAGCAAAGAGAAGTATGTAGATGTTTTTCTTCTGGCGAATTTTCGTGAGTACAGGAACTCTACCAAGAGAATGGCAAGCGCATTATATAGACAAGAGCTCAACGGCTGAGATTCGCTGCCCAGAATAGATCGACCGGCTTAGAACTCCAACGGTGCTTCGAATTCGACGCCCATAAAAGCCTCGGCTTTTGGGACTCCAAACCGACAGTTCTGATCGAGCACGGAAGGCGGAGCATTCCGTCACTTCACAATTAATAAGGATTGAACCGCCCACATCTCCTTAGCTGGCAAGCACTTAGGCCCACTGGCGTACACATGGCATAAACTCGCCTGCGCTTGAGTTTTGCTTGTAGCATAAACTCGCCAGCATTTGAGTTTCGCTTGCGGCCCAAAAAAACTCACCTCGCTTGAGTTTCTCCTGTGGCATAAACTCATCTGCGCTTGAGTTTCGCCTGTAGCCCAACCCGCCATCGCTTGAGTTTCGCTATCGGCCCAAACTTGCCATCGCTTGCGTTTTGCTTGCAGCCCAAACTCGTCAACACTTGAGTTTCGCCTGCAACCCAAACTCGCCTCACTTGAGTTTCGCTTGTAGCCCAAACTCATCAGCACTTGAGTTTCGCTTGCGGCCTAAACTCTCCATCGCTTGAGTTTCGCCTGCAGCGCAAAATCACCAGCAACTGAGTCCACCCATCGCATGAGTAAGACGTTGAATGGCGACACAATGAAAAATGAGGAGAGTGTGTGTGTGACCAGAAAGTACGAAGTTCATTAGATGTTTCTAGGTGATACATTTGAACAAAGTTATGACTCTACAATCAACAGAGTCATGACATTACATTCAAGGAGCAAAACATTGAACAAGGTATCTTGAATCTACTCCTATCCTACGGATTTACCCGTGCCTCGAAAGAAGCGTTAGCAACGGCCTCTTCCTGAAGCAGCAGTGGAAGATTACACCTCTCCCTTGCAAGATCGCCTTTCACGGTCTCGCTCTGAATGCATAGGCCCATCAAGACTGATTCCCCCTCTGTGTGTGGGATCGTACCTAAAAAAATTGAAGAAGCAGTACCCTCCATCTCGGCCTACAATAGACGTCGACGGAGATCTAAGCGGACGATAGAGGATTCTTTGTCTTCTATGTCTCGCCTTCAGCACTCTCGCTGCCACGCCTCGCGACGACGAGCCGAAACCAAGAATGACTCCACTTCGGACTCCAAGTCTACCTGCCACAGATTCTCCAGTTTGTTTATGAGCGACTCAAGATCAATGAGCCTCATCGAGCAGCGTATTGCGAGCCTGTAGTCACCCAAATGGCGAATTCGGGTGACCCGATCTAGGAGGGCCTGCTTCAGGTCCGCGAAGACACCACGTCCCTGATCAACGACCAAGATCGCCCGCTTCACAACACCCTCCAGATCCTCTATGTAGGTTCGCAGACCGGCTAAATCCGAAGGCTTAGGTTCCGGATCGTGGCCAGGTACAGCAGTTGAAAAAGAAGCATCGCTCGCCCTTCTTCTTCGAAGCAGACGCTTTAGGGCGTGGTGCCGTTGAAAACGAGGAAAGGGAGATGAGCACGGTGACCTCCTTAACTAGGAGAGCAACGTAGATAATGAGCACGCCCATCATTCAAAGGTCCAATTAGGCGCAGGGGACAAAGAGTTACCATTATGACGCCTTCAATGCGAAGTGACATACCAATGTCAGTCTAGCTGGTAGGCACACGATGCCGCGACCAGAAACGTGGCTCACCTTATTCGCCTACGGCTCTGAATGGGTTTTTTACCTAGAGTTCGCCTTCGGTCCAAACTCGCCTACGATTCAGATTCACCTCCGCCTGTGGCCAGAATTTGTCCACAGCCCGAATTCGTCTAAAGTTCGCTTGTAACTAGAATTCGCCCAGGGGTCGGATTCGTGTGTAGCTAAGAGACCAAAAGGCAACATCAATACAAAAAAGAGAATATACGCAAACGCGTATGAAAACCAAAGGAGCATATCATTCATCTAATTTTAAGACAGTACATTTGAATAAAGTTATGATTTTACAAGTCATTAACACCAAATGTCTTAACACTGTTCAAACACGGAGAACCTAGTCTAAGAGGCTGAAGGACGCGAGCTCCGCTTTAGATGCGGCCACCCTTCTCGTGTGGTCTTCTTGGGCTTTATCCTCAGCTTCCTTCTGGGTCCGACCCTCGAAGGTAGAGGCGGCGACAGAGTCTTTCTGGCGCAGCATCTGAAGGTTTCGGGTCGCCTCTTCGACAGCTTTGTCAACTTTTCGACTCTCAGATCGAAGGCCCCCTAGAGTCGTCTCCGCAAGCTCTAACTCAGCCCTCAGATGGGATACGGTGGAAGTAAGAGTACCCATCTGCTCCCCCAGTGAGCACTGCTGGTCCACCAGGAAAGCGACATGGGATTCCAAATACGCCATTTCCCTCGAGCGAACCTCCTATTCCCATGCCTCCCGACACTGAACTTGAGACAAGAAGCACTCCACGTCAGCCGCAGGACCTCCTTGCAGCAGAGTCTCTAGGTGTGTCAGACGCGATTCCAGATAGAGAAGCCGTGGCATGCAACGGGCGGCAAGACGAGGTTCACCCAACCGCCTGAGATCGACCATGCGATCCAGGAGGGACTATTTGAAGTCAGCATAGATCCCAAGACCAAGGCTGACGAGGGAAATCACTTGCTTTGTGGCATTTTCAAACTCTTCGATACGAGCCTGTAGAGATAGGGAACCTGAGGGAACATGCTCTTGATCCTGAGCGAACGCTGCGATGGGAGGAACCTCAAGACAAGGCTCCGTTCCAGGCGGGGGAACAGGCTGCGAAGCGGGAGAAGCCGCAGCCCCCTCGGACTCGTCGTCGGAAACAAGTATGGGCTCAGTCCTATGCTCTCTGGTGAAGGGCACTCCTTCCCGAACTGCACGAAGGCATAACAAAAAGAGAAGAGAGGGTTAAGAGTAGGGGATATCACCTTACAGACCCATGATCAACCCGGACGAGGGCGCAGATGCCAAAATACCTCCGGCAGCAGCAGCTTCGGCGACAGAAGAGGAGGGAACACCCTTGCCCTGCTTTGAAGCGGTCCTCTTCCCCTTTGGCGCCATCATAAGCATAATAAGAAAGAAGCGCCTCTTCTGAAAAGGCAATCGGAAGCCACGACACCCCCTCAATGCAGAGGGAGGGGCATTAAATACATGGCATGAGTAAATGCCGGCCGTTCGATTGGACCGTTCGAATCGAACAGTCACAGATAAGGCAAGATGATGCCGAATCTCGCGCGAACGATCGAGATGTGTCAGTTTCCAACATGATCTCTGGCCAGCGGTTCAGGTCGGGCAACAAGAATGGCATTTAACGGGAAAAGACGTGCCTACATCATCTTAATTGATAGACACGCGGCCTACCAAAAATGAAGCCCGCCTACGAATTAAATTCGTCAGGCGAAGTCGCGCATGTGGAGTTCGGCCAAAGGCTCATACTCGCACACTATGCTGATCTGCATAACTAAGACTTAACCATGTTTGGGGTTCGAGCCACCTTCAAGTTCGCCAGAAGATTGACACAACTGGGATTCAAGTGAAGCTTGAACTGTTCGCAATTACACCTAAGGCTGAAATTCGCCTGTAGCGGGGACTTGGGTGGTCAAGAGCCACCCGATACGGATCAACCAACGGTTAATTTGACAACACCCGCTGTGACCAACGACAAAATGCACACACACAAAATAAAGGGAGCAATGACTGGGATGAAAACACAATTCCATTCATTAAGAGAGATTCGAATACAACGATATAGTCGAAAGCATATTAAAAATCTCTCAGCCACGACTCCAACTCGCGAATCTCTTCAGCACGTTCGAACTCGAGCCTCCTCAAGATCTCTTGACGAATATCCTCTTCAGAGCACAAAAGCAAGTCTTGGACGGTGTGCCTCGCTGCCTTGAGGGCTCGGTCCTTCTCCTCGATAGTATCAACAACCAGCTGCTGTCGAGACTCGAGTGCCTCCAACTCCCCGATCACCTGTTCACGAGCCTTCTTCTAGGTAGCCAATAAGGCCTGTGCATTAGCAATCATTTGCTTAGTCCCCGCTATCTCCGAAGATAGACGGGACGCACGAGAATCAGCCTCTTAACGTACCAAGCTCATCCGCTCGCTCTCAGCCATAGCACGCTCCAGCTCTTGCATCAGCCTCGCCTCCAACGATGTTGTCTCCTCCAGTCTGTGATCACGCTCCTCCAATGCTATCTGGACCTCACTGGACACAAGATGGAGGATCTCGGAGCTCGTAACACGAAGGGTAAGTAGTTGTCCGACAATCCGTTCTGCCTCCTCCAGACGTTTGAAGTATGTCTTGGCGGCAGAAGGACCCAGAACCCTGATCAAAAAGCCCATATGCTATTCAAGGGCCTCCTTGAACTCCTCAAAGGGGCAGCTTTCCTCCAATGCGAGCCGGATGCTGTCTTCAAGGGTGGCTTGGAGGCTGGCAACGTCCACCAGCTTTTTACGCGAGAGAGCCAATAGAGAGAGGGTAGCCTTGTCGATAGCCGATGTCATCACCAAAGCCGGGGCCGAGGCATTGATAGCCGTAATAGTAGGAGTAGAAACAGACACCGCTGAGGTTGGAGCACAAACCAACACCATCGGGGTCTCAACCACCGATCTGAGCGCGGCCTCAACGGTCATCGAGATACGGGGCGAGGGATCAACCACCATACGGGTAGATGCTTCCCCTTGGGTAGAAGCCCCCTGGGCCGACGACCCTATCTCGACCGACGCTTCATCAGGAGCGTGAGTCTCCCCTACAGAGTCAGATGATCCCTCGTCGCTCGATGCCGTCTCATGGATCGAGTCATCATCTTTGCTGTCGGTCCATTGTCCTCTTTAGCCGACTGGTCAGCCCAAGAAGGAGAATACTCTTTTCCAGCGACATCCGAGACCAGAGTAGCTACAAATGCAGAAAGGAGATTAACAGTAACTTCTGAAAAGAACCCCATATGTGGTTCAGTAGAGACAAATCAACAACGTTCGACCATACTCTTACCTGAGTCACCGAGCTCTGCCTCATCTCCTGTTCCCCCATCTTCATCGGAAGGAATGGGGATCGCCTCCTCAATCGTACCTACATTGAGTCAATGCAAATGTCAGACAATGCCAATTCGACCATGTACCTGAGGATACGGTATTAAGGATTACCTCTCGGCACAATGGGGGGAGTTGTTGAAACCACCACCTGCTACTCCACAGCAGACGACAAGGGAACAACCTCTGAATTTGCCGGAACCGTCCCCGAGGCAGTAAGCGAAGCAGGCGTAACGCCGCTGGCCGTAGGAGTGGTCACCCCGGGAATTAGCACGGAGGTTGCGTCATCCCGGCCTCTCGCCACTCCGATGGCCTCATCCACCTCCTCGTAACAGACCTTCTTGGCCACCTCCACCCTGGAACTGTCAGTCGTAACCTCACGTTGTCGCTTGGAAAGAAGAGAACTGCTAGGAGCTAGGAGCAGCATCCCCAGTCACCCAGCGATTGCTCCCCAGGCCTATTCCAGGCGTTCACCCGCCTGAGCCAACTCATCTGATCCTCCCATGTCGACGGGACCCGATGGAGGATGAGGGGACGAAGCGCGAGCCGCGGATTCCCCGAAGTCTCCCGGGCCAGCATGAAGATCCTCGGCCTCCTCTTCAGGGATATCCTCGAACCATTCCTCCACAGTCTGGCGACCCTTTCACCTTAAGGAGCGGGTAGGTGCCCTCGGGTAACGCCCGCGCTCTACCAAATAAGAACTTTGAAATCGGAAGCCCTCGGGGTTCGCGCTAGCACCCCGATACCACCGACAATAGAGGAGCGAATGGTGAAGGTCGTGATCCTTAGCCGGCAACTCGAAGTGTGCATTGGTGCCACTAGCATAGGTCTAGAACCACCCTCGCACACCATCAACCAACCCTCCTTCGTAATCAAAATGAGGGTTGATATTCCCAACATAAAGCTGGTCATACCCAAACTGGCGGGCAAACCTACAAGGGAAATAAGGCTCAAGGTAACACGCAGAGCCAGTTCGCAAGATGTGATACCCCGGCCGGATGTTAACTAACCACCGAAAGGCGTCGCAAGAGAGGATGGTGTTTTGGGCTGCCGTCGACACGTCCTGGAGCGACTCACCATAGCCGCCCTCAGTGAAGTAAGGAAAGAATCGCCGGATGTTGTAATGACCGAAGTAAGACAACGTCTTCCTCATGTCAGGGACGTCTTTACACTTCCAAGAGCATCTTTCTAGACGCTAGACAAACGGGACGGATCCCCCTCCCTGTAGAGCCGCTGGGGCACTCATCAAGCACTCGTAGTGGTATACGAACCACGCCATTAGATAAGTATACGGCAGCCCCACTCTCGGATTAGGGGTCTTGGCGACTTTGCCTTTGCCCTCATCAACATACGACACACGACAAAACTGGTTTGTCAGTGTGCGAAGCCCCCTTTGGATACAAGCTACAGTTGCCGACACCAACGCGTACGACCTCCCATAGGCCAGGCGTACCACAAGGTAAACCACTTCCACCGGGAGTGCCTCGAAGGAATGGGTGGGAACCACACACCTCTTCAACCACAGCATAAGATATCCCGTGAGCAGAGCCTTAGCGGATATGGGAGATTTGGCCTAATGGTGGAACGACTGGAAGGTCATCCCGAATGGGAACCCACCCTCGTCATGCTCAAGGGTTATGGCAGATTCCCCTTTGGCAATCTGACTCTCCACCTCGGCCTGGTCACACTCACCTAGTGGTAGAGTAGGCCTCCCCTTGACATCGTTCCCGGGGAATAGGTAGTCAGCCCAGTTCTTGAGGCTAATCCCGGGAGCCCTCTTCTTCTTGCCCTTGTAGTCCACCGCGCCTAAGGTGTCAAGACATATGTGGTAATGGCCGAGCAACTCCCATAAAGTCTCAACCATTAGGGGAAACTGACCCGAAAGATAGTCGATCTCGTCTTGACCCGGTACGTACTCCTCATAGGGGAACCTCCCCAAAGGCAACCCCGACACATCATACATCTCGTGGAAGGTTATATCAAGCTTGCCGTTGGGGATAAAGAAGGTACCGCTATCCAGGTAGTAAAGTTCTAAGATACTGTAAAACTATGGGGCATTGATCTTTAGGCCATGCTGGATGGCTCGGATAGCTACGAACAGTTCGGAGCCCGCAAGGTCGGAGTTCTCCATCAAAACGTACTCGGTGATCTTAGACCACCAAGTGCCACTACCAGATGCAGAATGAATCCATCTCAGAGCCCTGAAGTCCTTTAGAGGGAATTTCCCCCCTGCCTGGAAGAAACGGTGGCGGAAAGTCTCCGCCACTGCAGTCATCTCCCCCACAGGCCATTCATTATTCAGCAAGCCGGGACGCAAGACGACCACGCGCTTACAGGAGCTGTCGACCCCGTACCCAGCGGACGACCCTATGAAGACACCGCAAACTACCCCATCTTGGGTAGGAGTGAGACCCAGTTCATCGATCTTGGGACCGCAAGCGACCGCAACTCGACTATCGAAAACCCTCTCGGCATACTAGGAAGGTAGTAATGGACCACATCCACGACATGGAGCCATTTACTCTCTCCAAGCAACAGAGCCGAAGGGTCAGCCGCGGCATCGCCAAACATGAACTAGGGCTTTTTCAACTCCACCCTGGCCACGTCTGTCAATGCCGCATCAGTAATCAACTCACATAGCGTAAGATGATGCCCATCAGTCACTCTCTTGACCAACTCCTCCGGTTTGTCAGCAGCAAAGACGGGTACTAGATCAAGAAGAGGAAATCGGGAGGGCGCTGCGTAGCCCGACCGAGCCGCCAGCAAGACCAATGGCAACACCCTTCAGAAGGGCTTCATCAGAAAATGTGGCTGCAAAACAAGGTCAAGAGATTAGAACGAAATTTACAATTGGAATCAGAAAGCTTCTAGTCCTCCAAGCAGGCGGATCTCAGCAAACGAATCTCGCCGGGCAAGACTAAGTCCGCCTGACGAGGGCAGGATCTGCTTGATGAAAGACAAGGTTGTCTGATAGGAGCTGGATTCGCCTAGCGAAGGCCGAATCCGCCTAAAAATGGGGAATTCACCCAAATCAGGGAAATTGCCAAGAATAGCAAAATCCGCAAAAGGAAGACGAACGTGCAGTACTCGTCTTCTCAATGCAGTACCATTCATCAACGTGAAGTCATTGAACTTACCCGAATGCTCCCCAGAGGCGCCGGTAACCGCACCAGCGGCAGCATCGCTAGAAGAACCTCCTGGGCCCTTTCTCTTCGAAATGTACCTCTTAAACTTCGGCGTCGTATCAGAAATTCAAGAAAGAAACCTGAGCTTTTCTCTTTGAAAGGTTTGAGCGGGCAGAAATTCTTGAGCACAGTAGTCTCCAAAAGAAGGGGACGAAGCCTATTTAAAGGCGGAACGCTTGCGGTTGAGAGGCGAGGCCACGATCAAAATTGACAGCCCAGATCGCTCCCGAGGGGCGAGGCGTGGGTAGTTGAGGAACGTGGCCATGATTGAAATCAATGGCCCAGATCGCTCTCAACAGTTCATTTTTTGGCGGTTACAGAGGAACTGTCGAGAAAGGGAACGGGTCGAGCGAATCAAAACCGCCAAAATTCATGCCGATCTAACGGCGCTGGGATTCAAAAATACGGCCACAATCGTCATCTCGAGCGGGGCGCGCAGAAGCAACACCGCTTTGTCAAATAGCACTTAATGTGACCTGATGAATCCATGCGGCCTTAGCCGGAAAGCACAAAGCACAAGGCTCTGCTGACGAACACGTGGCTCGCCTTCCAACAATTCGATTTTCGCCTGAAGAAAGAATGTCGCCTGTGAACAAATGGTGAGCTCACCCTTCAGATTTTCAAATTTCGCACGTAATTCGCCTGCAGAATGCTTAGTACGCCTCGCCAGCGGAAATGGGTTTCGCCCGAACAGCTCATTTGTTGGGCCTAGTTCGCCTCTGAAGGCGAATCTCGAGTGGTCCGACTCATCTAAAGTTTTGAACCATCAATGGAATAGTCTCACTTACACGATCAGACCCACTGGACGATGCAGCCCATGGATGCACCCTTCGGGTGCCCTCACGGGTAACGGTTAGTTAGTCAAAATCGTTACGATATAACCAAACCGCGGCCTGACAGTTATGATTAACTCAAACCCACGTCTCAAACGGCTATAGGTTAGAGCAGAAATCTTAGCATTAAGCCTAAGAGGAACTACTCGACAACTCATCATACTGAGGGAAATAGTATGACTAGCCTGATTCAGACGGTAATCGGTAAAGGTAAATCAAACTCGTTGATAGCTGAGGGTTTGCTAAAAATCCTAAAGAGAGCCAAATTCGCCCTAACTCATCAGGAACTTCTTTATTCAAAGTGTTCCAGACCACACGCGAGTTGGTTTATGTCTGAAAACTTTGAAGGGGGTCTTGTAGACGATAAAAATTACCTTGGAAGATGAAGCACGAGATTCACCTACATATTCAAGCCGCCCGCACAACTTAGAAATTAAGCTCACCCAAGGGCTTGGCTTGCTAGCACGAGCCAAGGCCACGTGATCACCAAATTCACCTACATCGGGTGACCACAGACTCGCCTACCGACTTGACTCGCCTGCACGAGTCAAGAGTCGAATTCGCCTACAAACGATAAGCTCGCCAAACTCGCTAGAGTACTTAGCAGCCGCTATACCACGTACAGGGATGGGCCTCCCCACCCCTCGCGACGTGAAGGGAAGGAGCACAATACTCCAAGTCCATCAAGTAGCCGCTCACAGTACGAGTGATTGGTCAGATCCATGCAGTCGCCAAGTCCGCCTGCATGAAGCTTGGCTCGCCTGCACGAATCAAAAGCTGAACTCGCCTACGATCAGTAAGCTCGCCAAACTCACCAGAGTACTTAGCGGCTGCTATACCACATACAAGGATGGGCCTTCCCGCTTCCCACGATGTGAAAGGAAGGAGCATAGTACTCCAAGTCCTTCAAGTGGCCGCCCACAGTATTCGTGTAGTTGTTGGACACCGCCGCTGTACTTAACTCGCCTGCACGAGTCAAGTTCAGTCAAGCAGCCAAACCTCGCCTGAACGACCAAACAAACTGCCAAGCAATCGACGAGCTTGCCATACTCACTCGAGTATTAGACAGCCGTAGCATCACGTACAGGAGTGTACCTTCTCATTTCCCGCAACATGAAAGGGGAAAGTATAGTGCTCCGAGCTCCTCAAGCAGCCGCTTATGGTACAAGTGAGGAGCATGGTATCTCCTAATAGTACATGGTCATATCCCATGATTTAAGGAGTGGCCACACTGTCTCTCCTCTATTTAAGAACTTTTTCCGGCCACGGAGAAGGGGTTTAGCGAGCTAGCAGTTCAACAGTTCGGTCAGCTCATAGTTAATTGATTAAATCAATTAGCTGAACCACAGCTCTCAACTCTCGAAGGAGTTGACGACAAGCTCTTTGCATGACTCTTGCACTGTAACATCCTCTCCTAGCTTCGGTCCCTGATCGCCATCGAACTCGAAAACTCAAACTCGTCTAGCACGAGCTTCTACTGCGTACTGAAGCTCACTAGCAACCTCGGTCGAATCTTCCAAGGGAAGCAGACTCAGTGCAAGAACCGAGCAAGGCGTCCTATAGCTACCAAAGTCCCCAAGTTAAATAAGGAGGGCATTCCCTCCGTATCTATTGTAATCTTGATTCATTAGTTTGTAACAAGCTATTCTTATAAATACAAACAAAATCTCTATTTCGGGAGATCAAAATTTACACCTACATGATCATGAACGACTCCCTTGCTTCCCCAAAGCTGGACATTGTATCGTTGGAGGCGATTGCAGAGCAAGTATCCAAAAGTTCATCATCCGAAGACCGTCCTTCATGTGTTCTCAAGTAATCCCTATGTCTGATGGCTCCTAGTTGGAGTTGAGACATTTGTTGGGCTATTTCTGAATTGACTTTTCTTCCTGAAGAAAAGTTGGGAGTAGAGCCATTCAAAGTAATTGTAGACTTTCCTTTGTCAGCTATGTTGATGGTGACTTGAGGGAATTCATTATCCTAAACGACATATTTTCTCTCGTGGAAGCATTTTGATCTAAGCTTTGATGCTTCAGTTGCAATTTTCTCGAATAACGAGACCCTTTGTGAAATCCTGGAGCAGCTACATTTTGATAATACTGTCCTGATAGATCTCCCACATGGACAGTGAGAGATGGTTTCTCAGACACCCTCCTTTTGGGATTTGTTCACACCCCCAGCCTGATGGTGCAACTCATTGGAGTAATCCATCGCTTGTTAGTGTGATGCCCCAAGTATAACATTGTCTTTTGACGGACACATTTGCTTTTGGGGATGAAGAACCTTGTTGATATTCTCGGGACGAATTGTTGTTACCTTTGAACGATCCAAGGTCACATCAGGAGTTACACATTTAGGATCATCCCCTTACGAGCGTGGAACCTTAACGGGCTCCTGGGTTTCAATACGAACCCCCAGGAAATCAATGCCAGGAGTCCTCTTGTGCATGATGCACGAACATATACAATGAGGTGCCCTAATTTGTTTGGAGGTGACAGAACACCTTTGATCGGCCTTTGGCTTGACGGGAGTGTTTGTACTAACCCTAGCCTGAGGAACTACTCGGGTTTTATCCATCGGAGCTTTGCCACGATCTTCGTGTGAAGGACCAAGATGGACCGCCGTCATAACCATGAATTTCAATAGGTCAACACTGTCATGAGACTTCTCTGGAGGTACGGGATTAACTAGAATAGGAACGAGGATTGACGAAAGCCAAGAAACGGCTACGGGAGGCGAATTAGGCACGGGATACCTTGAGGTGACTCGGGCTTGGCGCGAGTCACCTTGGAGTGACCCGCACTTGGCCGAGTCAACCTGGAGTGACCCGCGCTTGGCCGAGTCACCCTGAAGTGACTCGGGATTTCTGATCTTTTCAGCTGCTGTTGGAGTTGTTTTTTATGCCGTTTTGGACTTTAGCCTCCAGACTTAGCGTGGTTTTGGTGGTTTTTTGGCCACCTCTTCCTTCTTCATGCCTTGTGCCTTTTGCAAAAGGATACGAGTGTGTGTAGCACGTGCACAACGCCTTTGGATTCGTTCCTTCTGGGTTGAACGATTCCTTTTGATAAAGATCCATTCTTCCGTCGATGGCTTGGAGGATTTGTCAATAACACGTTGTTGAAGTGATTCGGTTGCTTGACGCCTCCTAGACTCCAAGTTTGCATAATATTGAACCCCGTCAACTTGTTCTAATGCCTTAGCGATTTAATGAGATTGGCGTTGGCGTCGTCTCTGACGAGCCCTCTTCGTCAGAGTTGGCGTACCTTGATTGGATAACTTCTTAATTAGAGAGGAGTCACTTGTACCTTTCATCAGTGAATATGCCTCCTTCAAAGATAATATCTTTTTGCATTTGCAAGGAGAGGATGATTTTGATGAAGACGAGGAGAAATATTCCTTGAACTTGGCTTCGTCGAACTCGTACTCGACCGGTGAATCAACCGAGATTTTGATCTTCGGTTGCGACACGATAGTCTCGACAACGATAACTATTGGCTCCCATTATGGTCGCCAGCGTATTGTAGGTTGTCTAAAAATCACTGCAGATAGCTAATCCTCCATCAAACACTGATGATGGAAGTTACAATCTGACGACTTCCAAAAGGCTATAATTTGAAGACTTTCACGTAGCTCGATGAAGGTTACAATATGACGATCTTGGCAACAACTGATGGAAGCTCTATTCAACAGCCTTCACAATCAACATCGGGAGTGACAATCTGACAACTCTCATATTTTTAAGGAGCCAAGATGAAGGTTACAAGGTGACTTTCTTTGCAACGCTCTAGCAAAAGAGACTATACAAATTGACGGTCTCTTCAAATTAAAACACATATATCTCTCAAACCAAAGGGAATTTGGTGAAACGGATAGCATAAACCCTTTTTGGAGATTTGGTTAGCTCCGTCTCGGCTAAATAGCCAATTTTCATATATAATTCGTCCAATTCCGACTTACGGTTTAAAAGTTATGACCTGTTCTTCGCAGCAAGTCATATATAATTCGTCCAATTCCGACTTACGGTTTAAAAGTTATGACCTGTTCTTCGCAGCAAGTTATGTTCTGAAGTCCGTCTGGTTTAAAAGTTATGACCTGTTCTTCGCAGCAAGTTATGTTCTGAAGTCCGTCTGCAAGACTGGACTTCGCCGAAATATTAGACTTAGCCTGAAGCTCACCAAGCTCGCTTGAGGTTCATCTCTGCATCTCAGAGTTAAAACACAGAGTTCATGGACTCAAAACAAAGAGTTCATAAAGAGCCTAACTCTGCATCCCAGGTCCAAAACGCGGAGTTCATGCAGAGCCCAACTCTGTGTTCCGGGTCTAAAACGCAGAGTTTAACTTTGCGTTTTTGATTCAAAATATAGTGCGGCCTCTGCGTTCCAGATTCAAAATGCAATGTGGCCTCTGCGTTCTCAGTTCCAAGCACAGGACGACCTTTGCGTTCCCAGCCGCCAATAGAGATCCCAACCTTGCGTCCCGAGCCCAGGACACAGAATTCATGTTTAGAACACCAGTTTTGGCGTTTGACTCGTTCAAATGTAAGCTGAATGGTTCCAAAACTATTTCCACGATTTGAGGGGATCACGTCCCCCATTAAGGAGCGGATTAAGGGGGCGGTTACACCCCTTAATCCCCTATAAATACCAGAAACTCAATTGAGTTCAGGGATCGGCTTTTTGTATCAAAAAGATCATAAAAAGAGAGATCGGCAATCTCTTGAGTAGATCATCTTGGAGCATCCTCGGCAACAGAGAGTTCTTGGAGCTTTCATCCTTGGCTTACAAACCGATTTTCGGTTAAATCAATCAACTCTTCCATAGAGTTATAACTCGCTTAGAGTTCCCTAACTCGTTAAGAGTTTCAAACTTGCTCTGCAAGTTCTTATAAACTCGTTCAGAGTTCTAAAACTTTCTTTGTAAGTTCTCCACAGCGTTAAATCGTGAGGAGAAGATATCATTCCAGTGAAATAAGACGTTCGGATTGTCAACGGAGAGCAAACTCGACGTGAATATTCGAGGGAGACACTCCATCGTCACCGTGAAGAACCCAGACTTAAACAAAAGGCAGAATTCAGATCAATTCTCTTCTCTTTTGTAATCAAGAAATTTGAATTGTAATTAAGTTTGAGAGAGTTGTAAACATTCTTTTTCTAAGCAATTAAAGAGAATAAAATCAAACACAGTTCTTTTATTTTCATTTCACAAATTTTCCACTAAACAAAAGATGTCGACTCCACTGGGGATAAGCTTTTTCACCAATGAAGAAGTGGTGGCACAATCCGACGTTAATCTCGCTAGAACAACCATCGAAACTCTCGTCGTAGAGTTCGATCAAGACAAGTATGAGGAAGCCCTCTCCTCCGGATCCCTTAGCCCTAAGGCTATGCGCAAGATCCGCAAAGTCTCCAAGGAGACTAAAGCTCCAACTGTTTCTCCCATGTTGAAGGAAGCCCTCTCCTTTAGCCAAGATTGCTCGAAAAGCCCCTCCTCCGAAGGAGTGGGCTCAGCTTCTGCCAAACTCATCCATCGAGTTGAAGGTTCTGCACTCGCGCCAAAGCGACGGGTATCGGGTCACAAAAGGCCCATCGTGGCGACCAACTCTATCAACACCGACAACATCACGGCAAAGGCCTTAAAACAGGCTAAGAAGAAGATCCCAATGACGAGCAAACTCTGAGAAAGCTGATCTTTTGATCAATGTGAGCTTCGCGTTCGTAAGCTAAAATGCGACTCTGAGCTCTGCGTTTCTACAATGAAATGTGAAGCACGCGTTCATGAGCCTAAACAAGAGCTTCGCATGAACCAACATAGCTCTCAAGAGCACGTTATTCAAACAAAACGTAGCTCTTAGGAGTGCGTTATTCAAGCAGAACGCAACTCTCATGAGTGCGTTCCAGAATCAAAACGCAAGTCTCCAGACCATGTTAATCAGCCTGGACTCAGTCCCTAGGAGAGCATTCCAGAATCCAAACACAACCCCCAAGATTGCATTGATCAGCCAGAATGTAGCCCGCAGAGGCGCGTTTCACCACCAAAACGTAGACTTCAGTCTTGTGTTAATCGAGCTAAACACGACCCTCATGTTCCTTCTTCGAAACATGATGTGATTCGTCATGTTCAAAAAGATCAACATGGATTAAAAATTCATGTTTGCCAAGAACCAGTCCCATCCATTGACGGACAGGGGGTTCCATTTCTACCCTCACGCTCTGTGAGATGTTCATCCTAAGTCTCTGACTTGTGGGAATTGCTGTCGAGAGAAAGACCAATGCTAAAAGTCGGTCATTCATTCCAATGTGAACGATTGATTCCTACGGTCCTCTTGGGATGTCAATGTTGCTCATATGCGGCCAAACCGTTGGTGTTCGACCAATTAACGAATGTTGCTTTGCCCAACCAAAGACGACGTTTGCATAGGAAGAAGAATTCATAGGATGAATACCCTGGAATTACCTCCAACATGGTTGGAAGAGGGAGATCATCAGTCCCTAGTTCTAATGAGTCAGAGATGGATCGCTCTCTAAGTGTCAGAGAAATCGCTAACGAGTTTGAAGGAATCTACCGATACACTCGAACTTGGACGGGAGTCATTCCTCCTGTAAACTATCGGAGGTTAGCCAGATGAACCAATTCCGAGGATGAACACTCAGCTATTGCGGAGTCCCAATCATCAAACTCTTTCGTTGGGCATGGGAGCTTCGCCCACATGGCAGAAAATTCTGAAGATCTCTCAAAGAGGGTCGCTGAGCAGGATGTTATGCTCCAAGCACAGCAGGAAACCATCAATCAACTTCAGGATATGATGGCTCAGATCATTACAAATAGAGCCAATTTCTAGAAAGCTGAGTCGCAACCTCGACAGGAATCCTCCCGGAAAAGAGGATCATCCACATCGAAGGCGGAACAAAAAGTGAACGAGACCTCTGATCAAGAAGCTCATCACATAGTCTCTTCATCTGAAGAAGAGAAAGAAGCCGAGAATGAGTAGAATCCTCAATCAGCTAAAATGAAAGAATTGTAAGCCTGCCTCAATACAATTGCTAACAGAAGTGAGCTCCAAGACGAGGGAGTTATCAGGTCCTATCCTACCGAATGGGATGCAGCCCCTTATCCTCCAAAATTTGAGGTCCTGACGCTACAAACTTTTGACGACACGGGATCACCGAACCAACATATCTATCATTTTATGTCACGGACTGGGAATATGATATCAAACGATGCCATACTAGCTCGATTGTTCATTAGCACCCTCAAGGGAGTTGTCTTTGAATGGTTCAGAAAACTGCTTGAAGAATGTATCCAAAAGTAGGCTGACCTAGAGAGACTCTTCATGTCAAAGATTATTTGAAGAGGATATAGAAGTCTCCATCCATACCATTCTCACCACTAAGCAGAAGAAGAGGGAGTCCATTAAAGCCTTCGTCAAGAGGTTCCGAAGCATGGCTCTTCGATGTTTGTCAGGTATGACACAGTCTATCTTAGTGGAGACCTGTCGACACAACTTACAGACCGATCTTCTAGCATAAATGAGGGTTGCAGAATATCGTTCCTGGAGATAACTAATCTCTTAAGGCGAACAGGCTCAAAAGATTATTATCAGGATCAAAGCTGAAGAACAAAGTAGGTAAAATCAACCTGAGCAATGGGACCAAATCTATCTTCCCAGTCATAAGGGGAAGATACTATGGCCACTGAAGCCAATCCTCTTCGATAGGATGGTAGGTCCACAAAACTATCATATTAACAGTTACCTCTGATAATCAAACTCTTCAGATAATAGCCTGTAGTGTGACATATTCCAATCATAGTCGTTATATTCCAATGTTACTGAACGACTTGACGGATAGTGGCCGACTAGGCGATGTGCCATGTCTACCCTTTTTCCCCCCTGCACTTGTTCAAGACTGGGGGTTGGTTTATTTATAGTCTATTGGATTACAAGTAATAAATTTTCTGAGTTGTCATGTTTAATAGAATACCTCTATCAATCACAGGATCCACCAATACTATTAAGTTAATAATACACCTCTGATAGTCCATTTTCCCAAATTCTCCCACCAATCCTCTTCCGTAGGATGGTGGGTCTACCAAAACTATCACGTTAATAATTACCTCTGATAGTCAAACTCATCAGAAAGTGACCTACCAGGTGAAGGGCATTTATTCTAACTTGATGGATAGTGACCCACAATGCGATAGGTCATGCCTACCCCTCTTTTTCTTCCCCTACTAAGTCTTAATCAAGACTAGGGGTTGGTTACTTAGAATCTACTAGATTAAGAGTGACGAATCTTTCATATCGTCAAGTTAACATTATACTTCTGACGATCAGCACCCCCACAAAGTATGAATTCAGTTTGTATCACTCCTAATTTGTCACGTTAACAAAATATCTCTGACAATTAACTTATTAATCCTTGTCAATAGGATGATAGATCCTCAAAATTGCTCAAATCGCAATCTTTCCCAGCAAGACGCTAAGTCTTCAAAATCTTGTTCAAATCACAAGTACAAAATCCTATCACGTTAACACCACACCTCTGACAAAATCCACTTATCAATCCTCTTTAATAGGATGATAAGTCCACAAAGTTGCTCTGATCCTAACAAATGCCTGTCACGTTAATATCACACCTCTGACAAATTAACTTATCGACTCTCTCCAATAGAGCGATAGGTCCTCAAAGTTGCTTCGATCGCAACAAACTCCTGTCATGTTAATATCATACCTCTGACAAAATTAACTTATCGACTTTCTCCAATAGAGTGATAGGTCCTCAAAGTTACTCCGATCGCAACAAACTCCTGTCATGTTAATATCACACCTCTAACAATCAACTTATCGACTCTCTCCAATAGAGCGATAGGTCCTCAAAGTTGCTACGATCGCAACAAACTCCTGTCATGTTAATATCACACCTCTGACAAATTAACTTATCAATCCTCTTCAATAAGATGATAAGTCCATAAAGTTGCTATGATCGCAACAAATTCTTATCACGTTAACAAAACACCTCTGACAATTAACTTATCGACTCTCTTCAATAGAGCGATAGGTCCACATACCCGTCAAGTTAATATCTCACCTCTGACGACCAAATCAACTTATCGACTCTCTTCAATAGAGCGATAGGCCCAATAAATACTGTTAGGTTAACATCACACCTCTAACAGTCAAACCCCCTAATGAACTTGTTAAATCCTTTTTCAACAAGAATAGCAAGTTTTTATTATAAAATCCTCAGTGGATTAAAGATTTTCTAGAATTATCCTAGTGATAATAAAGAAAATTTCTAAATTTCACTCTAAGTAAAAATTCATGTCAAGTTAATACTACACCTCTGGCACTTTACACTTTCTTTCAGTGTTTCAAGTGAAAATATAACACAGAAAGAAACAGTGATAAAGTCTATGTATTCAATATCGTAGCCAGTGATTATCATTAAATTAATAATCTCTGAATCTATACCTCACATGTATGGAAAATTTTATCCCGAATTCTAAGTAAGGATAAGTCAACGCCTAATACGGGCTGCCGGGTAGCCTATTCCCACAATAATGACGAAGCCTACGTATTCAATATCGTAGCAGGTCGTTATTAATAACGTCAAAATCCATATCTTACACGCATAGGGGACTTTATCTTGATCCCTAAATAGAGATAAGTCTGCTTCTAACACATACTGCCGGGTAGCATATTCCCGTAATAATAACAAAGCCTACATATTCAATATCGTAGCAGGTTGTTATTAATAACACCATAATCCATACCTTACACGCATGGAGGACTTTATCTTGATCCCTAATTAGAGATAAGTCTACGCCTAACACGCGTTGCCAGTTAGTCTTTTCCCGTAAAAATGATAAAGTCTAAGTATTCAAAATCATAGCATCAAGTCTAAGAAGGTTCATTCTCTTAGCATAACGTTATATGTAAAACGGATTCAAATAATTCACATGCTAGTCCGACTCAAATGGTAGTCGGTAAAGGTTTATCAAATCCGTTGATGACTGAGGGTTTGCCAAAAATCCTATGCATATTTGCAGGCCCATCAGCTTAATGGATGTGAGCCGAGACTTAAAACAAATAAGCTAAAGACAAGTCTCAAAGACTTAGTCAAAAATGCATGAAATCCACCTCCACGTCTCAAGTCAAAACGCCAAGGTCAGACCCACGTTGCATAAACCACAACGCCGAGGTCACACCCGGGTTCCAAATTTAAAACGTAAGGGTGAGACTCGCGTCTTAAGTTCAAAACGTAGGGGTCCGCTCCCGCATTCAAGAAGAAGGATTATGACACATACCTTCACACAGGTCCTGCGTAGCAAATTCCTTCAACCAAGATGCCTTCGAAGCGGAGTGCAGAGAACAACACCTTTACGACAAGGAATTAACAGCTCCAAGATCAAAGTTGAGATCCAAAGTATTCTAAAAATTCGTCCCAGTCAACCGCGAACTTTTAAAAACTTTAGAGGGGATTCTATAGGTTGTCTAAAAATTACTGTAGATAGATGTCCCCTATCAAACACCGATGATTGAAGTTACAATCTGATGACTTTCAGAATGCTATAATATGAATACTTTCACGTAGATCGATGAAGGTTATAATCTGACGATCTTCGTAATAACTGATGAAAGCTCTATTCAACAGCCTTCACAATCAATATCGGGAGTGACAATCTGACAACCCTCATATTTTTAAGGAGCCAAGACGAAGGTTACAAGGTGATGATCTTTGCAACGCTCTAGCAAAAGAGACTACAAATTGACGGTCTCTTCAAATCAAAATGTAGATATCTCTCAAACCAAAGGGAATTTGGCAAAACGGACAGTACAAACCCCTTTTACAGGTTTGGTTGGCTCTGTCTCATCGAGATAGATGATTTTCATATATAATTCATCCAATTCTAACTTACGGTTTGAAAGTTATGACATCTTCTTCGCAGCAAGTTATGTTCTGAAGTCCGTCTATAAGATTGGACTTCGCTAAAACTTTGGACTTAGCCTGAAGCTCGCCAAGCCCACCTGAGGCTCGTCTCTACATCCCAGAGTTAAAACGCAGAGTTCATGGACTCAAAACGCAGAGTTCATGCAGAGCCCAACTCTGCGTCCCAGGTCCAAAACGCGGAGTTCATGTAGAGCCCAACTCTGCGTTCCTGGTCTAGAACGCAGAGTTCACCTCTGCGTTTTAGATTCAAAACACAGCACGGCCTCTGCGTTCCAGATTCAAAACGCAGCACGGCCTCTGTGTTCTCAGTTCCAAGCGTAGGATGACCGTTGCATTCCCAGCCGCCAACAGAGATCCCAACCCTGCGTCCCGAGCCCAGGACGCAGAATTCATGTTCAGAACGCTAGTTTTGTCGTTTGATTCGTTCAAACGTGAGCTGAACAGTTCCAAAACCATTTCCACGATTTGAGAGGATCACTGTAATAATCCATTTTTTTAACTAGCAATTAATTTTTTTTTTCTCTTAATGCAAATTAACTAAGTGGTCAATTATGCAATGTTTCATATAGGAGGCCCATATGATGTTGGAATTAGAAAAGTAAATGGACTTTTATGCCTAATTTGTTTAGGGGTTTTGTTAGAAAAGAAAAGACTTATAAATACCCCAAAACTCTTCCTCCTCTCTTTTCTTTGTTACCCAGCCACCAGAGAAACCTTCTCTCCGAGCTTCAGCTATTGAGTCTTTCTTGTAATCACTTGTGGTACTTCAGACTAGGATATATTTTTCCTCTTTCCTACTTTGAAGAGTTGTGAACATGTAAGAGAAATTTGTCTTTTCAGAGTTTTCTTTATCTATCTAGTTCCTTTGCTATTTTAGTTACATGCTCTATGTAGTAGTTCTTTTAGTAATATATCTGTATACAGGATGATCCAGAGGCGTGAATGTAACCGTATGGTTGCATTGCCGACCGAGTCACGCTCCAAATTATCATGTTTTGGACCTGGGGCGTGACAATCACGTCCCCTATTAAGGAGCAGATTAAAGGGGCGGTTACACCCCTTAATCCCCTATAAATACCAAAAACTCAATTGAGTTCAGGGATCGGCTTTTTGCATCAAAAAGATCATAAAAAGAGAGATAGGAAATCTCTTGAGCAGATCATCTTGAAGCATCCTCGGCAACAGAGAGTTCTTAGAGCTTTCATCCTTGGCTTACAAACCGATTTTTGGTTAAATCAATCAACTCTTCCATAGAGTTATAACTCACACAGAGTTCCCTAACTCGTTAAGAGTTTTAAACTTGCTCTGCAAGTTCTTATAAACTCGTTCAGAGTTCTAAAACTTGCTTTGCAAGTTCTCCACAGCGTCAAATCGTGAGAAGAAGATATCGTTCCAGTGAAATAAGACGTTCGGATCGTTAACGGAAAGCAAACTCGACGCGAACATTCGAGAGAGACACTCCATCACCACCGTGAAGAACCCAGACTTAAACAAAGGGGAGAATTCAGATTAATTCCCTTCTCTTTTGTAATCAGGAAATTCAAATTGTAATTAATTTTGAGAGAGTTGTAATCATTCTTTTTTTCTAAGCAGTTAGAGAGAATAAAATTAAATACGATTCTTTCATCATTTTCTTATTACAAATTTTCCAACAAACACGTGTTTGCGTCAAAAATCTTTTTATTCATGGAATCCATTACAACATTTATCGATTACAATAGATTCAAAAGAAGAAGCCTTTTTATAAGACTTTTCTACACAAATAAAATAAACAAATATGATCTCCTAAAAACACACGCAAGATCGTTTATCGATCGCTGCTTGCGTGGGATCTTTGCCTGTGTCGGGGACACGTTAGTCCGTTGACTGCCAAAAATCAGATCCGAGTTGATCGAAACGAAGGCTCGTTGTTCTTGTTTCACAAATAAAGCAAGAACTGAAGTAAATATCTCAACAATTTGAGACAAGTACTCTTCTCAAGATCAAAACGGAGTCTGATCTTAAGGAAACAGGTGAAGGATGCTGAAGGAGTTTCAGATTTCTCAAAATCTCCCTTTTTATGCTGAAGTTCACTGAGATCTCGCTAGCCTCTCTTTGAAATTCAAGGGTCTGCTCTCACAAGGTTAGCACCTCGCCTACAAGCTCCAAATTTTAGATCCCCCGTGCATAGGGGACTTAGGCTTATATTTATAGGCTCCGGATGCAGCGTTTGAAGTTAGAAATTGATGATTTGATCTTATCCTCAGTTAATAACCGCTTAACCATGTTTAGGGATGATCCTAATGTAGTTAGGGAGACAGTAGAATGATCAAATCCCGAGAAAACTGTCAAAAACATGTTTCGGGAACTTCTAGGCGTGAGCCACCTGGCCTTGACCGAGCCACTTTGAGGTGGCTCGGCTGCTAGGGGATTCTCTGGACTTGTTTTGTTCTGTCGTATTGCGTACTTTGTCTTTTCGTTAACTCGTACGCTTTGCTAACTTGCTTTGTGCGCTCGTTAGCTTCTCTACGGCATCGGATGATCCTCTTTGACTCGGATAATCTTTTCTGACTCGGATAATGACATTCATCATATTCTCTTCATTCGAGCTGTGTTTCGGGAACCTAGAGGCTTGGTCCAATAGTTCAGGTGAGATTCGATCAGTTCAGGCAGACTTCAGAGCATGCTACGAAGAACGGGTCATAATTTTTAAACTGTAAGTCGAAATTGGACGAATTATATATGAAAATCGCCTATCTCGATAAGACGGGGCCAACCAAACAAACTAAAAATGTGTTTGCCACCGTCTCTTTTACCAAATTCCCTCTGGTTTGAGAGATATCAGCGTTTTTGTCAATTTTGAGCTTCTTTGCAATCTATAGGTAATTTTTTATGCCTACACCCTCCAGCACTCTTTTTCGACCAATCGACTACCATAGATCCTCCCGCCGACAATCATCGTCCCTTCTTTTTTTCTTTTTCTTCGTCTTGATTCTTGTAACGTCACTGATCTTCACTTTTGTATGATGCCTATCTTTCAAACACGCTCCAGGATCCTTCATCATCACTCTGATACCACTTGTTGGAGAATTTTTATCTCTCCGCCTACTATGCTCTGCAGAACTCGGAAGCCAATCCACAATCAACAAGATATAAAATAATCACAATCAAGAAGAAAGAACACCGAGATTTACGTGGTTCGTTCGACCAACTTCGACCTACATCCACGGGGCAACAATACGATAAATCCACTATGTATTCGGGAGAACTATAAAAGGAACCACTCAACTCTCGTCTCTCAATTTCTCAACCTCACATACATAATCAACTCTCATATTCTCTCTAAAGCCCTCTCGTTACAATCTTTTGAACGGACAAAGACTGTGAAACCCTCTCCTAATAATATAATCTTTTACACGGACAAAGATTACGAAACCCTCACTTCTGTTTTTAGTTTCTTCAATTTAGTATTTTTTTTTATTTTCTTACTCGTTTCCTTAATTTTCTTGTTCTTTTTTCTTTTTTAATTCTTTTTTAATCTTCTTTTCTCTTTAATTAATCTTGAGTAGCAAATCACTTTCAGGGAGCTTAGGTTAACAAAACAAGGTAACTAATCTAGACTAATAAAAAGATCTCTTTAGGATTAAAAAATTGATTAGTTTAGACTGATAAAAGCTAGGGTTAATTATAATTTGATAGGATTATGAACTTTAATTAGGCATAACCTAAACTTAAGAGATTAAACCCAAGTAATAAAAAGTCTAATTATTAGGATTAATTAATTGATATCTAATAGTTTCTAATGAAACATAGCTTATGCTTTTAGGGTTCTAATAAATAAAAGAAATTTAATAAAATATATAGTTTAAAACACCTAGTGGAGTTAGCCTAAGTAATCTAGTTTTAGTTAATAAATTAAAAACCAACCTCTTTCACAATCAAAAATCTTTTTTAACTCTAGAATCTTAAGATAAATTTTTCCTAACTAATTTTTTTTAAGGATCGATCTGTTAAGTCTACAACGAAACTTGTGCACTTGAATAAATTTAAAAATGGCACGTTATATGACAATAGAAATGGAAATGACATCTACAACAGATCCAATAATCATAAAACTTTTGCAACTCTTATATGAGTGAAAGGTAACAAGTATGTTGACATTTATCATATTTAAACCACTAAAAAATATTAAAAGTGTCTGTCACTACACAAAAACTCAAAAGTTATGATGATGGTTGAAGATTATAATTATATATGGATCGATCTGTTAAGTCTACAATGATACCTATGCACTTGCATAGTATTAGAAATAACACATCATATGATATATAGAAATGGAAATGGCACCTGCAACAGATCTGATAATCATAAAATTTTGGCAATTTTATATGAGTGAAAGGTAACAAGTATGTTGACATTTTACCACCTTTATCATTGCTGATATAAGCCACTAAAAATATTAAAAGTGTCTATCACTATATAAAAACTCAAACGTTATGATGATGGTTGAAGATTATAATTATATTTTAACATGTCCCCACAGGTTGAGGACCCTATTTTATAGGTCGAAAGCTAGACTTATAAGAGCAGTATTTTTTCAATCCTCTTTAGAAATTCCGAGTCGGTAGGACTTGAACCTAAAAATTATTCTGATACAATCTTAAAGAACCTTGCCATTACACAAAAACTTCAAAGTAGGCCCGGCTCTGGGGCTGTGCAAGATGAGCGACCGCACAGGGCCCCAAAAAATTGGGGGCCCCAAAAAAATCCGTTCATTTTCCTACTCAAACGAATCTCGACAGTTCATTCATACTCAAAACCCTAAAATCCCTTCAACCCTCAGTCTCCCCTCTCTTCCGCCCCAAAATCCACCCACTCCTCTCTAGGCTCTCCTCCGTCTCCCCTCTCTTCCTGCCGGTTGCCCCACAGAACCCCTTGTGATTCGCCGTGCCGCTTCGCTCGACACAGACCACGCCAGTCTGCCCGCTCGCCTCGCCGTCGCCGCAGACCTCTTCTTCCCAGACCTTCGCCGCGCCAGTCGCCTCGCCACAAGACCCCCAACGATCGCTCGCTGCCCGTCGCTCGTTGCCCACGATCGCCAGACCTCGCCGCTCGCGGAGAACTGTTCGCCGACCCCACCCCCGCCGAACACCCGAAACCTCACCCCGCTCGTCTGCCCACGATCGCCGCCGCTGAACCCTCAAGATTCAGAAGGATTACCAGGTAACTCTCCTCCAAGACTCCAAAATTTGAGAGCTTTTGGGCAAAAAAAAACCCTAATTTCGGTAGTGTAGGAGGATCAAATTGCTATTGATGACGATGAGTGTACAACCACATTTCTGATCAAATTTCTATGTTGCTAGAATGATTAGACTGATGTTTGTTTTTGGAATTGTATGTTAAACAAATTTGTGAGTTTTTAATTTTCTTTGCTGCTAGTTTTACTGCATTTACTTTTACTTCATCGAATTATAATCTAGAATTTGAACTTCTTTCAAAAAGGCATCTTTAGTGAATTAGTGGTTCTTATTAGATGAAGAAGAGAGTAATCTGGTCCATCTGGACTCAGTTGAATGTTAAGGTAAAGAAAGGAGAGCTGCTGAACTCAAGATACTCAGGGGTTTCGTTGTAAAAACCTAGGGGTTTCGTTGTAAAAAAAAAGAAGAATTAATTACAAGTTGGTACCTCGAGTCATGATATAATTATACCTAACTGAGATGACCAGAAGTAACTCTTGTTTCACCCATTTTTTTGTTATTGCAGGATTTGTCACAAGAAAGACTGAATGGACAAGCTTTGATATCCATTGAAAATGATTTTATAGATAAAATTGATGTTAAAGGCTTAATTAATGATTTTGCAGCTAAAAATGCAAGGAGGACAATTTTTCGATGATACTTTTTGATGCTAAAGGCTTCGATATCTCTTATGAAGGTAAGCACAAATACAAAAGGAACATAATATGCAAGTATTTCTTATTGTGACCTATTTGCTCTATTCGAAAGCTTTATTAAGATGGGATTTCATGCATTTATCTAATCAGTAACATTTTATTCCGGTGACCGAAGAGATGAAGAATGAGCAATAACACTTGAAAAGTATGTTAAAGACTATCCAGATGTAAAAAAATCAGGTAATATTTTAATGTCTGATCAGTAATATTTTGTTCTCTAGCATTTTAGGGATTCAAATTGAAAATTATTGATATTTTGTATATAGAGAAGGGCTTGTGTTTACTTTTCGCACAGGGCCCCTAAAATCTCAGAACCGGCCCTGCTTCAAAGTATTAGTGATAGTTGAGAGGTTTATAATTTTCTATACTAATAATAAAATCATCCAAAATATACTCAGTACAATTGCTATTGTTATTGTCACCATAATCAAACTTCAATCATCGGGAACACCAGCATATTGTGCTCATAGTTTCAGTCTTTAACCCTATTATATATTTCAATTCCTCTGCTATTAATTAATTTTCAAACCTCTACAATTTAGACTAACATAATACTATTATGCTATACCTCAACAAACTAATACAATCAACTGCTAAGTTTTTGTAAGAAGACTACATTACAAAGTATAATCCATGATTGCCTCCAAAAATAAATAAAGGGGTAAAAAGAGAGGATATTTTTGCTAGCCAACCACTGCCACTATATCCACATTCACATAGGGCAGGGGTGAATCTACAGTGGGGATAAAGAGAGCAATTGCCCCCACTAATTGCCCCCACTGATCCTAATGAAGAAGGAGATCCACTATCGATATCGGCGAACTAAGATTTGGGATGTTGTTGAGTTTGTTGTCTATGCGATAAGAGAGGAGGAGGGAGTCTTTGGGGTGCGAAAAAGATAACGATGGAATGCGGATGAGCCGAAACGAAGCGTTCTTGGATTCTAGTGATATGGTTCGTGAGCAAGAAATAAAAGAGTGGATTTTTTTCGTTCTTCTCTTGTGAAGAATAAGGTCAAGTAGGTTAGTTGGGTGAGAGATAGACAAATTGTTTTAGATGTGTAGTAGTAGAGATTATTTGAGGGAATTATTAGTGAGATTACATGAATGGCTCAGATTAAACCAAAAAAGAACTTAAAATAGCATGAAAATATTGACGTCACATGTGGACAACTTGTTAAAAAATAGTATGCTTCCACTCCATAATCTTTTTAACTCTAATTTTATTCATCATAAATTCTCTCTAAACCCAAAGAAAACTTACAACTCAATTTAAAATCTCATATATACTAAAATTCAAAACACAAATAGACTTATAATTCTATTAGGGGATAAACTCAGATACGCTCTAAGTCCCGTTCTGCGGAATTTGCCCTACCGGATCTTGTGTTAAGCAATGGAAAAAAGAAACTACTACAAATCAAAAAAATAATTGCAAGAACAGAGAACACCGAGTTTTAACGAGGTTCGGCAACTTGCCTACGTCCTCGGGAGCCACACAAATAATTTCCTTTATATCAAAGAAGATTACAGAGCTTGTAAAGAGCAGATCTCAAACTTGAGATCTCTCAAGAAAAGAACCAACAAAAACTATTGTTGTTCAAATAAAAGGCGCGAGATTTTGCTACAGTAAAATCTCCTCTCTCTTCAATAAATCGCTACAGGAACTCAAGAATTTTTCTCTGAAAAATTCTCCTCTGAAGAGCTCTCCTTAATAGCCGCCGCCTCTGGAGTTTAATGATCTGAAGAAAAATCGGAGGAGCCTCTGCTTTCGTGCTCAGGGTTTCCTTAAATAGGGAAACCCTAGCTAACAGCTGGATCCAGCTGTTCTCAACAAAACACAGGCCAAAGGGGGAATTCAGAACTCGCCTGCAGGGTGAAAATCCGCCCAACTTCACTCCGCTTGATGATTTCGCCTAAAACCATCGAGTTCGCCTGCAAGCTACGAGGTCGCCTGTTGAGAGCACCGCTCGAGCTCGCCTTCGCCCCAAACCAAGTTCGCCAGCAAAGAGCCTCGCCTGAAGCCCTAAAACTCGCTAGTAGCTCTCTTTGAGTTCGCCGATTGGACCTCACCCGAAGTCCATCGATCTCGCCAGCAGAGCATCGCCCTTGCCTGTCTTCGCCTGTAGCCGTCGATCCGCCTGAAGATCGCGACGTCGACCTCGAACTCTCCTGAGCTCGAGATCCGCCCGACGGTCTGATTTCGCCGCTGATAGGTATGGGCCTACACCCATTTCCAACAATCTCCCACTTGGAGACCATACCGTCATCAGCAAGCTCTCTCTTAACAAGCATCTTCTACTGTGTGGCTCCGCCCTCATCTCTTACATATGAAGGCCAACTGAAGTTGCGCACAACTCCAGTTTCTGAATGGTGACTGCCTTAGTCAACATATCTGCAGGATTTTTGCTCCCCAAAATTTTCTCTAACTGTAACTTCCCGTCCTCAATCATCGAGCGTATGAAGTGGTAACGTAACTCGATGTGCTTCGTTCTGGCATGAAACACTGGGTTCTTGGCAAGGTGTATAGCACTCTGGCTATCACAATAAAGAACTTCGTTCCCCCGCTTCAGACCCAACTCATCCAGGCACCCGGTTAGCCAAATCATCTCCTTGCTCGCCTCGGTCACTGCGACATACTCTGCCTCAGTTGTGGACAACGTCACAATCTTCTGCAAACGTGAGACCCAGCTCACTGCTGTCGACCCTAAGGTATAAACATACCCCGTGGTGCTTCGCCTCGTATCATGATCACCGGCAAAATCTGCATCCACGTATCCCTGCAGTACCAACTCCTTTCTCCCGAAACACAGTGGCATATTCGTAGTCCCTCTCAGATATCGTAATATCCACTTCACGGCCTCCCAATGCTGTTTCCCTGGGTTGCTTGCAAACCTGCTTACAACTCCCACTGCATGGGCAATATCCGGCCTCGTGCAAACCATTGCGTACATCAGACTACCAATGGCTGATGAATACGGCACCTTCCTCATGTGCTCCTTCTCTGCATCAGTCTTAGGTGATTATTCACCAGACAACTTGAACTGGCTTCCAAGGGGCGTGCTAACGGCCTTAGCATTCTGCATGTTGAATCTCTGAAGTACTTTCTCAATGTATTCAGACTGACTCAACTTCAACGTCCCCTAAGCCGCATCCCGGCTGATCCGCATCCCAAGAATCTGCTTCGCTGCACCCAGATCCTTCATGGCAAACTCCTTTGCTAACTGCTTCTTCAGCTTGTTTATCTCCTGTAAACACGATCTTGCAACTAACATGTCATCAACATACAGCAATAACACGATATAGCTGGTCCCGAACCTCTTGAAGTAACAGCAATGATCTGAATTGCATCTGCCATAGCCATTGCTCTGCATGAAGTTATCAAACTTCTTATACCACTGCCGTGGGGCCTGTTTCAATCCGTATAAGCTCTTCTTTTTTCCTTCCTCAATGAAGCCAACAGGTTGCTTCATGTAGATTTCTTCATCCAAGTCGCCATGAAGAAAGGCAGTCTTCACATCTAACTGCTCAAGGTAGAGATTTTCAGCAGCTACCAAGCTCAACACCACCCTGATGGTTGTGAGCTTTACAACGGGAGAAAATATCTCCGTATAATCCACTCCTTCCCGCTGTTGGAACCCCTTCACGACTAGTCTGGCCTTGTACCTCTTCCTTCCATCACTCTCCTGCTTGACTCGGTAAACCCACTTGTTATGTAAGGTCTTCTTCTATACATGTAGCTAGGCTAACACCCATGTCTCGTTCGAGTGGAGAGAAACTATCTCTTCTTGCATTGCATGCTCTCACTGCTGAGATTTGCTCACTTGTATAGCCTCCTCATAGCATTCTGATTCTCCGCTATTTGTCAAAAGTAGGAAAAGTAGGTAATCTAGTGACGAGAGATACCTGGGATTCGGTTTGGGTACCCTGGATGACCTCCTAAGCTCCTCGCCCTGGGTAGTCGGTTCTACAACTGGAGTCTCCTCCGTTCTTTGGTCAGAATTGACGTTGTCTCCCCCATCTGGAAGTTCCTCCAAGTCCATGTACTCGGATGCGTCTGCATCCGTAGTGCTGCTCCCACTGCTTTGGCCCGCCTTGGCATTGTCCCTGTCCTTGTACATCACTTCCTCATTGAATATGACGTCTCGGCTTCTGATGATCTTCCTGTTCTTCTCATCCCACAGACGATACCCGAACTCATCAATGCCGTACCCAATGAATGTACACTTCAATGACTTAGCTTCCAGCTTGTCCCTGACATGGTCACTGATGTGGACGTATGCCACGCACCCAAAGACTCTCAAGTGTGAGAGATTAACCTTCTTGCCACTCCAAACCTCTTCCGGAATCCCAAAGTTCAATGGAACTGATGGCCCGTGATTTATCAAGTACGCTGCTGTATGCACCGCGTCTGCCCAAAAAGTTTTTGGTAGACCTGCATGTAGACGCATGCTCCTCGCACGCTCTGTCAGCGTTCTGTTCATCCTTTCTGCTATGTCATTCTGTTGTGGCGTCCCTGGAGTAGTCCTCTCCAAACGAATCCCGTTCAGAGCACAGAACTTCTTGAACTCCTCCAGATTATATTCTCCGCCATTGTCTGATCTCAGACACTTCACTTTCAGATCTGTCTCGTTCTCCACCATGGCTTTCCACTTCTTGAAGATGCTGAACACCTCCGACTTGTGCTTCATGAAGTATACCCACACCTTTCTCGAGTGATCGTCGATAAAGGTGACGTAGTACGTCGAACCGCCAAGAGAAGACACGCTAGCTGGACCCCATACATCTGTATGAACAAGCTCTAGCTTGTGAGCTTTAGGTGGTCTTCCACCCTATATATATATATATATATATATATATATGTTTTGGTTTAGCTATATAGATATGAAACAATATATATCTTTACATTTATGAGTTAATATTCTATTAAATTTGTAAAATATTATGTTTATGGATAAATATTATGTTTATGGATTGAAGACATATTCACACTATTTTTATATTAAGTCATTTTGTCAAAATCATGTGTTTTGATATTTTGCATTTTAACCGATTTTGCACAATAATGAGATGTTTATTTTTATGTTTACAAGCATTCCCCAAAGTTTTATATTTTTCTAAATTTATCTACTATTTTAAAGGCAGTTTTAAAATCAGCATTTCTGTTTTAAAACTATATGCATGTCATATATCTATCTGTAGTCGATCGGAGTGGTCGCGGCGGTCGACCGCAAGTTGTCTAGAGACTTTCTATATTTGTTAGCCTTTCGCAGTCGACCGGCCTTGGCACTACGGTCGATCGCCAAGTTAGCCGTTGCACAGTAATGGTTAGTTTCTAGCTTTGATTATTTTTAAGTGTTTTTGTTGGATTCTTAGGCTGGTTTCTTTAAGCCTATAAATACCCTTTTGCATTGTAAGGATTAAATTTTGATATTAGTTAAAATAATTTTCTAGTATTTTAAAATATTTAATTATGATTTTTAAATGAGTATTTATATTTTTTTTCTCGAATTTCTACAGTTTTCTATGATTTAAAGTCTAAGTTTTATATTTATTTAAATAATTTAAATATTTATAAATTTATTTAGTACAATATAATTTTTTGGAATTTATCTGTTGTGTTATCGATACTGTTACATGTCATTTTGAATAATACGTTGTATTATTTTTATTAATACATATATTTTTGTATAATATATTGTATTATTAATTACGTATTATTTGTACAATTAGTTGTATTATTTCTGTTGTTACATATTATCTATCGATTAGTATAACTGGTACGTTTTACTGTGTATATAATTATCCCATAATTATTTGATTTTAAATGTAAGTAAATATGTTTTTATTATTAATCATTCTCTTTTAATTGAACAATATGTGTATATTTTGACTATTTCATATCAACTATTGTATTAGTACAATATGTATATTTTTATTTATAGATAATTATCCTATAATTAGTTAATTTTTTAAGTACCCGTAATTAATTATTTTAGTTAAATTCCTAAACCTTAACCCTAAAATTCTTTATATATATTTAATGTTTTTTCTCCTCTCTCTCTCTACTATTCATCTCTTCCCCGCTTGCCTCAACTCCTCATCCCAAAGCTCGCCGCCCCGAGCTCTGTCAACCACCGCCCTGCCTTCCCCTCTCTACCTAAAACATCGCCCCTACAATCACTACCCGCGCCCCTCGAGCTCAACCTCGGCCCTTCGTGCTCCGTCGAGCCGCCGACCATGCCGCTGCCCTATCATCAACGCCGACCCCGCTCCTCCCCTTACTCCGAAGATCCACACCACCTCTCGTCGAACCCTGCTACCGCCGACCATGCCGCTGCCCTATCATCAACGCCGACCCCGCTCCTCCCCTTACTCCGAAGATCCACACCACCTCTCGTCGTGCTACCGCCGAGCTGAGCATGCCGACATCCTGACGACCCGTTGCCCCTCCCTCAGATCTGCCTACAGCCCTCGTCGTCGAGTTCCTCCGACGAACACCGTAGTCGCTGCCTTCACCGACGCTCGCCGAGGACTTACACGACAACGTCGATTCGTTCGATGAACTCCGAGGCAAGATCCCCAATTTTGATTATTATTTATTTTAAATTTTTAGATTTATCATAAATTTATTATGTGTAAGATTCCGCTCTCCCTGTTTCGTGGTTGAATATTTACATTATTATGAATTATTTACATAGTTTAATTATGACATATTTATCTACGTAGGTTGTTTGGTGAATAATATTAATTTAAATAATAGATATATGATAAATAGTGTTTTCAGAATAATTATAATAAGTTAAAAGAATTTAATTTGGTAATGGATTTATTTTAGAGAATTTATAATATTTAAAAGAATTTGTTTTAAGAAAAAAAATTATTTTAGAATTTTTATAATGAGAGATAATTTTAAAGGAAATATTCTTGGAATTAATAACTGAGATTTCGATTTTCGTGTGCAAAACATCTGTTAATGATAGTTTCATCTTGTAATAGTAGCTTTACTCTCGTATGTTTCTTGCATGTGATCACGACCCCTGTTCACACTTCATGACATTGACACTTAGCGTAATTACATTTATTATTCCATGTTGAGAATCATGAGAAGTACATGACTATAGTGACATGTATGACACAATTAGGATCTAGAATCTCGTGTGTAGTTGACCTAGAATTACGAGAAATGGGGTGATAAATCTTGGTCCATGTGAGCGGTTGGGATTGTTGATGTATTTTCCAGTCTCGTGCTGGTGAAGTTTGTGTAGTCACCGGGGTGGGTCTGAGGAGTTGAGATATTTATGATTGTTGATGTATTTTCTAGGCTCGCGTCGGTAAAGTTTGTGTAGTCACCAGGGTGAGTCTGAGGAGTTGAGATATTTGTGATTGTTGATGTATTTTCCAGGCTCGCGCAGGTGAAGTTTGTGTAGTCATCGGGATGGGTTTGAGGAGTTGGGATATTTGTGATTTGTGATCAGACAGTTATCCGATGATATGAGCGTTGATTCTGTGTGAGTTATGAACCAGTGATCTGTTATAGGATGACTAGTTACGTGATATTGTTAGTTAAGGTGATTATGGATTCTTGTAAGAGGTAGGCCAGTTGTATTTCTTTTCATACATAGATCGGGATTAATATTTAATTATCTACAACTGTTGTATTAGTACAACATGTACACTTTTATTTGTAGATAATTATTTTATAATTAGTTAATTTTTAAGTACCCGTAATTAATTATTTTAGTTAAATACCTAAACATTTACCCTAAAATTCTTTATATATATTTAATGTTTTTTCTCCTCTCTCTCTCTATCTCTCTCTCTCTCTACTGTTCATCTCTTCGCCCCTCGCCTCAACTCCCCATCCCAAAGCTCATCGCTCCGAGCTCTGACTTGAGCTCTGCTGACCATCACCCTACCTTCCCCTCTCCCCTCAAAACACCACCCCGCTACAATCGCCGCCCTCACCCTGCGAGCTCCACTCGGTCGCACTGCCGTTGATACCGCCGCCACTCAGCCAGCTAAAGACCACACGACCATCTCACCACCGTACAGTCCCTCGGCCTAATCCGAGCCCCCCAACAAAGCATACCTCTAGGCCGCGCGTCCCTCAACGCTCCGTCAAACCGGCGACCACGTTTCCCCCCGTGCCCGTGTGTTGTTATCCGAGAGGCAGAGGAAGCTCCGTCTCCAAACGCCGCCCTGCTCCTCCCCGTTACTCCAAGGATCCAATTCGCCTACTGCGTTGATCCGCGATACCTGTGCCGATCCGAGCACGCCGACGTCCCAACGACCTGCTGCCCCTCCCTCAGATCTGCCTGTAGCCATCGTTACCGAGTTCCTCCGATGAACAACGTAGTCACCGCCTTCATTGACACTCGTCGAGGACTTGCACGACAGTGTCGATTCGTTCGACAAACCCCGAGGCATGATCCCCAGTTTTGATTATTATTTATTTTAAATTTTTAGATTTATCATAAATTTATTATGTGCAAGATCTCGCTCTCCCTGTTTCGTAGTTGAATATTTATATTATTATGAATTATTTGCATAGTTTAATTGTGATGTATTTATCTACGTGGGTTGTTTGGTGAATAATATTGATTTAAATAATAGATATGTAATAAATAGTGTTTTTAGAATAATTATAATAATTTAAAAGAATTTAATTTGGTAATGGATTTATTTTAGAGAATTTATAATATTTAAAAAGAATTTGTTTTGAGAAAAAGAATTATTTTAGAATTTTTATAATGAGAGATAATTTTAAAGAAAATTATTCTTGGAATTAATAACTGAGATTTTGATTTTCGTGTGCAAAACATCTGTTAATGGTAGTTTCATCTTGTAATAGTAGCTTTACTCTCGTATGTTTCTTGCATGTGGTCACGACCCCTGTTCACTCTTTATGATATTGACACTTAGCATAATTGCATTTATTATTCCATGTTGAGAATCATGAGAAGTACATGACTATAGTGACCTGTATGACACAATTAGGATCTAGAACCTCTTGTGTAGTTGGCCTGAAATTACGAGAACTGGGGTGAGAAGTCTTGGTCCATGTGAACGGTTGGGATTGTTGATGTGTTTTCCAGGCTCGCATCGGTGAAGTTTGTGTAGTCACTGGGGTGAGTCTGGGGAGTTAAGATATTTGTGATTGTTGATGTATTTTCCAGGCTCGCGCCGGTGAAGTTTGTGTAGTCACCGAGGTGGGTCTGAGGAGTTGAGATATTTGTAATTATTGATGTATTTTCTAGGCTCACACCGGTGAAGTTTGTGTAGTCACCGGGGTGGGTCTGAGGAGTTGAGATATTTATGATTGTTGATGTATTTTCCAGGCTCGTGCCGGTGAAGTTTGTGTAGTCACCGGGGTGGGTTTGAGGAGTTGGGATATTTATGATTTGCAATCAGACAGTTATCTAATGATATGAGCGTTGACTCTGTGTGAGTTGTGAACCAATGACTTGTTATAGGATGACTAGTTACATGATATTTTTACTTAAGGTGATTATGGATTCTTATGAGAAGTAGACCAGTTGTATTTCTTTTCATACATAGAACGAGATTAATATTTAATTATCTATAATTTAAGACATATGGTATATACATGAGGGTTTCCTCGTTTGGATTATTTCGCTCGACGTACTACGTCTCTTGTTGTAGATTTTTAAGTATTAATTCTTTTTATTTGTATGACATGGTTACTTGGATGATTATTTTGATTGCTAGCTGCATGGATTTGTTACCCGATTGATTTATGAATTCTTATGATTATCATGTTTTAGTAGTGAATTTGCATGTTGATTTTGTCAGTTTTCCAATTGCATGTTCTTTTGTTATTTCTGTTATCGTATCGTTTTCCGCTTTGGTTTTTGTTGTTCTATTTGTTTTTGTGGGGTCTTGCCATGTTCCATGCATGCTGACGTACATCTGTTTTCTCTGGTGTATGTCAGACTTAGAGGAAGAATAGATCCAGCTGAGAGATCGCCAGGAGCCAGAGGATTCTTAGCATGGGTGTCTTGCAGACAGAACATAAGAAGAAGCCGAAGCTTAGTTATTGGTCCCAGTTGTTTTGTAGTTCTTTCTTTTCCATTAATCGATAGAATTTTGTATCTGTTCAGTATTCATTTATTCAGTTTTGTATAAGGGCATGTTTGACCCGAATATTATGTCTTGGATGATATTTTAGTTGTGTTATGTATCATTTTGTTCTGAGTTTGTTCATTATATTCTTGCTATCTGTGATCAGGGATCTGTGATTTCACATTGTATTTATTTATAGACGCTTAGCGTATTAGGTTGAAGAGAAATGATTATTTTATTTATTCTCATTAATCTAATACGTCTCGGGCTTGTTCACGTTCCGATTCCCAGGTATTTTGGGAAGCGGGGCGTGACATGCATTAACTATTTCCAACCACCCAAGAGGGTTTTTAAGTTTAAAAGAGTTTAAAGTTTGTTTAAGTTTTCTAAGTTTGAGTTTACAAAGAGGAAGCTTACAATTTCAATTGAGGAATTCATCCTCAATCTTCTTCATCCTCTATTATGTTTATAGAGAAGTTTTTCTAACTCTTTTCTCTAGCAATTAATTACTGATTTTTACATTCTCATTATTGCTAGTTTGCTAATTGAGTTAGATTTTATTTATACTCATTTTACCACACACACCCTATTTGAGCTTTTGGTGTTTCATACATCATATATTGGGTTGTGAGATTGTGATATTGTGAGAGAGAGCTTACTTGTGTTCTCACCTATTGTAGAGAACAAAATCTTGTATTTGAGCATTATTGTGAGTTACACATTGTATTACACTTATACACCGAGGGGAGTGGTTGGTGAGAGACGGGGTCGATTCCAAGAAGAGTGACGTCGGTTGTAAAATCTAGAGAGAGGTTGTAAATCCGAGCACTTGAGCAATCACACTTAGAGGGTGTAGAGTGTGATTGCAAGTGTGTAAGTTATAAAGTTTTTAGTGAACTAGAAAACCGAATTGTGAGGTGTAAATGTTATTCGGGTGAGCGTAGAAAACCTGATTGTGATAGTGGATATCTCCCCGGGAGTGGGGAGCGGAGACGTAAGACAGAAGGTCTGAACTCCGTGATTATCTTTGTGTGTTAGGGTTTGCATTGGCGTATCATTTGTGTCTCTTGCTTAGTCTATCTTATTCATCATTTCTCTTAATTTACAGTGCCCTATCATATTTGTAATTTGCTTATCCTTGCATATAATTATTACATATCATTCTTGCTAGGATATATTTATTAATTAGTGTTAATCTATATTAATATCTAATAAGATTAGCATAAACCCTATTCGCTCCCTTCTAGGGTGTTTTTCAATTGGTATCAGAGCTTGGTGCTCTTGATTTAAGGTTTAATCACCTTGAGTTAACGGTCCAAGCTTTAATATTGTTGCTAATCTTGTTTTGATATTATATATTTTGCTTGCTCATATATTATGGATATGTTTGGTGTAAGCTATGACATAAATGTTGCTCCTAAATATAAAAAGTTCCCTTATAAACAATGGTGCTTTAGATTCAAAATTTTTTTTGAGTGTAGAAATATCGATTTATGGGAAATAATTGACAATGCTTATATTATGCCCACTTTGAAGAAATCCAAGTGGAGCAATCATGACAAGAGAATGTTTATAATGAACAAGTTAGTGTTAGAATTTTTGCATAACACTTTTGAACCATGTACTTCTAACGAACTTGCCCATTTTTTAGTTCTTATACAATATGGAAACTTCTTGAAGCGCATCAAGAGAACTTGGAGGCGATCCGACGATCTTTGGCGGTTCCCTCTTCCAGTTCACATGAAGCCTCTTCATGCACACGATCACTAGGCGATAGCCCTAGTGAGGTATGCGAGTCCGATAACGAAAATGATATTATTGATGAACTCGCATATGGTTATGAATTGTTGATGCATGATTATAAGAAATTGCAACGTAGCTATATTGATATGAAAAGCAAGCATGTCGAATTAAAATCCTCTCATGAAACACTAGCCACTAAGTTTGATGTCATTGCAAATAAAAATATAAATCTTAAAAAATACAATAAAAAATTAAAATTGAAAAATGCTAGTTTGTTTCATGCTAAATGTGATGCTATATTAGAAGTTGAGAACATTAGAAAAGAGCTTACTTCTTTCAAAATTGACCATGCATGTTCTACTTCTAATAACAATGCTTGTGTGGATAATAATAAGTTAGATCATGTTAAAAGTAGAATATTCTCTATAGATTCAACATTAAAAACTTGGTCTTCTAATAGCAATGCTTGTTTTCAATTTTTAAGTTTGAACATTGTGTTTGTGTTTATGGGATCATTATAAATCACTCTTATGATGATATTTATGTGTTTGAGCTTCCAGATCATCTATTTGTGGTTTATAATGTATTCCTTATGTGGTTTATAATGTATTCTATGTGTGGTTTGATCAAGTTTTACAGAGAAGATTTTCTTTATTGATCAAACACTTTTTAGATATATACTTTGTTTTGAATTTGCATATAAGAGGGTTATGTTTTAGCAACCCCCCCTCCCCCTCGGGATTTATTGATCTTTCACTTCAAATCATGTTAACCGGGCATTCATATTGGTTGAAACAAGTTTTTCTTGTTTTTGTCGAAAATGAGCATATTGATCTTTTATGTATTTATCCAAAGCATACTAATCTTTGATCTTTATGGATAAAATTTATAAATATTTTGATAATTTTTTTGATTATGCATATAGGAAAGATGTGTCCATTATTTACATCGATACAAAATATCCTTTTTTGTGGACATCTTTGCCTAACTTTTTTGCTTAGATTTTTTTTTTTTTGTGATTTGAGCATGATTGTCATTTGAATCATGCATTTGCTCAATCATCTTTTTTTTTGTTAAAATGATACTTTATGATTTTCATGAACTCTCACTTGGTCTCTTTTTGGTATCATTTTTATTATATATTTTTAAATTTTCATGAACATGTTTTTGGTTTTCATAAGTTTTCATGAACTTATACTTTGATTTCATGTATTGAGACATCATTCTCATAATAATGTATTTATATATGTTTTCAGTCAATCATAATTTATGGTTTGATAACTTATGAATTTTCTTTTGAATTTATTGACAAATTATTTGATTCTTGATTTTTTTATTTTTAAATCTTTGATTTTTATTTTTGGGATTCTTTTTGTTTTTGTTTGTTTTTGATATATATCCTATATATATATATACTATAAGTATATATATATTATATATATATTTATATGAGTATAATATATATTATATATAGGTTATATTAGTCTATATATATATATAAGTATAAGGTAGTATGTATATAATATATATATATATATAGTATATAAGTATTATATAATTATATATAGACACACACACACACACACACACACACACACCACACACACACACACCACGACGACACACACAGATAAATATGATATAATAGGTAGCTATTTGAGGTATATATATATATGATATAATATATATGATATATATATATATTTTTTATGTAATATATATAATTGGGCATACATATGTATGTAATATATATATATAATATAGATATTATATATAGTATAGTAATATATATACTATATTTATCCAGTGTATATTCAATGAGTATATAGTATATAATATGTAGGATATATATACGTATATATATACGTATGTATATATATATACTATATATATATGTTTATAAAGAATTATATCTCACGTATTATTATATATATTATTATAATATATGTATAGTATATATTACTAGTATAATATATACGTGTATATATATATAATATATATATTATATGAGTAGATTATATGATTACTATATATCACAGAGAGAGAGGAGAGAGAGAAGAAATCAGAGAGAGATAGAGAGAGCGAGGGAGTGGAGAGAGAGCACGAGAGAGAGAGAGAGAGAGAGAAATATGGAGAACCTTGGCTCCAATTGCTTTAAAACAACTTGCGTAGTGAGTGGGCCTAGAATCTTTGAACCCTACATCACACCTCAAGATAGGGCCTCAACCACCCATTCACCAACTCCTCATGTAGATGTAGATCAAGATTAGGCCACATCACTACCAAGTTGCTTTGAAGCATTGTTACCAAGTTTCTCCATTTTTCTCATAATATAATATTATATAGTATATATAGTGTATATATAATATATATCTTGGAAGAATACTATATTTTTTATATATAGTATATATATATGATAATATAGAGGAGAGGAGAGAGACTCTAGATGAAGTAGATACGGCGACGAGAGAGATATGGGAACCTTGGTACTCAAGTTGCTTTAAACACACTTCCTTGGGTACAGTGATGTGGCCTGAATCTGACCCTAGCATCACACTCGCAGATAGAGCCTCAACCACCCAATTCACCAACTCCTATGTATGTCGATAGTAGGATCAAGTATTATGCCACATTCACTACCAAGTGCTCTTGAAGCACTTGGTACCAAAGTTTCTCCATTTTTCTATATATATATATATATATATATATATATATATATATATATATATATATATGTTTTAGACTCTTATGACTCTTTTCTTAATAACACATATATGCGGTCACTTGGTCTTCTTTAATGTGAGTTGTGTTTAGGATATTCTATATCAATGCTTACTCACATTTATTTGTCATGCTCATCATTACATATTTTCTATATGGCTTTTTGATAGGGGGAGCCTTCTCCATATCCTTTAAATTTTTTTATACTCACTTGTGCTTTTTGCTAGGGGAAGCTTTAGATCTCTTCTTAATCATATTTGTTAGCCTTCTTGTTTTGATGATGTTTAACAAACAATTTACCACTAATATTATTTGTCTAGTGTTTGTGTTTTCCTATGTATTGTAGACAAACAACGAGTTGGAGGTTGGATGGATTGAGCCTACACGATCATATCAAGAGGAGGTTGGCGGAATAGTGGAGTGAAGCAATGCACATTCAAGTCAAGATCCAAGTTCAAGCTTCATCCGTAAGATTACCAAGAAGAGCTTCATCGAAGATCAAGATAGCTTGGGTAATTTAGTTTAAGGTTTATACTTGTGTGTAGATACTTTAAGCTTATATATTAATCACACACACGTATTTGTTGGATTTGTTGAAATATAGGTGTTTTTGTGAAAATATTGTTTTATTTGTTTATAGACTTTAATATCACTTTATACATACTTTATTAAGTCTATAAAATCACTTTATAAAGTTTCAAAACATGGTTTAGTCAAATGACAAAAACAAGTGTGTTTACATTTATATGTTCTGGACTATTTTGCAAAATAATGATATTTTACAAATATGAAGTGCAATTCTAAAAATTCTTTTTGTAACATGTTCATTAACATGTTTATAAACATTCTCCAAAGTTTTATATTTTTTAGAATTTATTTGCTATTTTTAAAGGCACTTTAAAAATCAGTTTTTCTATTCAAAACAGGCTGATACAGTGTTATCAGTCGACTGATAAAAATGCCTGGAATCTTTATTTTGCTTTCTGTATTGTTTCAATCGACTGATATGTCGACCGATGTCATCGGTCGACTGATGTGTCGACCAATGAGATGTTTTTTAGTTTTTTCAGTTTTGTAGTTTTTGACCAGTTTACTAAATAATTTATTTCTCTCAAATGGAAAGTGATAATCATGAAATTCTTTTTGTAACATGTTCATCTACATGTCTAGAATCTTTCCTCAACATTTATTGATTTTTGGAGATGTTTTACTATGTCAAATCGATTTTACAAAGTTGGATGTTTTAGCAGTTTTTGGTATCTGTAATGTCTGTGTTCAATCAATTATTTCCCACAATTGGGAAGTGATATTTGAGAAAATTATTTTTATAAGTTGTTCATCTACATGTTTAGAAACTTCCCTCAAAATTTTATAATTAATGGAGTTCATTTACTATTTTTAATTGATTTTACAAAACAAGATACGCAAAATTCCAGCTCTCTATAAAATCTGTTTTTCACCAAACGAGGTCATCAGTCGACTGATGTATTTTTTCAGTCGACCGACGACCTCATAACGACTATAATTTTCAGATTTTGATATATCCGTTATTTTTTCTTTTTTGCTTTGTTTTCTTGGGTTTTTGGGTTTTGCCTTATGATCCTATATATACCCCTTGCCCTCTAACTTCTGAAGTGACCAAGAAAATGTTTTAAATAAGTTTAAAGAGTTTTAAACAAGGTTTAAGTTTGGTTTAAGTGTGTTTATAAGCTTTTAAGCATTTGAGTGTTTTGGTTTTGTGAATCAATTCCACAAGGGCTTGAGGAGATCATCTATTGAAGTTTGAGCTTCCAACTATTCTCCCTCCAACTCTTGATCTATTGAGAAGTTTTCTAAACTCTATTTCTAGCTCTTTTATATATTTGATTATCATTGTTATTAAGCTAGAACTACATTGAGTTTAGTTTTGATTTATATCTCTTTGTTCACACACAACCTTTTGAGCTTATTGTATTTACATTCATAGTATAATTTAGGGTTGTGGGTTAGTGACTAAGGGTTGTGCTTAATTGAGTTCTCACCTTATTTAGAGAACAAATCATTTAATTTATATTGTGCTTATTGTGAGATCATTTTGTAATACACTTGTACACCAAGAGAAGTGTGTGACGAGAGTCGGGGATCGTCCCAAGAGGAGTGGCGTCGGTTGACGAACCTAGGGAGAGGTTATAACCGAGCACTTGAGGGAGACACGTCGATCTAGTTCAACACTTGAGAGGATGTAGAGTGGGATTACAAGAGTGTGTTAGTTGTAGAGTTTTCGGTAAACTAAAAAACCGTATTGTGTGGTGTAAACGTTATTCGGGTGAACGTAAAAAACCCGGTTGTGATAGTGGATTTCTCCCTGGGAGTGGGGAGCGGAGACGTAAGACGGAAGGTCCGAACTCCGTGATCATTTGATTGTGTTTGAGTGTGCTTTGGCGTTTATTTATATTTGTGCTCATTGCTCATATCGTCATTGTCTCATTATTCACATCATCCTCTATCTTGTTTCATATTGTTTACCCTTGTGTTAGGTTATATATCCTTGCATATATATTTCATCATATAGGATATATCTCATTGTTTACATTGCTTATCCTAGCTCAACATTGTATATCTATCTTGTAAGAATAATTTGTTAATAAGTTTTTAATTGGCATTTAATCGGATTAGATTAGCATAAGACCCTAATCACCCCCCTCTAGGGTCTAACAATATTGTTTATCCCCTTTTCTGATGTTGCCAAAGGGAGAGAAAATATAAGTATTTATGTTTGTGGTTTTATGCTTGAAATGCCTATGAACTTTTATGTGTATTTTAGTAAATTGTTTGTCATTATCAAAAAGGGGGAGATTATTGACCTTCTTGTTTTAATAATGATTTAACAAACAATTTATGACTAATATTGGTTTTAGTATTTTGTTTTGTATTGTTTAGTATACACAGGAAAATGAGCTACAATGATATTGAAGCCTATGCAAATCAAGTCAACTAATCAAATTCAAGATTCAGAAGATTCAATCTTAGTATACTTAGAATAGATTTATATATAATGTGTGCTAATTCTATAAGCTCAAATTTACACACACATACACGTTTTGGTTTTGTATATAGTTATATATATACATATATGTTTTGGTTTAGCTATATAGATATGAAGCAATATATATCTTTATTTTTACATTTATGAGTTTAATATTCTATTGAATTTGCAAAATATTATGTTTATGGATAAATATTATGTTTATGGATTAAAGACTTATTCACATTATTTTTATATCTTGTATAAGTCTATAAATCCATTCTAAAGTGTTTGAAAGCTTAGTTTAAGTTATTTTGTCAAAATCATGTGTTTCGATATTTTGCATTTTAACCGATTTTGCAGAATAATAAGATTTCACAAATGGGAAGTGCTATTTAAAAACTAGTTTTTGTAACATGTTTATTTTTATGTTTACAAGCATTCCTCAAAGTTTTACATTTTTTTGAATTTATTTGCTATTTTTAAAGACAGTTTAAAAATCAGTATTTCTATTTTAAAACTGTGCATGTCATATATCTGTCCGCGGTCGACCGAAGTGGTCGCGGAGGTCGACCGCGAATTGTCCAGAGACTTTCTCTATTTTTTAGCCTTTCGCGGTCGATCGGCCTTGGCACTACGGTCGACCGCCAAGTTAGCCGTTGCACAGTAACAGCTAGTTTCCAGCTTTGATTATTTTAATGTTTTAAGTGTTTTTGTTGGATTCTTAGGCTGGTTTCTTCAAGCCTATAAATACCCTTTTGCATTAACTATTTCCAACCACCCAAGAGGGTTTTTAACAAGAGTTTAAAAGAGTTTAAAGTTTGTTTAAGATTTCTAAGTTTGAGTTTACAAAGAGGAATCTTATAATTTCAATTGAGGAATTCATCCTCAATCTTCTTCATTCTCTATTATATTTATAGAGAAGTTTTTCTAACTCTTTTCTCTAGCAATTAATTACTGATTTTTACATTATCATTATTGCTAGTTTGCTAATTGAGTTAGATTTCATTTATACTCATTTTGGCACACACACCCTATTTGAGCTTTTGGTATTTCATAAATCATATATTGGGTTATGAGATTGTGATATTGTGAGAGAGAGCTTACATTGTGTTCTCACCTATTGTAGAGAACAAAATCTTGTATTTGAGTATTATTATGAGTTACACATTGTATTACACTTGTACACTGAGAGGAGTGGTTGGTGAGAGACGGGGTCAATTCCAAGAGGAGTGACATCGGTTGTAAAGCCTAGAGAGAGGTTGTAAATTCGAGTACTTGAGGAAGAGGACACGGGCTAGGCCAACACTTAAAGGGTGTAGAGTGTGATTGCAAGTGTGTAAGTTATAAAATTTTCGGTGAACTAGAAAACCGAGTTGTGAAGTGTAATCGTTATTCGGGTGAGCGTAGAAAATCAAATTGTGATAGTGGATTTCTCCCCGGGAGGGGGGAGCGGAGACGTAGGATGGAAGGTCCGAACTCCGTGATCATCTTTGTGTGTTAGAGTTTGCATTGGCGTATCATTTGTGTCTATTGCTTAGTCTATCTTATTCGCCATTGCTCATTATTTATATTTTGCTTATCACATTTGTATTTTGCTTATTCTTGTATATAATTATTGCATATCATTCTTGCTAGGATATATTTGTTAATTAGTTTTAATCAGTATTAAATCTCTTATTTATGTGAAATTTTTATAATTAGAGTGACTGTTTTATTATATTCACTGTCTAGTAATGATTAATATGATTTTTTTTTAAATTTATTCGATGATATTTTATTAATTTGTCACTAATTTTTTAATTCATGATATCATTTTATTTAAAATTATATTGGTAGTAAATTTATTTGCAGAAATTTAATCGAGATGCTAAGATAAAATAATAAAATTGCAGCATACATGTCATTAAAAGAGCTTCACATAGACAAAAATGATGTCATCCCGAGAGGAAGAACTTTAAATTTTATTCTCTTTGATAGTGAGGTAAATTTTATGTTTTAATTATATTGATAAGTGTAAGTTTAAATAATTTAAGTTTTCTTTATTTGTGATATATTTTATTTAACTTTTCACAGAACACTCTTGTACGTGATTTTTACTATAAAAATAATGCATTATGACTGAGAAAATTAATACAAGAAGAAAAGATAATATTTTCTCAAGCGTAAATATTGTTACTATAAATAAGATATATAAACCAATAAGCACTCCAGTATCTATTCATTTGTGTTACCAACAAATATTAATGTTTTAGAGGAGGATGCAATGATGTAGAAAAATATAAATTCGAGTTTTTTTTATGGAGAGATTGAATCACAATCGATTCAAAAGAATTTATTAAAGGTATGTACTAAATTTATTTTCCTACTAGGTTAATTATTATGTATCTCAAAGTATACTAAATTTAAACTATTTTTTCATAGATATTATTGGAGCAGTTGATGAAATTTATGTGATTTATAGCATAAACAGGAATGGAAAAATAATTTTGTTTAGAAGCTTTACAATGCTGATCATGAGTAAGTTATAAATCCATTACTGTTTATATGAAAAATACCGAAATAGATTTTATAACATAAATATTAAAATATACATTTTCATTCTTTTATTACATTTAATATTAGCTTCGAGAACCAAATCAAACAAACGTCGAGATAAAGGCTAAACAAATCAAAACAACGGCACAGATCCAAACACAATAGTTTTACGTGGTTTGACAATTGCCTACGTCTACGGGGCAAGAAGGGGATTTGATTTTTATAAATAGAGAAGAAGAGTACAAGTTGATATTACAAATCACTCGAAGGAACAAACTAATCTTACCAACAAATCTCTTAATATCTCCAAATAAACCCTCAAATAATTGCTCAGAAAAACTCTCCTTTTTCTGTGCTCCAAATATCCCCAAACCAATCTCCAAACAAAGCCAAAGAAACCCTAATTTATATGTTGGTATTTATAGCAAACACCAAACCCAAAAAAGAACAGGTAACACAAAACATGCCCTGACCCGATTGGCGGTCGACCGCCCAAAGCTCACAGTCGATCGCGATCTAGCGACAGAGACCAAATTTGCCTACAGGGTCTCGCGGTCGACCACGACAATCGACCGCGCCAAATCCAGACTCCTACTCTGGCTTGTGCACGTTCGCGGTCGACCGGCCTTGCGCCGCGATCGACCACGCAGCACCCAAAACAACTTCTGTGCCTCCAAACCTATTCTGATCCAAAATTTCTAGCCGATTCTACACACAGAAAGCAGTTGGTTAAATTTTAAGCAAAAAGGCGAGAACTTCAAAATCATCTTTCGTTAATTTAGAACTCCGATATATAATTCATTTAAAAAGTGAAAAACACGTTAACACATGCGCCTATATATTAATAACCCAAAGTCAGTAACGAACTATAGAAACTATTAGGAGTACGAAAGTACTTAGATGTGTGAACTTGTTTGAGCATGCTATAGTGATCCGCGTCAAAGTTTGTGCAACTCTTAAGTTTGAATATCGGCAAATTAATTCATATATAGCTATCTACGTCAATTTTGGAATACGTTGAATGGTCTACAAATTAATATTCTAACTAAGCGAGCTGTTATCTGTTTTACAAGTAAAAATATCATACCACTTAGATGAGGGAAAAGTCATACAAACAAGTGAAGGGAAAACCAAGTCAAAGGAAGAATAAGGCAACAGTCAGAATTTGAATTGATTTGCACCTGATGGCTTTCGTCCAACGAGAAAAATCAATTGTCAGGTTGCATGGACCTTTGAAATTTGATTTTGTGAAGGATATTAATTACAAAATCCTTATCACGCATGCATAAACTTAATTTCTAGTCGATGCGTGTGATCATAATTAATTAGTTAGTTCATAATTAACAAGTTGCTTTACTGCTGACCTTTGCAGTCTTCGTTACGTTCAAATAAAAACGAAGTGCTTTACTGCTGACCTTAAGCAAAGAACCGAGACTATTGGATCTTAATTTTGATTAATATTATAATTAATGATCAGTGTCTCCTTTGGCGGCTCATGCCCCCAAGATCTCGCTACATATATATACAGCCATCGAGTGCCCAAATATTGTCATTGCGATTTGAAGTGTTAGTTTCTATTCAGAGATCGATTAGCGTCATAAGTTCATTGCTCCTTCTAAATTGATCATCAGCCTTCAATTCTCGTTAGTTCCCTTTCACTAGCTTTATTTTGAAGCGTTACTTTCTACTTATAAATTAGCTTTTATATATACATGTGTGTGTAATTAATGCTCTAATAAAATTATCTTTTTGTTTTTCTTTTTCATCAGAAGATCTAGAGCAGATGGGCTCTCGAATGACAGACGAGCTATTGCTCATGTTCGCACCCAACATCGTATACTGGGTGTATTCGGGTATGTACGCGATGCTGGGCGACATGGAAAAGTACAGGCTGCATCCAAAGGGAGATGAAAATAAGAACGTACCATCGAGGAGCACGGTCATCAAGGGCGTCCTCACGCTGCAAGCAATGCAGATAGCAGCATCCTTCGTATTTGTCATGGTATATATATATATATATCATGAATCAATATATGCACATGCAACATTAATTTACAGAATTAGATTTCTAGTGTTTGAGAATAATGTGTATAGATATCGTTGTCAGAAGATTCTCTCGTATATCTATGCTTTTTAATTCACGATAGATTTCACGTAACTACCACAAACTTAATTTGAAGGGTAATTTACATGAAACTGTAATTAACAAACGTGTTTTTACTGTAAAGAAAATTTTATCATAAACTATTGGAAACCGTTACTAACCCTGTTAAAATTTTGGATAAAAACGGCCTAAAAATTAATGACAATAGGAGATAGGAGAAAATAACATAAAAGTCATATGAAGTAAATAAGTGCAAGAATATCCAAAACATGCATATTTGGAAGAAGAAGAAGAAGAAGTTTAGTTTAAAAAGAATCCATTTCAGTTTTTTAGTTAGGAAATATTAATTATAACCTCCCAAAATATATTCATAGAATTTTTTTCCCCTTTTTCTGAAAGGTACTCCCTTCTTCTAAAAAAATGAAAATCGACGACTCACTAGTTCAGAGAGAATGTCCAAACGGCCTAAAAAATTATGCATGCAATTTTACGGATGCAAAAAACATTCAATGGGGGATAAGGGAGATAGAAATATATGATAATATATATACAGACAATAATATTGTGGATACCCACTGCATGCATGCATGAATGTACTATGTCTTATCTGACCATGTATATATATATGTAAATGGATACTTTCACGTATAGTACGTATGTGTACAGCGCTAGCTGTTACATTCTCGATCGGGAAAGTATCTATCCAAACCTTCGATCGATCAATATTAATCCATCCTCTAATAAATTATTACTCGATCGCAGCTCGCCAGGGACAGCATGAGTTTGGGTGAAAAAAAGCCAGAACCATCTCTCTCAACAATGGCGCTCCAGTTCCTAGTCGCCGCAGTGACCATGGACACTTACCAGTACTTCATGCACCGTTTCATCCACTCCAACAAGTTCCTCAACAAGATCCACTCCCATCACCACAGCCTCGTCGTCCCCTACGCGTTCGGCGCCACCTACGGGCACCCCCTGGACGGCATCCTCATCGACATCTCAGGCAGCCTCGTCTCCAGCATGGTCGCCGGGATGACCCCTCGGACCTCCATGTACTTCTTCTGCTTCTCCACCGTCAAGATCGTCGACGACCACTGCGGCCTGCTTCTCCCCTGGAATCCCCTGCAGAGGTTTTTCAGCAACAACTCGGCCTTCCACGACGTCCATCATCAGCTGTATGGGAACAAGTACAACTACTCTCAGCCCTTCTTTGTGAGTTGGGACAAGCTGATGGGGACTTACTTGCCCTTTACAGTTGAGAAGAGAGAGGAAGGGGGCTTTGAGGTCACACCCCACCTGATGAAGCAAGCTTAATTAGCTAATTAATCTCTCTTTTCATTCGTAATATTTATTGGTTTGAGGCATATTCTTGACGTACATCTATATATATAAATGCATATACATTCAATTCACACAAATAATGTTCGTTTGTGTAATTAAATATTATTAATTATTGTAAATTAAGTTCCATCGTGCACGGCTTATTATTAATAAAAATTAAGGGTGTACGTGATTTGGATATACATATATATATATGGATCGCGAAGCATATTAATTGCAGCATTTTCGTTTAACAAGTTACTTACACGATGCCAAAGTTGAGGATGAAGCAAAAGCAAATTAAATTCCGCAGCTAGCGTGCAAACACCATATTTTAATCCGAACATTGTGCCGAATGGCGTGCGACTTCGTTAAAACTTCACGTACATCCATTATGCAGCAGAAATAGAAGCTGCGTTTGAGGATATCATCTCCGATTAGATGAGGGGAGCAGCAAAAAATATTTTTAAAATTTGAAAAATAAAATAATACTAATGAGTAAAGGAAAGGATGGAGTGAAAACAGCTAATAAATATATTTTCTTCCTTGATTTTCTAATGAAGCACTTACAAAAAATTAATTATCTGGAACACCGATCGATGACCGTGCGTTTGGGGTGCCCTTAGCCCTTAGCGGCGCTTAGAGTTTTGATACCCCCGGTCTAAAGGATCGTGGGGAAGTTCACTCGTCAAGCCGAAAACAGAAGTAAAGTATTTAGCCATAGTTTGTTGAATTTGCGCCACCTTATATTAAAAGCTACTAAATTTACACAATCTCAAAATCTACACAAACAATTAAGAACAAGGTAGGATATATTTGGAGTTGATACTTGAAGAAGGCATAAACATTTGGAATCTTAGAGGTCTGGGCTTCAACCAGTCGACTTGAAAGGCCAGAAGACGGTCAAGATTGAGTCCAGCTTGATCCAGCCCATGCGAGGAGCATTGACGATATTCTTGCGAGCAAAAGCTGATGAGTTCGCCTGGGTTCCCGAAGATATGCCGAGGGTTCCCCCGAGGTGATAAGCCACGACCTAGCTATTGACAGACACACTAAGCTTGTGCGACAAAATAAGAGATATCCCGGCCCGGAACGACAGAAGGCGGCTGTCGATGAAGTCGAACGGCTCCTTAAAGCTGGTTTCATCGAGGAAGTCCATGACACCCGGAATGACTGGTAAATGTGGTGTTGGTGAAGAAAGCGTTGAACAAATGGAGGATGTGAGTGGACTTCCCCGACCTCAACAAAGCTTGCCCTAAGGATAGCTACCCCTTGCCTCGAATCAATCAGCTGGTTGACGAGAGTACGAGGCACGAGCTACTTAGCTTCATGGACGCCTTCTCCGACTACAATTAAATTTTAATGGCAGAACATGATCAGGAGAAGACCTCATTTATCACTGACTTGGGGACCTATTGCTATAACACGATGCCATTCGGATTGAAGAACATCGGGACCACTTACCAGAAACTTGTCAACAAGGTCTTTAAGCATCAGATCGGCCACAATCTGGAAACTTATGTGGATGACCTACTGGTGAAGTCGAAACAAGTGTCGACCCACATATTAGATCTGGATGAGACCTTCTCCACTCTCCGACGTTACCGCATGAAGCTCAATCCCGCCAAGTGTAACTTTTGTTGACCTTCTTGTTTTGATAATGATTTAACAAACAATTTACGACTAATATTAGTTTTTGTATTTTGTTTTGTACTATACATAGGAAAATGAGCTACAATAATATTGAAGCCTATGCAAATTAAGTCAACCAATCAAATTCAAGCTTCAGAAGATTCAATCTTGGTATACTTTGAATAAGTTTATATATAATGTATGCTAAATCTATAAGCTCAAATTTACACACACATACACGTTTTGGTTTTGTATATAGTTATATATATACATATATGAATTTACACACACATACACGTTTTGGTTTTGTATATAGTTATATATATACATATATGTTTTGGTTTAGCTATATAGATATGAATACATATATGTTTTGGTTTAGCTATATAGATATGAAACAATATATATCTTTATTTTCACATTTATGAGTTAATATTCTATTAAATTTGTAAAGTATTATGTTTATGGATAAATATTATGTTTATGGATTGAAGACTTATTCACACTATTTTTATATCTTGTATAAGTCTATAGATCTATTCTAAAGTATTTCAAAGCTTTGTTTAAGTCATTTTATCAAAATCATGTGTTTCAATATTTTGCATTTTAACCGATTTTGCAGAATAATGAGATGTTTATTTTCATGTTTACAAGCATTCCCCAAAGTTTTATATTTTTCTAAATTTATTTGCTATTTTTAAAGGTAGTTTAAAAATCAGCATTTCTGTTTTAAAACTGTGCATGCCATATATCTATCTGCGGTCGATTGGAGTGGTCGCGGCGGTCGACCGCGACTTGTCCATCTTGTCCATAGACTTTCTATATTTTTTAGCCTTTCACAGTCGACCGGCCTTGGCACTGCAGTCGATCGCCAAGTTAGCTGTTGCACAGTAACGGTTAGTTTCCAGCTTTGATTATTTTTAAGTGTTTTTGTTGGATTCTTAGGCTGGTTTCTTTATGCCTATAAATACCCTTTTGCATTGTAAGGATCATAAATTTTGATATTAGTTAAAATAATTTTTTATTATTTTAAAATATTTAATTATAATTCGCAGCAGCAGCAGAGGCCTCCTGTTTTAGCACTTTGACATCCTCCTTCTCAGCTTGAACTTCTGATGCGAGAGTGGCGTCCTCAAGGCTGAACTCTTCCTAAGTAATCTCCCCTGCATTCAGTCTGGCCCTAGCCTGGCGACGTTGCTTCTGCAAGCTCCAGATACGAGCCTTCTTCTCTGAAATATCCAAGACTCGGACCCTAGCAGCAATTCCCTCCTTCAGCATAGCGTCGCCGATGGCCCATTGGATCTTAGACTCTAAGTCTGTGTGCTGCAACTCCTCTAGATAGCGAGCGGCCCCCGAGTATCGATATATCGTCTCGTCAAAACGTTTAGCGTAGAGGGGGTTGACTTCCGCAAGAGCCTTCAACCCTTCTACAATAGTAGGTTCAGCAGCAGAAGCCCCACCTTACAGCCAAATAAAAAGCTAAATCAGAAATGCAGATAAATGCAAACGCAGTGATCTAAGCATGCGTCAAGATCAGTCTGAACGCAAGGAAGCTAAACCTGCGTTGAACAGCTATGAACGCAAGGCTTCTTCCTGCGTTCAAGATTAAGGGATCAACCCTTCATCTTACCAATAAACACGGAAGTTTTCTTCCGCATTCAAGATCAAAGAACGCATGAATGATTGTTCGTATCTAAAACGAACAAATCTTATCAACAAACACAGAAACTTCTCCGTGTGTTCAACGTCAAGAGTTGGATTCTTCATCATTACAATGGACACAGGAAGTTCTTTCAGGATCCAAAGTCAAGAAGATAAACAGTTTGCACTAAGAGAAATGCAAATTCTGTGCACATTCAAGATTGAAAAGACGAATTTTATTCGTCATCATCAACCAGAAATCATCTATAGAATTTCAAGAAAACCCATTGACGAAAAATGCTTAAAACGAAGAAGACAGCGAGACTTACTTCGATGTCCAGGCGTCGGGGGCACCGATGACGGTCCGGAGATGGACCCAAAAGCATGCTCCGACGGCGGCGTAGGGCGTGCCCTCTTTTTGCCTCCGCTCGAGCGAGACTTCTCGGAAGCCATGGCCAGAAGGTAAGACGAAATAAACGAGAAGAAGAAACTCGTTTCTGAAGTTCAAAGGAGAAGTTTAAGCGTTAAGGCTTGTGACAAGACTAATCAAGCCTATTTATGAATAATTAAATGAGGTAGAGTTCCAAGACTCCCGACGGGTATGGTCTCTTCATCATTACAGCCGCTTCAACTTCCTATTAGACGCGGGACAAAACCCTGCGTCCATAAAGTCAGACCAAATGCAATGGTTTAGGGATGCGTTCTTTTAAAAATACGCAGCCCAATTCAAGAGCATGAACGCAGGGGGTACCCCTATTCCTAAAATCAGATTTTTGGAAAATATGCTGCTTGAGATGGGTTTCATTTTCCACAAGAATTTAAACCCTACCTTCCCCGAAATTACTCCGATCGCAACATTTCTAACTTATCGACTCTCACCAATAGAGCGATAAGTCCCCAAAGTTGCTCCAAACGCAACACTTCTTACTTATCGACTCTCACCAATAGAGCGATAAGTCTTCAAAGTTGCTCCAAACGCAACACTTCTAACTTATCGACTCTCATCAATAGAGCGATAAGGCCTCAAAGTTGCTCCAAACGTAACACTTCTAACTTATCGACTCTCACCAATAGAACGATAAGTCCTCAAAGTTGCTCCAAACGCAATACTTCTAACTTATCGACTCTCGTCAATAGAGCGATAAGGCCTCAAAGTTGCTCCAAACGCAACACTTCTAACTTATCGACTCTCACCAAAAGAACGATAAGTCGTCAAAGTTGCTCCAAACGCAACATTTCTAACTTATCGACTCTCACCAATAGAGCGATAGGTCCCCAAAGTTGCTCCAAACGCAACACTTCTAGCTTATCGACTCTCACCAATAGAACGATAAGTCCTCAAAGTTGCTCCAAACGCAACACTTCTAGCTTATCGACTCTCGTCAATAGAGCGATAGGTCCTCAAAGTTGCACCTACCGCAACACCTCCCATTCGTCGACTCTTAATAACAGAGCGACGGCACCACGAAGTGTGCCACGTCAGTATTACATTCCTGATACTTACAGGATTCTTCCAGTATTTAAGGCAAAAACATAATACAGGAGGAATAAATAGTTGTTGTCGCAACATTAAACTGGTATTTCATAGTTCCATGTTAAAATATGATATGAAAAAGAAACAATGAAAAGCCAAAAGGCAGCACTACCTTTATTCAAAGGAAAACAAGGTGACCTAAGATAAGTGTTGTTCCTACCAAAAGAACGATAAAAAAAATAGGCTCATCAATTCATCAGACTAAATGAAGCTAGCTGAGACTTAATGTCAGAAAGTTTTTCTTCATGGTCAGCCCGAACCAGCATCTCAGCCCGTTTCTGAAGCTCGTCCTCGCTAGACAGCATAGCAGCCACCTCCTTCTTAGCCTCCTCCAGGGTGTTAGCTTTTGCGTGGTAATTCACCAGAGAAGTAGCACTTTTGACGTTGAGCTCAGTGACGATGACTTCTTCTCGTTGGAATTGAGCCTTCATTCTAGTCAACTCTACTTCAGCGGCAATGATCTTCTCCCGTAAATTCTCCAAAGAAGTGTTGGAGAGTGCTAGCTCAGCTTGTTTTTGAGCATGCAGTTGCTACAGATGTTCCACCTCGACCTCTTGCTCTGCTATATGACGTCGAGCGACTTCATACTTGTTGATTTCTTGGGTCCGAATATCCTCGAATGCGGATGCAATCTGCGCCTGGATATCAGCACGACCTAAATCCTCCAAGAACCGTAGTTGTGCCTCTAGGCGCGAGATGGCTTCTGAGCAACGTTGAACAGTATCGGCATCACCCACGAACTTGAGGTTGTTTAAACTATTTGTGAGCATAGGCTTGAAGGTTTCAAAAGTATCTCGGCTGGCCAATACAACCTCAATCACTTTCTTGGTGAGACTTTCTAAATAGTCAAGGGAAATCTTGAGAAAATCTGGCACGTTCGTGGGACTCAAAACAGCTATGGGAGATGGCACAGAAACTTCTGTAGATACAGAGCCAAGTAAAAGACCAGCAGGTGACTTCGGTGGGACTCGATTGCAAAGCCATCAGTTCCCCCATTTGAGATGACCTTGGCACATCTACAACTTCTGTAGAAGCTAGAGAAATTGTCAATAAAGTCGTCGGAGGGAGGGTCGTCGTTGCAATCTCCAAATGAGGTGGTTCTGACACCTGAGCTAGTGGTGGCATAAGCTGTTGCGCCGGAGGAGGGGTGACAGTACTCGCCTTATGTATCATAGGATCTGTATGAGAAAACTGTTTAAATATAGATCAAGATTAGTCGCGAGTCGAAACAAACGACACTTACCAGTGAGAGGTAGAGGAACGTAGGCTGACGCTTTGTCGGAAAAAGATGGTGGTGGAATATCCCAGTCATCGAGATCATCGCTGTCATCACCCAGGTTATCATTGCTCCCTTCATTCCCACTTTGGTCGCCTTCATCATCTGTGGCACCCGCACCATCGCTATGATCCATAGGTTCCTCTTCACCTACGGGAGGAAATGCTGGCGCATCTTCAGCGACAGTAGGCTTTGCTATGATTCCAGTAGTAGGGCTAGGCTGTGAGTCGCCTACAATTGGCAATAACACAGAAGCGAAAGGAGACTTATCTATTGCTAAGCCTTGCTGGGCAGCCTCTAGAGGTTCTTGGGCAGGAGCTATGTCTTCTGCAACATGAGAGGCAGTGGAGGCAGTATCATGAAGCGTGTCTTCGGGGACAAACTCTGCGCCCCCTGCAAAAGATTCATCTCCACGCTCTTCTTTATGCAATGAATGAGCAGAAGAATCATGGCCTCCTAGAGCAGGACCAACTGTGGGGAGACCAGGCTGAGGCGAGAGTTCCATGACAGTCGATTCTTGTTCTTCTTCTTCTGTATGCCATGCTTTCTGAGCATCTGACATAAGTTTAGAAGCAGGAGGTTCGAGCGTTAACTTCCGACGAGCTCTTTTGTCATACTTGCCTTCTTCGACCGGCCCTAGCGCTCTTTTTCCAGTGGCACTCTTACTCCGAGTCTGAACTCTTGAAGCTTCCACCTCGCGAGTATCCGGCATCCTGACCTCTTCCCGAACTTGCTCTGGTGATTGTTGCCGTTCATCCTCTGGAATTAACTTCTCATACGATAAATATTTGTTAGCACCACGGGCGTGGAATCTTTTGGCACTCTTTTTCGAAGCATACCATTTGCGGATGGCCTTCAAACAAGAAGTATTCATATTGTAGGCTGAAATCTGAGAAGCAGCCTAGTACCAGGTACAGAAGCTCAGAGAAGTACGAGCATTGGGCATCTTATGTGGCAGTCGGAATTTTTCTCCGGTACAACCAGCCACTGAGTAGTACCAAGCTCTTGCTCCTTCATACACATTACCTGTGTACGCAAGAGTAGGGTTTGGATTCCCAACATAGAGCTGATCATAGAAAAATTACCGAGAAAAGCGATAAGGCTGATATGGTTCAATAAAGCATTTCCTCCCTTGTCGAAAAATAAGATAGCCCGGACGAATGTTTATGAGTCACCAAAAGGCACCCCTGCTAAGCATGGTGAAAGAATTCGGTCCCGGAGTGTCTTGATGAAGTTCTCCATACGCGCCGCCCTCGAAAGCGGGAAACTTGCAAGCAATCTCGTAATTATAATCCCGTCTCAATATTTCACGGAATTTAACTTGATACCAACCGACCCATTCAGAGGTTTCTAATTGTTGAACAAGAGGAGTTGAAGTGCCACTTGATTCAGGAGTCGTCATTATCGGAGGGCAGTGCAATGCGAACCAAGATACCAAATAAATATACGGCATCGGCATCCGAGGGGTTGGGGTCTGAATGATAGTCTTCCTGTCGGAATCCAACTTCTTGACATCAATAAACTCGGAAGATAGTTCCCACAAGCCACTTTGTAAGCAGCATACCATGGCTGAAAGAAGATTCAAGGGTCGTCCATAAGCCAATAGAACAGCAGGGTATAAGACCTCTACTATAATAGCATCCACCGGTCTTGTGGGTACCACGCAACGCTTCAACCAAAGAGTCAGAAAACCAGCGAACAAAGTCATGTCAGAGATAGGGACTTCTGCCTGATAGTGGAAGCTTTCGAACATGGTAAACGCTGGGAAGACATCCTCCTCAGCCTCGCAAGTATATTGGGAGGTTGCATCATTGATGCGTTCCGTGATCTCCTCGAGAGTACTGGCCGCTAAGCGAGTCACCTCAGCTTCTTTGTCCCACAGATTGCAGAAAAGATACTCCGCCCACTGTCCTTGTTTTACGCCGTTTGCTCTTTTCCCGGTAATTTGCGCACATATCTGGAAATGACACATCAATTCCCAGTAAGTGTCGTAGATTTCGGGAGCACCATTTTTCAGGATCTCTAATTCCCTGCTTCCGGGAACAAACTCCTCATAAGGCAATTCTCCAAAGGACAATCCAGAAATTTCAAACATTTCGTGGAGAGCGAAGCCCAGTTCACCAACTGGGGTGAAAAAGGTGCCGGTATGAGGATTGTAGAATTCCAGCATAGCAAAGAGTACGCTGTAATTCGGAGAAATGCCATATCGAGTGGCCATTATTGGAACTCTCAAATCTGAAATCCTCAAAGGTTCTTCTAGTTCCTCCAAGACGAAATTTATCATCCGGGCCCACCAATCCGTATCACTGGAGGGAACCCAAGTAGGGGCCCTAAAATCCCGAGCAGGGAACTCTCCTTTGACAGAAATAAATGTTCTAATGAACACCTCCGCCAATTTAGCATTGACAGAAATAAATGTTCTAATGAACACCTCCGCCAATTTAGCAGGCTCTCCGACAGGATGCTCTTTTCAGAATAAACCTGGCTTCAAAGCCATAAAATTATTGAAACCGGCCGGATGTGTGCCCCGATGAGTGATGTGCCCTGTGGCGACACCTCCTTGGTCCTGAACGAGTTCCCAATTCATCGACCGCGGGATAGAAGCGCACTGATAATAAGAAAGCGGCCACATCCGCTCCAAATTTGGAAGGAAAAGGCGACGATTATTGACAGTCCTCAGCCATTTGTAGTTCCCTTCCGACACCCGCTTGGGGTCCATCTTAACAGAATCCCCGAAAAGGAAGGATGGTTTCTGTAAAATCTCACGTTCAGCGGTCTCAAATTTAGCATCCGTAACCAAGGATCTAAGAGTCTCGGGGAAGGCTTGGGTGATGAGCTTCGACCGTTCTTTGTGGGTATTCTGAAATACTGGATACTCGAAGGCAAAGCTGAAGACTGTATTTTTCTCCGCACCTCCCGCATGACCGAAGTAGTGGTTGAAAGAAAGAGGCTCCTTGGAGTAGCATACTGCATTCTCCGCACCTCCCGCATGACCGAAGTAGTGGTTGAAAGAAAGAGGCTCCTTGGAGTAGCATACTGCAAATAGAAAAATTAGTCAGAAGAAGTCTAATTCAAGAATATAAGGTTCAGACCTGCGTCCAGATCATTAAATGCAGGGTCTCAACCCGCATCTAAATTTGTGAACGCAAGGTTCAGACCTGCGTCCAGATCATTAAATGCAGAGTCTCAACCCGCATCTAAATTTGTGAACGCAAGGTTTAGACCTACGTTCAGATTCTTGAACGCAGAGTCTTAACCCACATCTAAAAATCTTGAACGTAAGGTTCAAACCTGCGTTCGGAATCTTGAACGCAGGGTCTCAACCTATACCCAAGATTTTAAACGCAGGGTCTGAACCTGCGTTGAAATTTTATGAACGATGGAGCTAGCCATGCGTTTTCTTAAAATTGATTACCAGCTCAGAATTATCTCTTGAGCTTAAATACAGATCGTCAATCAGGGGTTGGGGATGAGAGACCTGTCAAACCAACTTCCAATGGTTCAACCTTACCATTAGTTGAAGAAACCAGCGACGAAGGCATAGGGATTTGATCATCCCCGGAGGCTCTAGCCGAAGAAGCGTGCTGAGCTAGAGCAATCTTCGGTTTAGAAGTAGTTTTCTTCTTGGGGCCCATGGCAACCGTGGCGAGGAAGACGAAGATGGGTGAAGTATTTAGGAGCGAATCCTTCCCCCCGTTGAAGTGCCGGAGAAGATGAACAGGAGCCCTGTTAAGAAATCGAGTAAGAAAGGGAAAAGTCGAATAACTTTTTGATTTGACCTCAGTGGCCCATTTATAAACAGCTGTAGCTATCAAATCGAAGCGGGATTTTAGGCAAAATCTCACCTGAAACGTGATTCTCGCGTTTTCAAAAAAAAGGGGGGTTTTAAATTCCGAACGCACCCTCACGTTCAAACAGTCGAACGCATGATTTAGACATGCGTTCTGATGACCGACCTCAGCCTATCACATAAATAACCCTTTCAAAGGGGTTAATATTCCAAGTAATGGCGATATGATCAGGAGAGAAAATAAATCCCTCTGAGGCCGTCTTCCTGACTAAGCTGGGGATAAAGTCCTTCTTATACAGGCTTGTGGTTCTCTCCATCTATGATGATAAATTTTTCATAAACCCAGAAATGCCCAGCTTCCCTGAAGATGACAAACTTAGTCAAATAAGCTAAAGCCCAAGTCATTACGGATGAACCAAAAAAGAATGAGGAGGTCAACGAAGGTGCTCCACTCAATCTATGATGAGGCGCATTTGATCAACAAAATTTTTGGGTTCCAAAGTGTTTCGAAAATTCGTCCCAGTCAACCGCGAACTTTCAAAAACTTTGGAGGGGGTTCTGTAGGCTGTCTAAAAATAATAATAGATAGCTGATTCCCCATCAAACACCGATGATGGAAGTTACAATCTGACGACTTCCAGAAGGCTACAATTTGAAGACTTTCACATATCGAAGAGCTAAAGCAAATATTACAAAACGACGATCTTTAGCAACACTCTGACAGAAAGAGATTACAAATCGACGATCTCTTCAAACCAAGACGTAGAAGCCCTCCCTACGTACCATCGTCAAGACACAACACCAATTCAATCACCTACGCAGCTTCAACCGTTACAAACACAAATGCAGCTTCTTATGTGAGATGATTGATCTTGATGGCTGCGACAACAACATGACTAATATTATATTAACAACTATTAGATATGCTGATGAGCAGTGTAATGATATTCGACACACTGAGGAGCACATGGTTAAACCATGCAAAGAAATCTTAGTGGAGATCGTGACCTGCAGTTGATAGAGCGTTATTGAGATGCCTCAATTGTCACAAATGGCCTGAATAAGACCTCCTTTACTGGTCATTGGTGTCATCCATATATAAAAATAGAGAAACCTGAATGCAGCTCCAATCAGCCGCTGAACGCAGCTTCAACAATCAGCCACTGAACGCAGCTTCAACAATCAGTCGCTGAACGCAGCTTCAACAATCAGCCGCTAAACATAGCTTCAACAATCAGCTCGAACGCAGCTCCAATCGCTGCCAAACACAGCTCGAACGCAGCTCCAATCGCTGCCAAGCACAGCTCGAACGCAGCTCCAATCGCTGCCAAACACCGCCCAAATGCAGCTCCAATCGCTGCACGACGCAGTTCAAATAGTTGCTCAAACGCAGCTCCAAATCGCTGCACAACGCAACTTCACAACGCTGCAGAACGCACTTCCAAATACTGCGTTCAAACACAGAGTCCATGCAAAAACGCAGGTCAAGTTCCTGACTCATTCAAACACAACCCATGCGGTTACGAAAAGACCGCTGATCACCCACAATCTGGGGAGTGGTTTTAGTGGGTTGTTACAACCGATTAATGAGGCAACTAAACCTATCATTTAGGAGCGTTGTTACAACCGATTAATGAGGCAACTAAACCTATCATTTAGGAGCGGATTAAGGGGTCAGTTACACCCCTAATCTCCCTATAAATATCAACAAACGAGCGGATTAAGGGGTCAGTTACACCCCTAATCTCCCTATAAATATCAACAAACTCAACAGAGTTCGAGGGAGATCTTTGGATGGTTGGGATCGGATTTTGATCACTTGGAGAGGATCTTCTGATCAGATTTTCCAGAATCAGAGAAAGAGGATTGACTCCTTACACAGTCTGGGGAATCAACAAACAGAGGATCTCCAGACCGTCGATACTTGGCCTATTAACCGAATTATTTTCGGTTTGAACAACTCTATTACTAGAGTTTGTTGCTTGTTCTGAATCACGAAACTCATTAAGAGTTATCAACCAGACAAGACTGTTGTTCCAGTGAGTATAGATATTCGGATCGTCAACGAGAAGCAAACTCGACGCAAGCATTCGAGGGAGGCATCTCATCGCTACCAAGAAGAACCCAGAATTAAACAAAGGAGAGAATCCAGATCATTCTTTTCTCTTTTGTAATCAGAAATTCGAATTGTAATCGAGAGTTGAGAGGGTTGTAATTATTCTTTTTCTAAGCAGTTAGAGAGAATAAAATCAAACGCAATTCTTTCATAGTTTTCTTATTACAAAATTTCCAACAAACACTAGGTATCCGCTACCCCACGTACCGGCGCAGGCTTTCCCATCCCTCTCGACCTGAGAGGGGAGAGAGCACAGTGCTCCAGGACCGTCGAGTAGCCGTTCACAGTACGAGTGATCGGACAGGTGTCAAATCCACCTGAACATTCATAAATGCGGTTCACCTCACCCATCCAGGTCGAGAGCTGAATCCGCCGGCACTCGGCAAGTTGGCCAGACCCACTCGAGTACTGTACACCTACTTCACCGCCTCTCCTGACCGGAAAGGAGAAGGCACCATGCCCCAAGCACGCCGAACGGCCACACACAGTACGAATGATCGGACAGATGCCAAATCAATCTGCGAACTCATAAATGCGGTTCATTAATGCTGGTCAAATCCACTCGAATAGTGGGCGGCCGTTGCCTCACATACAAGGATGGGCCTTCCCATTCTATGTAACACGACATAAAGCACAATCCCTCGAATGACTATTCATAGTACCGAGAGGCGGCAAGACGTCTCTCAACAGGATATGGTCGCATCCCATGATTCAAGGAGCGACCACGCCGTTTCTCCGCTATTTAGGAACTTCTTCCAGCCACGAAGAAGGGGTTCAGTGGAAGTTCAGCTTTTCTTCCAAGTCAAGAAGAAGAGACTCAGCTGTTTAACCGTGCAAGCGATTCGCTCATAGTTGAACCAGCTAATTGAACCATTAGCTCTCGATCCTCAATACGATCGAGACCAAGCTGTTCTTTGCATAATCCTTGCATTACAGCACCACTGCCTAGTTCTGAGCTCTGATCGCCGGCGAACTAAGTAGACCCGAACTCCATCGACTCGAGCTTCTACTGCGTACTGAAGCTCTCCAGCAACCTCGATCGAACGGTCCAAGGGAAGCAGACTCGACACAAGCATCGAGCGAAGCATCCTGTAGCCACCTAAAGTCCCCACACTAAACAAAGAGGGCATTCCCTCTGCTTCTGTTGTAAACATTTGATCATTAGTTTGTAATAAGCTTTCTTATCAATACAAACGAAACTCCCTGTTTTCGGGAAATTAAATTTACACCCTACACCAAGCCACGCACCTTGAATGATGTCCAGAAGCTAAACGGGAAGATAGCGGCGCTGGGTCGATTCCTCTCCATATCTGTCGAGTGGAGCCTCTCATTCTTCAAAACTTTAAGGGGAAGCAAGAACCTGAAGGAGAGCATTGTTTGGGTTGGAAACAAATTTTATTACAGAATTCATTATAACTGTTTATCGATTACAACGAATACAAAAGAGTGAGCTTTGTACTTTGTAAAACTACTCTTTACAACAAAATCAACTTAAGAGTGTTCCCTAGAAACAAACGCAGGATCGTGTTAGATCGCTGCTTACGTGGGATCTTTACCTGTACAGGGGGTGCGATAGCCCGTGGACGACCGAATCACAGATCCAAGTTAAACCGTGAAGAAGGTTTAAGATTGATGTTTCATTTTAGAAACAAAAGATAGAAGTAAATATCTTAGCAAAGTAAGATAGAACACTCTTCTTGAGATTAAGTCAAAGCTTAGATCTCAAAGAATTGTAGGAACTCTAAAAGACTTGCACGTGATGAAGACCCTCTCCCTTTCTTGCCTAGAACGCTCAAATCTCTACTCTATTCTGCTCAATAATGCTCCCTCCTCGTGCATTAGGGGGTATTTTATAACCTATAGGAACTGTAACTGAAAGTTGGAAATCAAAACAAAACCAATTGACAGTACCCTATTTCCGAGATAGTCGCCACTGTCTTGGAAACAGGACTGTCTCAGCTTGTTTTGTAACCGATATTTTCGCTTTTAAATGCCATGATTTTTACAATTATGAACGTATTTTTTCATTTGTAACTGCTCCCCCATACTCATAGGTGATCCCTAATAGTTAATAAGCCATGTGGACCGCACGAACTCGAGAAAACGATCAAAAACTATGTTACACCGTCTCTAGTTTCCGAGACAGTTTCCAACCACTATTTCTCCTCTGCGCCAAAAGTATTTTTTATAATTCATTTATTTTTTTTATAAAAATTTAGTTATATAACTGATATTTACTAATAGCTTATAGTTTCTATTAAATTTATAATATATTACTTAAATCAAACATATATGCTAGTTATTCTTTTTAAATTATTATTAATTGTATACACAATTTTTTAAATATAAAATAAAATACTCACTTAAATGTTGGCAGTTGTTAACCTAGAAAAAATTTAAATCTCTTATTTATGTGAAATTTTTATAATTAGAGTGACAGTTTTATTATATTCACTGACTAGTAATGATTAATATGATTTTTATAAATTTATTCGATGATATTTTATTAATTTGTCACTATTTTTTTAATTCATGATATCATTTTATTTAAAATTATATTGGTAGTAAATTTATTTGCAAAAATTTAATCGGGATGCTAAGATATAATATTTAATAAAATTGATGCATACATGCCATTAAAAGAGCTTCACATAGACGAAAATGATGTCATCCTGAGAGGAAGAATTTTAAATTTTATTCTCCTTGATAGTGAGGTAAATTTTATATTTTAATTATATTGATAAGTGTAAGTTTAAATAATTCAAGTTTTCTTTATTTGTGATATATTTTATTTAACTTTTCACAGAACACTCTTGTACGTGATTTTTACTATAAAAATAATGCATTATGATTGAGAAAATTAATACAAGAAGAAAAGATAATATTTTCTCAAGTGTAAATATTGTTACTATAAATAAGATATATAAACCAATAAGCACTCCAGTATCTATTCATTTGTGTTACCAACAAATATTAATGTTTTAGAGGAGGATGCAATGATGTAGAAAAATATAAATTCGAGTTTTTTTTATACCAACAAATATTAATGTTTTAGAGGAGGATGCAATGATGTAGAAAAATATAAATTCGAGTTTTTTTTACGAAGAGATTGAATCACAATCGATTCAAAAGAATTTATTAAAGGTATGTGCTAAATTTATTTTCCTACTAGGTTAATTATCATGTATCTCAAAGTATACTAAATTTAAACTATTTTTTCATAGATGTTATTGGAGTAGTTGATGAAATTTATGTGATTTATAGCATAAACAGGAATGGAAAAATAATTTTGTTTAGAAGATTTACAATGCTGATCATGAGTAAGTTATAAATCCATTATTGTTTATATGAAAAATACCGAAATAGATTTTATAACTAAATATTAAAATATACATTTTCATTCTTTTATTAGCTTTAACATTAGTTATCACTTTGTGGGAAGATTTAGTATGTGCTCCGGAGGAAAAATTAAAATAGGAAAATCAAAGCTCAATGGTTATCACTGTGACAAGTCATTGTATTCCAGATTTCGAGGTGTGTGTGTGTGTGTGTGTGTGTGTGTGTGTGTGTGTGTGTGTGTATATATATATATATAAACTTAGGTAATTTATATTTGTATTATAAACGTGAAATAATTAAAGATTTGCATACTATTACATATTTTCTAAAATTTTAATTTATTGGTCATTTTTTTATAGTGAAATAATTAACAAGCCTTTTGTTCACTTATTGATGTGGTGTAGTGCTCATGGAGCACCTAAGAATTTTTCCTTCAAAAGGGTCTGCACTACAAATGTTCACAGAAAGCAGTTGCTTAAATTTTAAGCAAAAAGGCGAGAACTTCAAAATCATCTTTCGTTAATTTAGAACTCTGATATATAATTCATTTAAAAAGTGAAAAACAACACATGCGCGTATATATTAATAACCCAAAGTCAGTACGGAGAGGTCACAACTATCTCTCAAAGTAGAACATTATATAGATCTTCTTCTTTAAGTGGCGGTCTTTTTGGTGCATTTTAGCGGGCGAAAATTTTCCCGCTATTGTGCACCTCCGTCTAGATCTACAATGAGGAAGAAGAAGAAAAATGGGAGCAAGGGGACTCCTAGTGCTACTTTGAGAGATTCTATTTTCGTTTTCCCCTCCTCTTCGTCTACTCGTAGATCTGAGGAAACAGAGGGAATCGAAAATGGTGAGGAAAGCAATGGAACAGTTGAAGCTCGAGAGGATTCGTCGATGGAGCTAATGGGGAGCACAGGTCCGATTGGGGCAAATAAAAGAGTGCTCATGGAGGAAATACTGGCTAGAACTACCTCTCTCTCTGATCCTGCTCAAGTTCATCTCAGATCTGATTCAACCTTTGCTCGACAACTTAGTAAGAGTCCTAACTCAATCTCCTGGGCTGAAGATATAGAAGATGATTTTAATATTGAGAATGATGAAGATTGTGATGAAATTAATAGCAATGTTGAGATTCTTGCAACTCTTGTTGCTCAATCTTCAAAAAATTATGGGAAAATCAATCAGGAGGAAAAGAATGATGAATCGAAAGATGAGATAGATTTAACAAGGGAAAATGAAGGAATGAAGAAATCCTTTGCTAGCTTGTTTACAGATAATAGAAAACCTGGAAAAGGTTTATCCCTTAATTTCATACCATCTGATCAATCTAATGCCTCTTTTTTTACTGAAATGGAATGGAGGGAAGGAGTTGATTACTGGAAAAATGCATTGGTAGGTCATGTTATAGGATTGAATGCAAAATTCAAATCCATGGAAGCATATGTAAATAAAGCCTGGGGGAGAAGGTCATGTTATAGGATTGAATGCAAAATTCAAATCCATGGAAGCATATGTAAATAAAGCCTGGGGGAGAATTTCAATTCCAAAAATCATATTGATCAAACCTGGGGGAGAATTTCAATTCCAAAAATCATATTGATCAAATCAGGTGTTTTCTTGTTTGATTTCCCATCAGAACAGCAGATGAGAAAAGTGTTGGATGCAGGACCATGGTTTTTTGGCTCAAGGCCATTGGTTCTAAAGACATGGTCAATTGACTCTGAAGTGGAAAAAATACAAGATTGTTCTTATCCATTATGGGTACAATTTCCAAATTTAAAGCTCAACCTATGGAGTGCTACAGGTATCGGCAAAATCTCAAGTCTTATAGTATGTCCAATAACAAGTGACATGCTTACAGCAACAAGGCAAAGGCTAAGCTATGCTAGGGTTTTACTGGAAGTGAAGCTGCCCTTAAAAGAGTCATTACCTGACACAGTTGAAATACAAGGACCTGATGGAAAAAAGTATAGGCAAAGTGTCATATATGAACTTAAGCCAAAATGGTGCACAGTTTGTAATATTGTGGGACATGATACTGAATATTGCAGGAGTCAAAAGGGTAGGAAAATGTGGATTCCTGTTAATAGACAGAAGGAAGTTGTGCAGGCACATAATGTACAGACTGATACGCACAGTGTTCAGGTGCAGGTTACTGGATTGAATACAAATGCTGAAAAGGAAAATGATGTGCAACAGGTTTTACCTGATAATGAATCTGCATATGAGGCTCAGGGAAAAGATAGCATGAGTAAGTAAGGGTACAACACATCGCAACAACTAACTGAATGTAGGCGTCAAAAAATGCTAATAGATATCCCAAACATAGAGAAGATCACTCAAAGGGATCTCATATCGAAAATGCAAAGGCAGGATTTAAATGAATGTCTCTTGCTGTCTCGCCAGCGAGACATTATTTGCTGTCTCGCCAGCGAGACAGTATTTGCTGTCTCGCCAGCGAGACAGTGTTGAAATGGTCAAAACTATCTTTGTAACTGCCCTACACGTGCCCATTAACTGCCAAAGAACGTGGGAAACATCGTGGGCGAAAATCACGTGAATAACTGCCAAAATAACAGAGTTTGAAACGTGGGAAGGCAGTTAAAACGAAAACTTCCTGCGGTTACTGTTTGCGAGAAAGTATTTACCAGCAAATTTACTGTCTCGCGGGTCGAGACAGCAAACACTGTCTCGCCCAGCGAGACAGTAAACACTGTCTCGCCGTACTAATGTCGTCATTTGTTGAGTTTTTTTCAGTTGCAGACCCCTGAGGCTATAAATACCCCCCTAGGGTCACTTCTGACGAGGATGGATCATTTTTACGAGCATTCCAGAGCAGAGAGAGAGCAGATTTGAGTTTTCTTGCAATGCCTTGAAATTAAGCTTTGACTTGATTTTAAGAAGAACGACTATCTTACTTCGATAAGATATCGTTTCAATTTCTCACTTCGATAAACAAAGTCAGAATCAGTCAACCCCCTCTTCACGATCTGTGATTCGGCGGTCCACGAACCAAAGCGTTCCCGGTACAGGCAAAGTAGACGATTTTCGTGTTTGTTTCTCAAGAGTTGTAATTTTCGTTTTGTTGTGTAGAAAAAGTCTTATAAAAAGATTATTCTTTCGAATTTGTTGTAATCAAACAAAGTTATAATGAATTCCTCAACAGAACCAACTTTTGATTCAAACAAGCTGGCGACCACAGTGGGAGCCAGCGGCCTCGCTGCCGAGGCCGCGGTGTCGCAACCGATCAAGATCATCGTCAATGAAGAGATCAAATATGAGTTCGATCAGGCGAAGTTTGAGGAGTACTTGTCGTCCTCATCCGTGAAATCTTCCTCGTCTTGCAAATATAGGAAGATTTCGAAAAATCTCAAGTCTGCAGTGTCAATGAAGACCGCAGGTGAAAGTTCTTGCCCGGATGTTGCTAAAGAATCTACCTACAACATCTCTGCTCCGAACGACTCCACACCCATTCAGGAGTCGATGATGAATAGCTCGCCGGTGCTGACGAAGAGAGCTCGTCAAAGACAGCGCCAGCGCCGTGCTCGACAATTGGCTAAAGCCATGCAACAAACCGACGGGATCCATTACTATGCGGACCTAGAGTCGAGGAGGCAGAAAATGATTCAGTTGCCCCAACGGCAAGATAATCATATTTCTGCACAACTTACGATGGAGGAGTGGACTCTCGTCAAAAGGGCCCGTTCAACCCTTAAGGAACGGATACAAAGGCGTAAAACGAAGGCCGCCCATGCTTGTGCTCTTCGTCAACAAGCCCAAGGAACCAAGAAAGAGACGGTGTCTGAAAAGCCACCAAAGAATCGTAAAGTTTGGATGCCGAAGACGCCGCAAACATCTGTTCCGGGCCCGTCTACTGCATCAGCAGTAAAACCCTGGGTTAGCCCAGATTTGTCCAAGTTTAAGATAACAATGGCGGATCGCCTCGGTCCTACAGTTGACAATCGAGGCAAAGCCCCGGCCAAAGAACAACCAAGTCCCACAAAAACAGGATTTGATAAACGACTTCTGTGTTAGTTTCTCAAGAGTTGTAATTTTCTAATTTTTTCATTGTAATTCGTTGTAAACGACCGAAGTTCAATAGAATTATCAATGGAAGCAACTTTTGATGCAAACAAGCTGATATAATGAATTCCACAGCAAAACCAACTTTTGGCGAAAACAAACTGGCGACCACAGTGGGAGCCAACGGTCTCGCTGCCGAGACCGTCGTGTCGCAGCCGATCAAGATTCCAGTTGAATCCACGGTCAAATACGAGTTCGACCAAACCAAGTTTGAGGAATATCTTTCATCACCCTCTTCAAGATCTTCATTGTCTCACAAGTATAGGAGGATCTCATCATTGAAGAATGCTTACATGTCAAAGAAGGCCCAAAGTGAAGACTCTCACCCAATCGTTGTCGAGGCCTCCCCTTGCAACATTATCCCGGCAATCTCCAAAGCCGGAAGCTCTGCTCACAATGATTCCGCCCTAATTAAAGAATCGTTAGGTCGAAGTTTGCCAACTCTGACGAAAAGGGCTCGTCAGAGGCAACGCCAACGCCTCGCTCGTCAAATGGTTAAGGCCTTGGAACAAACCAACGGAGTTCGTTATTATGCGGACTTAGAGTCGAGGAAACAACAAGTGATTTGTTCAACTCAACGACAAACTACTCACGTTTCTGCACAACTCATGACGGAGGAATGGACTCTCGTCAAAAGGGCTCGGTCGACCCTCAAAGAACGTATACAAAAGCGTCATGCAAACGTTGCTCATGCCCGTGCTCTCTTACAACAAAGACGAGAAAGAAATAAGGAAACGGTGGCCAAAGAACCGCCAAAACTTCGCAAAGTTTGGATTACAAAGTCTGGAGTTGTGCAAAATCAGCATTCGGAGCCCGTTAAGACTCCGCACCCGCAATGGGGTGGTCCTAAACGTGTGACTCCTGACATAACCTTGGATCGCTCAAAGGCAACAATAATTTGTCCTGAGAATGCCAATAAGGCTTTACACCCCCAGAAGAAGACGTGTTCGCCAAAAGACATCGTTATGCCTGGGAGGTCATACCAACAGACGATAGGATTTTCCGGCAATCATACCGATGAATCGTACTATCAAGCTGGGGGGTGTGAATAAATTTCAAAAGAGAATCATTCGAGAAATAAGCTCTCATTGTTCCTGTGCGCGACTCATTAGAGCAGTATTGTCGGAATATGATTACGCAAAACGAGAAGCCATCTCGCAAAGAGTCTCAGTATTCCACAGTCTTTTCACCGAAATGTCAAAACCCAAGCCGAGACATTTTCGCAAGAAGCTTGCTGTTCAAGAGGATGAATTCCCTGAAGTCACCATCAACATGGTTGATAAAGGAAAATCTAAACGGCATTCAAGTGAATCAAATCCTGACTTTTCCCCGAGAGGAAAAGTCAATTCAAGAATTGCCCAACGGATATCCCGACTCCAGTTAAGAGCCATCAGACATAGGGATTACAAGAGAATGCATGAAGGAAAGTCATCAGAGGACGAGCTCTCGGACACTTGTTCTGCGATCGCTTCGGATGATACAATATCTAGCACAGGGCAAACCAGAGAAGTACTCACAATCACCTCTGATCAGTTCGTTCAAATACTTCAAGAAGTTCTAGCCAAACAACGTGAAGAAATTAGAGCTGAGATGAAGACAGAGATGGAGTTAGCTATCCAACAAATGAGAGAATTACTAGCTCAACGGCCTCAACCTCCTAAGTCCAGTCAGCGAGCTGAATTCAGCCGCCACACTCAGAATATTGTAGATAACAGTGATCCAGAAGTGGATGAAGTTATTATGGCTGATACACCTCCCAATAGCAATAACGCTGGGGGTGGTTTAACGCATCCTCCCAATAACGATATTGGGGGTGGTTCAATGGCACATCTTACAGGGGGTGGTCTAACTCATTCTCCCCAACGTCCTTCGAATGAAGGCATAGACAATGGCGAGAAAATGAAAGAGCTTGAAAACAAAATCAACGCTTTAATGACGGCTCAAGAAGTGAAAAAGACGAGTATTCCATGTCCCTCTCCAAGAGAATGGGATTCAATACCGTACCCGGCAAAATTCAATCTAATTAACTTTACACCGTTTGACGAAAAAAGTTCGCCTACTCAGCACTTGATTTATTTCAAGTCTCATTTGGGCATGATCTCTGGAAACGAGGCTTTAATGATCTGGTCATTCGTTGGCACCCTTCGTGGGCCCGCCTTCGATTAGTATCGACGTCTCAAGCCAGGGAGCATCAATTGCTGGGATGACATGCTTCGTGGGCCCGCCTTCGATTAGTATCGACGTCTCAAGCCAGGGAGCATCAATTGCTGGGATGACATGAAAAGTTTGTTTCTCAGCAATTTCTTCGATGATGATACCGAAGTGTCAATCGGAACCCTTTTAGATGAGAAGCAAAAAGACGGAGAGTCAGTCGACAATTTTGTCAAACGCTTCCGTAATAAAGCAATGAATTACAGAGATCCTATTACAGAGGAGTTTATCCTGTAAACATGTCATAACAATCTCTCCATCGATGTCCTGGAAGCCCTGGGGGTCGTACACCCCAAAACTTGGAAAGATTTGAAAATGCGCGGTGAACAAGCTGAACACTTTCTTAAAAGAAAGAAAGCTGAGAGAAACCGACCGACGACATCTGCAATCGCTGGGAACGCGACTCTCGATCCGAAGTTTCAAAAGGAGTATTCTTTCGAAAATGATGAAGCTCCAGCCATATTAAAATACCTCCTCGCCAATGGCAAAATTGAGTTACCACCTATCAAAGATCAGGAGGGAGCCAAGAGGATTACGGATCCAAACTACTGTGCGTACCACAGAAGGGTTCTTCATCCCACCGAGATTTGTTTTGGACTCAAAAATAAAATCCAAGCCTTAATTAACTCCAGCGTCATAACGGCGAAACAAACCAAGTAAAGACGACTCAAACTCCATTGGATACATGAGTATAAACTGTTTTCCCTAACTCCAAAGAGTATACGAGTATAAACTGCTTCTTCATATAACTCCATTGGGTGCACGAGTATAAACTGTTTCCCCTCACTCCAAAGAGTATACGAGTATAAACTGCTCCTCGATACTCCAATAGGTATATGAGTCTAAACTGTTTCCCACTCTTGACGGGAAGTTCCTGGAGAATTTTTACATGTAATATTCTTAAGGATAACCCGGTCATGTAACTCGGTATGATGTTAGACCCAGTTTCGCGAAGAAGGCTGGGGGGTGGATGGTTCATGTAACGAGAAGTTCTCGGAAGAATACTATATGTAATTTTCTTAGGGATAACCCGATCATTACGAACAAAGTGATAAACACTACATCCCCACGGTGATTTCCGAATACTCTTTTGCTGAGATGAGATTCGATCACCTCTTTAGATCAATCTTCCCTCTCAAACCCTCCTTTGGTCAAACCTTTAAACAGTTAGGACCAAAACCAAAATCCCCTCTCGATTCGTTCCATGAACGAGAGGTCCACAAATTGAACGATCAAACCTTTAAACAGTTAGGATCGTCTCAAATTCCCTTTTGGTCAAACCTTTAAACAGTTAGAACCAAAGCCAAAATCCCCTCTCGATTCCTTCCATGAACGAGAGGTCCACAAATTGAACGATCAAACCTTTAAACAGTTAGGATCGTCTCAGAACTCCCACTTGGTCAAACCTTTAAACAGTTAGGACCAAAGCTAAAATCCCCTCTCGATTCGTTCCATGAACGAGAGGTCCACAAATTGAACGATCAAACCTTTAAACAGTTAGGATCGTCTCAAAACTCCCACTTGGTCAAACCTTTAAACAGTTAGGACCAAAGCCAAAATCCCCAAAATCCCCTCTCGATTCCTTCCATGAACGAGAGGTCCACAAATTGAACGATCAAACCTTTAAACAGTTAGGATCGTCTCAGAACTCCCACTTGGTCAAACCTTACTACAGTTAGGACCAAAACAAAAATCCCCTTTCGATTCCTTCCATGAACGAGAGATCCACTTTCAGTTGAATAATCAAACCTTATGACAGTTAGGATTATTCAAACCAATCCAGATTCTCTAAGTGGAGATCCCACTTTGAGTTTCCTTTGCACCTGGAGATAGAATATAAAATTCTTCCTCTCCATCATCGGGTTCATCTCTACCAACAAACAAGAGACCAGGAGATAGAATATAAAATTCTTCCTCTCCATCATCGGGTTCATCTCTACCAACAAACAAGAGACCAGGAGATAGAATATAAAATTATACCAACTTCAATTCAAAATCTCGACAACGGTCAAGCGATAAACGTGACGCCGGGGAAGACATTAGCTATTCTACAAAGAACTGAATAGACTAAAAGCAACAGAGATCAAGCATTGAAGCCATTCACAAGTCCTTTCACACGATCTACTCAACCAAGCATCGAAGGGATCGTAAGTAAAATCTATCTTATCCAAAGTATCCCATGCTCCTCTATAAAAGAATGAGTCTGGAATACTTTGGAGGGGGTATCTGTAGGCATCAAAAAATGCTAATAGATATCCCAAACATAGAGAAGATCACTCAAAGGGATCTCATATCGAAAATCCAGCGAGACAGTCTTTGCTGTCTCGCCAGCGAGACAGTCTTTGCTGTCTCGCCAGCGAGACAGTGTTGAAATAGTCAAAACTACATTTGTAACTGCCCTACACGTGTCCATTAACTGCCAAGGGACGTGGGAAACATCGTGGGCGAAAATCACGTGAATAACTGCCAAAATAACGGAGTTTGAAACATGGGAAGGCAGTTAAAACAAAAACTACCTGCGGTTACTGTTTGCGAGATAGTATTTACTGTCTCACGGGTCGAGACAGCAAACACTGTCTCGCCCAGCGAGACAGTAAACACTGTCTCGCCGTACTAATGTCGTCATTTGTTGAGTTTTTTCAGTTGCAGACCCCTGAGACTATAAATACCCCCCTAGGGTCACTTCTGACGAGGATGGAGCATTTTTACGAGCATTCCAGAGCAGAGAGAGAAGATTTGAGTTTTCTTGCAACGCCTTGAAATTAAGCTTTGACTTGATTTTAAGAAGAACGACTATCTTACTTCGATAAGATATCGTTTTAATTTCTCACTTTGATAAACGAAGTCAGAATCAGTCAACCCCCTCTTCACGATCTGTGATTCGGCGGTCAAACGAAGTCAGAATCAGTCAACCCCCTCTTCACGATCTGTGATTCGGCGGTCCACGAACCAAAGCGTTTCCGACACAGGCAAAGTCCCACGAAAACAAAGATCGATAGACGATTTTTGTGTTTGTTTCTCAAGAGTTGTAATTTTTGTTTTGTTGTGTAGAAAAAGTCTTATAAAAAGATTATTCTTTCGAATTTGTTGTAATCAAACAAAGTTATAATGAATTCCTCAATAGAACCAACTTTTGATTCAAACACTGAAAACATGCACAGTTTAAAAGACAAGGGTAAAACTATAGATAATAGCTCACCAGGTACACAAGGCATAAAACATGGTAGCCCATGTCTTACAAATGTATATCAATCCCCAACTGTGAATGCATCAGGATTCACAAGTGTGAGTAGAGCACATATTGCTAGAAGAACAACAATCAACATTGCTGGGAATTCAAATCAGAAAACTCAATTCTCCCCACTAGATCCACAGGTATATGACTTTGACCCTTGTTATATTGACAGGGGGGAATCAATAAATGCATTTAGCCATTTGGAATATTAGAGGATTTAACAAATCCTCTAAGCATTTAATTGTAAAGCAATTCATATATCAGTACAATATTCCCTTTATAGCTCTTTTAGAAACAAAACTAAAGGAAGGAAAGATGGAGCATATTGCCAGGAAATTTGCTAGAGTCTGGAATTGGATTTCAAATGTTCAGGAAGCTGGTAATGGGAGAATCTGGATACTCTGGAACAATGATTTAATGACAGTTCAAAGTATAAGCACAACTGATCAATGCCTGACTTGCTTTGTCCAATTGAAAAATGGAAAAGTATCATGCCTAATGTCTGTGATTTATGCCTCAAATCAAAGGGAGAATAGGAAAAAATTATGGCAGGATCTTCTGGAAATCAAACAAAATGTTAACTGCCCTTGGTTGGTTGGTGGAGATTTTAATGCAATCATTAGTGCTGAAGAAAAAATGGGAGGAGCTCCTATTTCAGATGCTGACACAGAAGACTTCCAAAACTTTATATCATCAAGCCAACTACTTCATATCAAATCTATTGGATGTTTCTACACTTGGAATAATAAGCAAGATGCTAATACTAGAGTCTGGAGCAGAATAGACAGAATTCTGATTAATGATAGATGGTTGCATCATTATACATCAAGCCAGGTGGAATTTCTAGTACCAATGTGCTCAGATCATTCTCCAGCTCTTGTATCTGTTGGGGAGGAGGATTTTCAAGGAAAAAAACCTTTTAAATTCTATAAAATGTGGACAAAACATCCTGACTTCTTAGCACTTGTGAATTCTGTCTGGGGTCAAGAGATAAAAGGGTACAACATGTACAAGTTTTATTCTAAACTTAAGAAGCTGAAACCTGTCCTCAAGGAGTTAAATAAGAAGCACTTCATGAATATTGGGGAGCAAGTTGCAAGAGCTAAAGAGGAATTACTGGGAGTTCAAAATCAGATGAGCTTGGATCTTCTAAACCAGAATCTAATTACTCAGGAGAAAAAATGCATTCAAAAATACAACAGGCTGCTTCAATGTGAAGAATCATTCCATAGACAAAAAGCAAATATCAGTTGGGCTGTGCATGGGGATAGAACCTCACAATATTTCCATTCAATCATGGAAGCTAAAAGGCATCTAAATAGAGTGTTAACACTTTATTCAGAAAATGGAAGGAGGATTACAGATTTGCCTGAAATTGCTACTGAATTTATTGAATATTACAGAAATATGCTTGGAAAAAAAGTGAATACTTTAGAACCAGACCCTGCAGTCATCTCTGATGGTCCCATTCTTATGGATAGACATAGAAATGAACTGGAGTCTCCAATTACCAATGAAGAGATCAAGCATGTTGTTTTTACTATCTCTGATGAAAAGGCCCCTGGACCTGATGGTTATAGTGCATCATTCTTCAAAAGCACCTGGAATATTATTAGTGCAGACATGATCAAGGCTGTTCAGGAGTTTTTTAGTTCTGGTAAGCTACTTGGCTCTCTCAATACAACTACCATCACCTTAATTCCTAAGGTTCTGAATCCAAGCTCACCATCTGAGTTTAGACCAATTTCCTGCTGTAATTGTGTCTACAAAGTGATCTCGAAAATAATAACTGCTAGAATCCAGAAAGTTATTGGGTATTTAGTAAATGATGCACAATGTGCCTTTGTCAAAGGAAGGATTATCTCAAATAACATTCTACTTGCTCATGAACTGGTTAAGCATTATGGTAGGAAACATATATCCCCGAGAGCTACACTCAACATAGATTTGAGAAAAGCATTTGATACAATAAGTTGGGATTTTATTAAAGCTATGTTGACAGGATTGGGATTTCCAGGAAAAATGATTGGATGGATTATGAACTGTATAACTACTACAAAATTTTCACTATCCCTTAATGGATCTCTGCATGGATACTTTAAGGGGGCAAGGGGACTGAGGCAGGGGGAACCTCTATCACCATATCTATTTGTTATTGGGATGGAGTATTTGTTCAGGAGGATGAAGAAGCTTAGAACTGATAACCTGTTCAAATACCATCCTAGATGCTCTGGCTTGGGGATAACTCACTTAATATTTACGGATGATTTGCTATTGTTCAGTAAAGCTGATATCCAGTCCTGGCTTGGGGATAACTCACTTAATATTTACGGATGATTTGCTATTGTTCAGTAAAGCTGATATCCAGTCTATTAGTAAACTGAATAGTTGTCTTCAAGATTTCAGTAGAGTTTCTGGATTGGAAGCAAACTCTAATAAGTGTGCTGTCTATCTGGGAGGGGTTGAGGAAAATATCAGTAACCAAATATGTTGTCTACTGAACTTTTCTGAAGGTTCTCTACCAATTTGATATTTGGGGATGCCTCTGATTTCTAAAAGACTCTCACATCTTGATTGCTCAAATCTGATTAGCAAAATTTCAGAACAAATTCAAGGATGGCAAAGCAGGAGGAAAATGTCATATGCTGGAAGAATTCAGTTAATTAAAACTGTTATTATGGGGATTCAAAATTACTGGACAAGTAGTTACATTCTACCCATAAGAGTTTTGCAGAAAATAGACAAGCTATGCTCTGATTTCTTATGGAACTGCAAGATGCATCTTGTATCTTGGAGAGATGTATGCACAGACAGGAAAATGGGTGGTCTGGGATTATACAGTGCAAAAACATGGAATTATGAACTATTATGGATGATTCATACAAAAAAATATATATTGTGGATTAAATGGGTGCATGAAAACTACATACACCAAATGGATATATGGCAAGTTCAAGCAAGAAGAACTGATTCTTGGATGTGGAGAAAATTACTCAAGGTTAGAGACTTGGCTCTCAATAAATTTGGAGATAGAAACAATTTGCATAGAGTTATGAAAGAATGCTATGATAAAGGGAAAATCCAAATATCTGAGATATATAAAGCCCTGACTCACTCGACAACTCCTATTGATACAATGTCAGGCTCAATTTGGGGTGGGCTGCACTACCCTAAACACTCAGTAATCCTATGGCTAGCCAACCACTCAAGACTGCTAACTAAGGAGAGACTATATGCAAGATGGGGATGATAACTGAAAGCCTGTGCACCCTGTGTGCATCTCAGCAAGAAACATGTAAACATCTATTTTTTGAGTGCCAATACTCAGCAACTATCTGGAATGGAATCATGGAATGGTTATGTTACTCGAGGAGATCATGCAACTAGACTCAGGTGGTGAACTGGTATAGTGCTGAACTGAAAGGGAAGGGATATATGAAGAAAGTGAAGAAAATGGCTCTTTCGGCAACTGTCTATTGGATTTGGAAGGAAAGGAATTTGAGGATTTTTTCAAGAGAAACATCACACTCCAGTCCAACTGATTAGGGAGGTGAAAATCTCAATCTTAACTAAGGTGCTTAATGAAGATATACCTGATTATGTAAAGGAAAAGATAGGAGGATTGTAATCTAACATAGATATGTTGGAATTCTTGTTTCTCACTGGAAAAACTAGTGAGATTTGATGTGTATACAAACTTTACAAATTGGGAAATGAATAAAAAAAAATTCATTGACCAAAAAAAAAAAAAACCCAAAGTCAGTAACGAACTATAGAAACTATTAGGAGTACGAAAGTACTTAGATGTGTGAACTTGTTTGAACATGCTATAGTGATCCGCGTCAAAGTTTGTGCAACTCTTAAGTTTGAATATGGGCAAATTAATTCATATATAGCTATCTACGTCAATTTTGGAATACGTTGAATGGTCTACAAATTAATATTCTAACTAAGCGAGCTGTTATCTATTTTACAAGTAAAAATATCATACCACTTAGATGAGGGAAAAGTCATACAACCACGTGAAGGGAAAACCAAGTCAAAGGAAGAATAAGGCAACAGTCAGAATTTGAATTGATTTGCACCTGATGGCTTTCGTCCAACGAGAAAAATCAATTGTCAGGTTGCATGGACCTTTGAAATTTGATTTTGTGAAGGATATTAATTACAAAATCCTTATCACGCATGCATAAACTTAATTTCTAGTCGATGCGTGTGATCATAATTAATTAGTTAGTTCATAATTAACAAGTTGCTTTACTGCTGACCTTTGCAGTCTTCGTTACGTTCAAATAAAAACGAAGAAACAAGCAAAGAACCGAGACTATTGGATCTTAATTTTGATTAATATTATAATTAATCAGTGTCTCCTTTGGCGGCTCATGCCCCCAAGATCTCGCTACATATATATACAGCCATCGAGTGCCCAAATATTGTCATTGCGATTTGAAGTGTTAGTTTCTATTCAGAGATCGATTAGCGTCATAAGTTCATTGCTCCTTCTAAATTGATCATCAGCCTTCAATTCTCGTTAGTTCCCTTTCACTAGCTTTATTTTGAAGCGTTACTTTCTACTTATAAATTAGCTTTTATATATACATGTGTGTGTAATTAATGCTCTAATAAAATTATCTTTTTGTTTTTCTTTTTCATCAGAAGATCTAGAGCAGATGGGCTCTCGAATGACAGACGAGCTATTGCTCATGTTCGCACCCAACATCGTATACTGGGTGTATTCGGGTATGTACGCGATGCTGGGCGACATGGAAAAGTACAGGCTGCATCCAAAGGGAGATGAAAATAAGAACGTACCATCGAGGAGCACGGTCATCAAGGGCGTCCTCACGCTGCAAGCAATGCAGATAGCAGCATCCTTCGTATTTGTCATGGTATATATATATATATATCATGAATCAATATATGCACATGCAACATTAATTTACAGAATTAGATTTCTAGTGTTTGAGAATAATGTGTATAGATATCGTTGTCAGAAGATTCTCTCGTATATCTATGCTTTTTAATTCACGATAGATTTCACGTAACTACCACAAACTTAATTTGAAGGGTAATTTACATGAAACTATAATTAACAAACGTGTTTTTACTGTAAAGAAAATTTTATCATAAACTATTGGAAACCGTTACTAACCCTGTTAAAATTTTGGATAAAAACGGCCTAAAAATTAATGACAATAGGAGATAGGAGAAAATAACATAAAAGTCATATGAAGTAAATAAGTGCAAGAATATCCAAAACATGCATATTTGGAAGAAGAAGAAGAAGAAGTTTAGTTTAAAAAGAATCCATTTCAGTTTTTTAGTTAGGAAATATTAATTATAACCTCCCAAAATATATTCATAGAATTTTTTTCCCCTTTTTCTGAAAGGTACTCCCTTCTTCTAAAAAAATGAAAATCGACGACTCACTAGTTCAGAGAGAATGTCCAAACGGCCTAAAAAATTATGCATGCAATTTTACGGATGCAAAAAACATTCAATGGGGGATAAGGGAGATAGAAATATATGATAATATATATACAGACAATAATATTGTGGATACCCACTGCATGCATGCATGAATGTACTATGTCTTATCTGACCATGTATATATATATGTAAATGGATACTTTCACGTATAGTACGTATGTGTACAGCGCTAGCTGTTACATTCTCGATCGGGAAAGTATCTATCCAAACCTTCGATCGATCAATATTAATCCATCCTCTAATAAATTATTACTCGATCGCAGCTCGCCAGGGACAGCATGAGTTTGGGTGAAAAAAAGCCAGAACCATCTCTCTCAACAATGGCGCTCCAGTTCCTAGTCGCCGCAGTGACCATGGACACTTACCAGTACTTCATGCACCGTTTCATCCACTCCAACAAGTTCCTCAACAAGATCCACTCCCATCACCACAGCCTCGTCGTCCCCTACGCGTTCGGCGCCACCTACGGGCACCCCCTGGACGGCATCCTCATCGACATCTCAGGCAGCCTCGTCTCCAGCATGGTCGCCGGGATGACCCCTCGGACCTCCATGTACTTCTTCTGCTTCTCCACCGTCAAGATCGTCGACGACCACTGCGGCCTGCTTCTCCCCTGGAATCCCCTGCAGAGGTTTTTCAGCAACAACTCGGCCTTCCACGACGTCCATCATCAGCTGTATGGGAACAAGTACAACTACTCTCAGCCCTTCTTTGTGAGTTGGGACAAGCTGATGGGGACTTACTTGCCCTTTACAGTTGAGAAGAGAGAGGAAGGGGGCTTTGAGGTCACACCCCACCTGATGAAGCAAGCTTAATTAGCTAATTAATCTCTCTTTTCATTCGTAATATTTATTGGTTTGAGGCATATTCTTGACGTACATCTATATATATAAATGCATATACATTCAATTCACACAAATAATGTTCGTTTGTGTAATTAAATATTATTAATTATTGTAAATTAAGTTCCATCGTGCACGGCTTATTATTAATAAAAATTAAGGGTGTACGTGATTTGGATATACATATATATATATGGATCGCGAAGCATATTAATTGCAGCATTTTCGTTTAACAAGTTACTTACACGATGCCAAAGTTGAGGATGAAGCAAAAGCAAATTAAATTCCGCAGCTAGCGTGCAAACACCATACACTAGTACAAAACTGGGCTGCCCAAACGGTTATTAGAACCGTTTGGGCAAATCGAAATAGCCCAAACGGGTACAACCGTTTGGGTTACTTATTCCAAACGGGTACAACTGTTTGGGCTATTAGATAATCCCAAACGGCTCTCCCAAACGGGTTAAACTGTTTGGATATTTCAATCCAAACGGGTTACAACCGTTTGGGAGCAGCAGGATGCTAGGGTAAAAAAAAATTGCCATTTTACTTTTTAGGACCCGCGCCCCCCAAACTTCACCCGCGGGTTGAAACATCTTCGCCGAAAATCGCCGAAAATCGCCCGCGCGTCCCCCAAAATTCACCCGCGCGTCCCCCAAAAGTATTTGATCGATCCCCAAAATTCACCAGCCTCATCTAATTGTGATCTTCGCCTCCACCTCCTTCATATCTACTCCCGATCGCTGACGCCTCCGCCTCTGCCTCATCTTCGCCGGAAGCACCTCCGCCTCATCTTTGCGCCGCTGTCGATCCTCCGCCGTCTCCTCCTCCGCATCCATCGATTCCTCCGCAGCGTTGGCCTTCGCCAATTCATAGGTTCGGGTCGTGTTGCTCCTCCGCCTCCACCGCCTCCTGCTCAAGTCGGCCCTTTATCCTCTGTAATTATCTACTCTCAACAAAACCCTAAACCTAATTAATTTGTGTTCGTTAGAGATCCTACCCTCATATTAGATATTATTATGTTAACTTACATCATTGAGATATATAGAATGCTAATTTATATTGTTGCTGCTGTTGTGTGGTGTATATGCCTTCGGCTACACCAGTATATCATCGATACCTAGAGTTCTTTGAAATTTACCATAATCACATATCAACCAACTACAAGTCATGCAGAAAAATCCCAGCAAAGACCTCCAAGTCTGAGATGGTAAGCAGGGACATGGTGCTTGCAGTTTGCTTAACATGTATTTGTATGGTATGTACCACTTTGTTTTTCTGTTCTTTTGGAGTTTGGTGATGGTGATGATGTATCCGTAAAAGAATGTAACACTCCATGTGCTTCCTCTTCTTCTACTTTCCTTTTAGTTTAATCCAACTTTCTTTCCACCTACCATGGATTTATTCTTGACGTGTTTATTTTTGTGTCAGTGATATGGTAGCTAATAATTAATCTGTTAGGCTTGATAGGCCAATGCTTTGTTGGTGTAACTAGCTATTCCTCCAGTGAGATATGTCACATGGAGAATGATTTGGCAATAGCATATTTATATCAGATAATTGGATATGTTAGAATGATTAGTTTTAACCTATCAAACTGAAAAGTGCTTGATATATTAGAATGATTAGTTTTAACCATGAGTTTGTTGGAGTACTTGCATTTTTCATGTCTTTTTGTGTGAGAGTTTTCTTGTTCTGTTGTCTCTGCGATAATTCTATAAAATTGTTGACTTCTACTTAGTCCATCACATTTATCATGTCACTATTATAAAATCTTTATTGTTTTCTGGCATATACTATTGTACACTAGTCTGATGATATTTTGAAACATTTGATCTGTCTTCACCGTATTCACCTTATCTTCAGTACATGTCTTGTCAAATACATTTTACTTCCCTGGGAGGTTTCATTAACCTCAAAAGTGACCTTCCTCACTGATCTTTGTTGCGAATGATACACCCAAATTCAGCGCCTGCTTCTATGCAAATATTTTCTGTATGATTTCGTCGTTCTTCATGCCAGGAATGCTTATTTCAAATTTATGCAAACTATTACTCCATGAAAGTAATGTTTCTTTTGCTTAGCCATACAAAATTTAGGAATGTTCTAACTCCTTGCTCTCCAACATTTATCAAAAAAAAGGAATGTTTCTTTTGCTTAGCGGTACAAAATTTAGGAATGTTATAACATTGATATTAATGGTATATGTCAAAAAACACTCGTGAATTACTTAATTTCTCATTTTTAGGGAAGTTTCTTGAATATGTGAAGCTCGGTTGAGAAAGCACTTAGCAAAGAGTGAGTTCTACTGAATGGGGTGTTTGTGTCTGCGTGCAAAAGAGTCTTTAGTTCAAGAGAGACTATTAAAGGAGAATGCAATGCCTTTATCTGGATTGGTTTAGAGTTATAAGAGTCTTTAGTTTATCTTACATTTTAATTGTAACCCTATATTCAAAGCAAAGTAATGATCAAGCTTAGCTTATTCCTAAATCCATGTTTTTATAAGTCGTTACTAATAAATTATTTTATTTAGGTTATCATGGCCCGTAACTACATCAGAGATAAAGATTGGATGTACGTGGGTCGTGCAGAACGCATGCAATCTATTTTCGTTAATGGAGTTGGTGCTTTCATGGACTTTGTACGTAGACACGATATGGTCCGCCATGGGAGACTCATTTGTCCATGTAAATTATGCGCGAATAGGTTGCATCAATTGGAGGAAGAAGTAGAACTTCACATTGTGAAGAATGGTTTTGTTAGCGATTACAAAACTTGGGTATATCATGGACAAATTGAAGGTCTCAGTGATGCAGATGAAGAAGAACAAGAAGATGACAACTTATTTCTTGATGAAGAAATGGAGGAAATGGTTGAGGTAGCTCTTGGTAACACTAGCCCTGCTGAAGATCCTCCTTTCGGAGGGCATCGTGAAGACAATTATGATAAGTACATGAATGATGCTAAGAGGCCCATTTATGAGAATGCAAAACACTCCACGCTGTCATGGTTTGTCCATCTATTCCAAATTAAATGTCTAAATAAATGGAGCAACAAGTCATTTACAATGCTCCTCAAGTTTCTTAAAGATTCTATGCCTCCGGGGAACCATGTGCCTGATAACTGGTACGAAGCTCAAAAGATAATGTCTAATCTGGGTCTAAAGTGTGAGATGATACACGCATGTCCTAATGATTGTATAATTTATTGGAAAGAAAATTCAGATAATACGGAGTGTCCTACTTGCGGAGAGGCTAGATATAAGAAGAAAGTACATGGTCAAAAGAAGGATATACCTATCAAGTTAGTACGATACTTTCCCATTACACAGAGGCTGCAGAGGCTATTCAAGTGTAAGAAGACAGCGGTGGCGATGACTTGGCATCACCGTGCACGTCCAAGTGAAAATGGACGAATGAGTCATCCTAGAGATACGCCTGCATGGAAGGATTTTGACAGTAGGCACCCAACATTTAGTCAGGAACCTCGTAATATCAGGCTGGGATTGGCTAGTGATGGCTTTTGCCCCTTCAGCTTTAAGGGCAATCCCCACAGCACATGGCCCGTTGTGATGATGATTTATAACCTCTCACCGTGGTTGGCTATGGACCAATCATATTTCATGATGCCTCTTCTTATTGATGGTCCAAAGTCACCGGGAAACAATATTGATGTCTATCTTCGACCTCTTATCGAAGAGTTAAAGTCTTTATTCATTGATGGTGTGGATACATACGATGCAGACACGGGGACAAACTTCACCATGCGTGTAGCCTTAATGTGGACAATCAATGATTTTCCCGCGTATGGAATGCTATCTGGTTGGTCTGTACATGGTTATACTGCATGTCCTTACTGTCATCTCCAGACAACATCGAAAAGACTACCCTTTAGCAAAAAGACTTGTTATTGCGGCCATCGGCGCATGTTGGATGAAAATCATCCGTACAGAGATGATATCATCCACTTTGATGGTACTAAAGAGAATCGCCCGCGTCCAGACCCATTATCCGGAGAGGATATACTTGCTCAGTGGAATGGTAAAAACAATGTGACTTTTGGAAAAATAAAGGGAAGGCAAGAAACACCACAGGGATGGAACAAGAAAAGTATCTTCTTCGAACTACCCTACTGGAAGACAAATAAAGTGCGGCACAATCTAGACGTCATGCACATTGAGAAGGGAGTATCTGAGCACATACTTAACTTACTTCTCTGTAAAGATGGAAAATCAAAAGATAACCTTAAAGCTCGAAGGGATCTGCAGGCGTGGAACATTAGAAAAGAGTTGCATCCTATACCGAAGGCAGGCAATCCTGACCAATTTGTACTCCCTAATGCTGTGTATCACATGTCACTAGATGAAAAGAAAAAGTTTCTTCAGGTGTTACATGAGTTGAAGGTTCCTACGGGGTTTTCAGGATCATTTAGTAAGAAGATAAAGATTGTTAAAGGCAAGATCGAAGGGTTGAAGAGTCATGATCACCATATTATTATGGAGCATCTTCTTCCACTCTCTCTCAGAACTTCTCTCCCTAAATCAGTCGGTTTAGTGATCAATGATTTTTGCAGATTCTTTCGGGAATTGTGTGCTAAAAACATCGAGGATGATAAGTTGAAGAAGCTAGAGGCTGAAATTCCCTTAATTTTGTGCAAGCTTGAGCGGATTTTTCCACCATCATTCTTTGATATCATTATACACCTGACTGTTCATCTTGCAACCGAGGCTAGGCTTGCCGGACCAGTACAATATCGATGGATGTACCCCATCGAAAGGTACTTTTAGTTTTATAGTTAACGTAATCGATATATTTTTATTTTATATCTTGGATGTGGTGATTTAGTGTAAGCTTTTGTAGGTACCTTCTCACTCTGAAAAATTATATTCGCAATAGAAATCGACCAGAGGGTTCTATTATGGAAGGTTATCTGCTAGAGGAAGTAACCACTTTTTGTTCCCGTTATCTGGATGAAGACATTGAGACAAAACTCAACAGACCTCTTGTGATTCATGACGGACCATCAAAAAAGCCAGATTATAATAGAATGAATCTCGCATTTATCAACAAGATTCATCGCTTTATCATTCTCAATATCGAATGCCTTGGAGAAGTTAGAGAGTATGTCTATTTCACATAATGCTATATATGTTTACTACACCCAAATATACTTCTCACATTACCTACTATTTTTTGACATTAGAATACACAAGGATGAAATACGTGCAATGCATAGTAATTGGAATGAGGCACGAGTTGAAACACATCATCAAGATAATTTTTGCAATTGGTTTAAACATTATGTAAGATTTCTATTTTCTTATTTTTTGACTTATTCATTCAATTTAATCTAACATCTTTATGTAATTGTCATATTGACCTTTTTGCCAGAGCCGATTACCGACTGTAGAATCGATATTAGATAAGGATCTTGGATATTTGGCTACACTTCCAGATGCTGAAGTTAAATACTATAAAGGATTCGGTGTTGGCGGTTACAAGTTTGAAATCAAGTCTATAGAAGAATCTCGAACCACCCAAAATAGTGGAATTGCAACCGTAGGCACTAATGACGAGATATACTATGGGTACCTTGATAACATACTTGGTATCAACTATCTAGGACGAGCAGGATGCATTTATGTCTTTCAGTGTGTTTGGTATGATATGAAGACTGGAACTGGTAAGTGGAGAGACAATTACGGGACTTGGGTAGATGAATATGGATTGACGAGTGTAAACACCACACATTTTTCCTTTGAGGATGATCCATTTATATTTCCAGAACAAGCATTTCAAGTATACTACTCGAAGTGCTTGAGGCATTCGGGGTGGAGTGTTGTATGTCGATGGAGGCCCAGGGATACTTACGATGTCCCACAGTTCATAGATTCAGAGGTCGTCGAGGTCAACGATGACGAAGAATTTGAGCAGGGAGGGGTTGTATGTCAAGATAAATCTCCTGAATATGATAAAATTTCATGGGTTAGGAATGATTTGAATAGTGAAATACTTGTAGATATTCCTACAACTTCTAGGGAATCTGTAGAACCTAACATTTCTGTAAAGCGAAAAAGGTAACCTTTATCAAAAGCATGTTGTTTAAAATTATATATTCAACTTGATAAATATGTCTATTTCACATATATCTTATATGAAATGTAAAATTCTTTATAGGGCTTGACGAATATGTCTGGAGTTCCATCACGGAGCAAATCGCGTAGACTACTACAGCGCGGAGACCTGCAGCGTCAGGTGAGAGAGCGTAGGAGAGAACTTGAATCTGCTGTAGATACACAGCGCGAAGACCGGCAGCGTCAGGTGAGAGAGCCTAGGAGAGAACTTGAATCTGCTCATGTTGCTACCGCCATACCTAGCATTGGGGAGTCTACTCCAGTTAGAGGTAACTATTTATTTTTCTTTTGATTCTGTTTTAACATGACACCTAATCTTTATCCTTTACATATAAAAATCTAGTCAGTTGCAACAATGTTTTTTTATTTGCAATCTATCTCCTACACAGATATAGACGCAAATCAACAAACACCTACACAAGAAAATGATTTACAGACAACTCCCCCTTCACACTCCATACCTTCTGGACAATCGTCAGGTCAGTATCTTCTTCATTATCTTTTGGTGATTAATGTGCTTTTTGCTAAGAAATGCTTACATAATGCTTCTATCTCTTACATAATTTTGAAAGACTTCTTTACAAGTTCACGTAATATTAGCATCCCAATTTTGTCATGTAATCATCTTACCCACACATGTGCACCGGTTAAAAATTTTGTCATGGGGCGGTTCCCTCGCAAACCATGAAAAAAATTACAGGAAAAGCACCAACTAGCGAAGGCATAAGCCATCTTGATACACACAGCTAAGAGAATATTTTTACCTGTTTTAGACATAAATTTATGGTTTTTTGGATAGGCTAAAGTAATTTCAATACATTACAGTGTAATATACATTCAGCGCAGATTTCCCTTGTCCTTTTAATTCTCTGTACGGTATTGTTTCGAGTAGGAAGTAGGGCCAATAAACACAATATGGGTCAGTTATTGATCCCATATACCCTCTGCAAGTGTCAACATCTAAAGACATGCCTACTGATCCGCACCCAACAAGCATGAAAAAGAGGGAAAAAAGAGTCAACTATTTGAATAACTGGTCATTCTTATACGTTTTAAATTGTGATCTTCCCTCTAAATAGCGTATCGCGAGTCAGCTCTTCTTAAAGGTGCATGAGGCAATGATGCATTTTCTTTGTCAGGTGAAATGAGTCCATCTAATATTCTTGCTTCAGCTCTCATTAGGTTTGTAGTTTGCATAGAAAGCACCCCTGATGTTAGCAATGGGAGCTACAAGAGTCCTTGCATGTTTCCTGTCATATGTATGGGATGCAAGTGGTTGAACATCTGATATAGTGGTGGATTGTGCATGTTGTGGGATTAGTTGTTTATTTGCATTCGATTAGTGTCTAGTTTGTATTTCTCTCTCATTTGTGTGGATTTCTTGATTTTCTAGCAATATTACTTTCAAAGTTTTATGATAGGGCAGCATCTTCAACTGAAATTTAGAGGCTTAATGGGTACAAGTAGTGTGTGAATCTTCAGAAGTTTGCTTTTATGTTGTGTGGATGTCGTTGAATGTCCAGCTATGTCCAGAATATTGTTATGAATGTCAAACGGTATTGCGTTTATTTCTATATTATGTTGTTTTTACTCCGAGAACTGTAAAATAGAAATTGCTATTCAATATGTTGCTTTCCCAACTTAAAATAGGATTTTTTTCATGGTTTGCGAGGGAACCGCCCCATGACAAAATTTTTAACCGGTGCACATGTGTGGGTAAGATGATTACATGACAAAATTGGGATGCTAATATTACGTGAACTTGTAAAGAAGTCTTTCAAAATTATGTAAGAGATAGAAGCATTATGTAAGCATTTCTTAGCAAAAAGCACATTAATCACCAAAAGATAATGAAGAAAGATACTGACCTGACGATTGTCCAGAAGGTATGGAGTGTGAAGGGGGAGTTGTCTGTAAATCATTTTCTTGTGTAGGTGTTTGTTGATTTGCGTCTATATCTGTGTAGGAGATAGATTGCAAATAAAAAAACATTGTTGCAACTGACTAGATTTTTATATGTAAAGGATAAAGATTAGGTGTCATGTTAAAACAGAATCAAAAGAAAAATAAATAGTTACCTCTAACTGGAGTAGACTCCCCAATGCTAGGTATGGCGGTAGCAACATGAGCAGATTCAAGTTCTCTCCTAGGCTCTCTCACCTGACGCTGCCGGTCTTCGCGCTGTGTATCTACAGCAGATTCAAGTTCTCTCCTACGCTCTCTCACCTGACGCTGCAGGTCTCCGCGCTGTAGTAGTCTACGCGATTTGCTCCGTGATGGAACTCCAGACATATTCGTCAAGCCCTATAAAGAATTTTACATTTCATATAAGATATATGTGAAATAGACATATTTATCAAGTTGAATATATAATTTTAAACAACATGCTTTTGATAAAGGTTACCTTTTTCGCTTTACAGAAATGTTAGGTTCTACAGATTCCCTAGAAGTTGTAGGAATATCTACAAGTATTTCACTATTCAAATCATTCCTAACCCATGAAATTTTATCATATTCAGGAGATTTATCTTGACATACAACCCCTCCCTGCTCAAATTCTTCGTCATCGTTGACCTCGACGACCTCTGAATCTATGAACTGTGGGACATCGTAAGTATCCCTGGGCCTCCATCGACATACAACACTCCACCCCGAATGCCTCAAGCACTTCGAGTAGTATACTTGAAATGCTTGTTCTGGAAATATAAATGGATCGTCCTCATAGGAAAAGCGTGTGGTGTTTACACTCGTCAATCCATATTCATCTACCCAAGTCCCGTAATTGTCTCTCCACTTACCAGTTCCAGTCTTCATATCATACCAAACACATTGAAAGACATAAATGCATCCTGCTCGACCTAGATAGTTGATACCAAGTATGTTATCAAGGTACCCATAGTATATCTCGTCATTAGTGCCTACGGTTGCAATTCCACTATTTTGGGTGGTTCGAGATTCTTCTATAGACTTGATTTCAAACTTGTAACCGCCAACACCGAATCCTTTATAGTATTTAACTTCAGCATCTGGAAGTGTAGCCAAATATCCAAGATCCTTATCTAATATCGATTCTACAGTCGGTAATCGGCTCTGGCAAAAAGGTCAATACGGCAATTACATAAAGATGTTAGATTAAATTGAATGAATAAGTCAAAAAATAAGAAAATAGAAATCTTACATAATGTTTAAACCAATTGCAAAAATTGTCCTGATGATGTGTTTCAACTCGTGCCTCATTCCAATTACTATGCATTGCACGTATTTCATCCTTGTGTATTCTAATGTCAAAAAATAGTAGGTAATGTGAGAAGTATATTTGGGTGTAGTAAACATATATAGCATTATGTGAAATAGACATACTCTCTAACTTCTCCAAGGCATTCGATATTGAGAATGATAAAGCGATGAATCTTGTTGATAAATGCGAGATTCATTCTATTATAATCTGGCTTTTTTGATGGTCCGTCATGAATCACAAGAGGTCTGTTGAGTTTTGTCTCAATGTCTTCATCCAGATAACGGGAACAAAAAGTGGTTACTTCCTCTAGCAGATAACCTTCCATAATAGAACCCTCTGGTCGATTTCTATTGCGAATATAATTTTTCAGAGTGAGAAGGTACCTACAAAAGCTTACACTAAATCACCACATCCAAGATATAAAATAAAAATATATCGATTACGTTAACTATAAAACTAAAAGTACCTTTCGATGGGGTACATCCATCGATATTGTACTGGTCCGGCAAGCCTAGCCTCGGTTGCAAGATGAACAGTCAGGTGTATAATGATATCAAAGAATGATGGTGGAAAAATCCGCTCAAGCTTGCACAAAATTAAGGGAATTTCAGCCTCTAGCTTCTTCAACTTATCATCCTCGATGTTTTTAGCACACAATTCCCGAAAGAATCTGCAAAAATCATTGATCACTAAACCGACTGATTTAGGGAGAGAAGTTCTGAGAGAGAGTGGAAGAAGATGCTCCATAATAATATGGTGATCATGACTCTTCAACCCTTCGATCTTGCCTTTAACAATCTTTATCTTCTTACTAAATGATCCTGAAAACCCCGTAGGAACCTTCAACTCATGTAACACCTGAAGAAACTTTTTCTTTTCATCTGGTGACATATGATACACAGCATTGGGGAGTACAAATTGGTCAGGATTGTCTACCTTCGGTATAGGATGCAACTCTTTTCTAATGTTCCACGCCTGCAGATCCCTTCGAGCTTTAAGGTTATCTTTTGATTTTCCATCTTTACAGAGAAGTAAGTTAAGTATGTGCTCAGATACTCCCTTCTCAATGTGCATGACGTCTAGATTGTGCCGCACTTTATTTGTCTTCCAGTAGGGTAGTTCGAAGAAGATACTTTTCTTGTTCCATCCCTGTGGTGTTTCTTGCCTTCCCTTTATTTTTCCAAAAGTCACATTGTTTTTACCATTCCACTGAGCAAGTATATCCTCTCCGGATAATGGGTCTGGACGCGGGCGATTCTCTTTAGTACCATCAAAGTGGATGATATCATCTCTGTACGGATGATTTTCATCCAACATGCGCCGATGGCCGCAATAACAAGTCTTTTTGCTAAAGGGTAGTCTTTTCGATGTTGTCTGGAGATGACAGTAAGGACATGCAGTATAACCATGTACAGACCAACCAGATAGCATTCCATACGCGGGAAAATCATTGATTGTCCACATTAAGGCTACACGCATGGTGAAGTTTGTCCCCGTGTCTGCATCGTATGTATCCACACCATCAATGAATAAAGACTTTAACTCTTCGATAAGAGGTCGAAGATAGACATCAATATTGTTTCCCGGTGACTTTGGACCATCAATAAGAAGAGGCATCATGAAATATGATTGGTCCATAGCCAACCACGGTGAGAGGTTATAAATCATCATCACAACGGGCCATGTGCTGTGGGGATTGCCCTTAAAGCTGAAGGGGCAAAAGCCATCACTAGCCAATC
>NC_033797.1:121990098-122003956 GCF_001876935.1 Asparagus officinalis | reverse complement strand
CTTAGTATGAAATGATCAAAGGACGTGAGGGGGACTATTTGCACGAATTTTCCGTTTTGGTAACGTAGGGTCTTTTTATTCTAAGGGAAAATCAGCCTTTGACTCTTTAGAACCGCCGTATGAAAATGAGCACAATTGTTCGTAGGCTACTTTTGAAGTGCAATAATTTCCATAGTATACAATATTCTTCTGGATGTTTTCACATTATTCATAGAGCACTGAAAATGACAAGTGATTTTCTACAAACGACAAGTCTTAACCAAACATCCCCGAGTGTACATTGTCTATCTTGTTTTTTCTCCATGAGCACCAAATCGAAGAAAAATAGCTATAAATAGTCACGTATTCAAATGCAAACAGTTAGAAAAAGCGCAACTGTCGCTTAGTAGCTCGACTACAAGTTTTTATTAGTCGACTATGTTGGCCTTTTTGTTTTGATGATGTTTAAGCACAATAATTTACAGCGCAAGCTAATATTGTTTGTCTAGTATTTATGTTATCCCTCGTTGATTATATTCATACTGAAATAAAGACATAATAAATGTTTGGAGCGATGGATTGAATTGGCACATTCACGCATGTGTGGTCCTTGGCACTCATATTCCAAATGGAGGTTGGCGAAATTATGGCAAATCAACGTAATGCAATTTTGCAAGTTCTTGGCCATCGTTCAGGAGCATAGCTTGAGTCCCGCCTGGCTAACAGGCGTGAAGAAAATTCTGTTGTTAGATTGGGGATTAAACGGATAGTGCTTCGTTACATCTTATATACCGGAGCGCGACTAGATATTCTTGCTAAAAGATCAGTAGAGGACGTCCTTTTGTGTCCCCACTTCTCTAGAAAAATCAACTTTACTATCCGATGATGATCGAGGAGTTAATCACTCATAGCCTCCCTTTGCACGAGCATGGAATGGTTCTCATGGTTTTGGTGAAGGCTTACTAACTTTCCGTGGGGAATTTGCGTTATGGCTTCACGAAAGACTATCGCTTCTCCTTTCCCGGATTTGACCTCTTCTCTGCAATTGAACGCTTGAAGCTTCTAGCGTAAGTAATGGATCGAGGCGCATACATAAATCTGGGTTATCATGTACTCCCTTTATCGCGCTTCATTAAAGAGACAAGGAGTCTCTAAATATATATGAACTATATTTCAATATGCGAGATAGAGAGCTAGAGTAGCCAAGTTATACAGATCACGTGACGGCTTCTCTATGGCCTGTAAGCGATTGCTTCATTCGTCAAGCTTGGGATGATCCGAATCGAACCGGAGAGGGTACACGAGTCAAATGATACTGAAGTGATTCTTGTAGTTGCATCTCATATGATAGTCACAGAATACTTGTCTAAGACCGTCGACGAATCATTAATTATGCTGTGATGATTGAAGCGAGAGAACAATAGCAATCAATCGGACTTCGGATTAGGAACGCATTTTAAATAACTCATAGTCATGCATAAAGAAGATATCTAAGATTTTGGGCCTATTCTCTTGAATCTTTGGGGGCTTTCCTGTCATCGTGGTAAATACCCCGCATGTTTCAGGTCCAGTCAACCCCTTGGATGGATGCGAGAGAATTTTCTGCCTGTGTATGCACGGTTAGCACGTCAGTAGAATACGCGATCTATTGTATTCATTAGGGGAAAAGAGCAGCAAAAAATTCAACGATGAACAGTCAATATCTCTCAATTGCATTATGACAATTCAGCATTGGTACTTCTGAGATGGGTTGTTATATTTGCCTTCATCGGCGCAGGTTACGCAAATCCTGGACGATTTCTACATACCCCTCTTTTCTCCTATGAGTTGCTAGAATCAACAATCGTCAAACACACGACTAGGTAACAGTCCTTACCCCTTCATTTCTAAAAGCCTTTCCAAATAGAACAAAATTATACCACATCCAGTTCGTCCGACACTATTTCAGAGCCACTGATGTAGAGTGAATTGGTAGTGGTGGTCTAGGTGGATGGATTGACTTACTAAGCATATGCAACCAGTATCATATGAATCCTCCATAAGATGTTTTCTCTAAGGTGGTTAGATCCAAAAAACTAATATGATCCAGGAACCCGGACAAAGTTCTGATACTAATCCATGTTAATCATAGAGTGGGAGGAGGGAGAGGTTTTGATAATTAGGAGTGTTCTTTACATGCGCACTATGCATATTCTGTAGCAAGTTAAAAAGCAGACAAGCATACGTGCATCAGAGTATAAGAACACCGTAAGACCTACAGAATAAATAGCCAGATCAGATCTTGCAGTAGCTATATTGTTATCCGCCAAGTGACGCTGCGATGCTGTTAACGAGGTTTGGACTCGCTGACAGCTACTGTCCCCACTCCCTACTGGCTTTCTGCGCGAGTGTATGAATATTCACCGGGACTAACCACCGGTTTGACCAGCCGAAACGTTCATTCTAAGCATAAGACGATCTCATCTCATCAAGATCCTACAACAACTACAAGGCATTTGAGAATCCACGGCTACACAGGTGCGTTGAATCCCGTAAATTGACTCGTGGCCAGATCTAGATACATCCCACACAATTGATCGCAATCCGCAACAAGATCAACTGCACGAACAATGAAGTCATATATAGTGTAAAGAACTCTCTCACTTTTTACAATGTCCCTATGGTAAAGAATGCAAGGCAGAATATATTACACTTGGCAGTAAGTCTAGGGGGAGTGGGTGAACTCTGAGAAAACGAGAGAGAAAACAAGCATTAATGGGTTTGAAAGTTATACGAGACGTCCGGTATTTGAAACAGTAAAACACCCAAAGATTGGCAGGATCTTATCACATGGACACTATAGCCAGCGACCTTGAGCACAAGAAGAGGGGTAATGTCACGAGTTTAAATACGGAAAGAACGACTCATGCTGGCTAAAGCACAAATGTAACCCCAGAGACAAAAATAGATAACGGACCTTAAAGGCGCGTGTGAACCAGAAAATGATCTCGGAGTAATCATGCGTGTTTAATTTAAAAACGTCTTTCTCTGAGTAGCGCGGTGACGCTCATGTATTTTCTTGGTGAAGGTGATGCAGGGAATGTTCTTAAGGCTAAATCGTGCGTACGAACATTGCACCTGTTGAGCTCACGCCAGTCTATTCCTCAGGCGCCGGTTTGATCGAGTGAGGAATCTTTCTGAATCGCCAACCGGCCGCTCGAGCACTCGGGGACAAAAATGCTCTCAGAAATCTCCTACGAGAACTTTCTATCTTGAGTACACGCGACGGCCAGCAATTCATGATAGCGGTTATCCGCGCTGGAATATTAGCTAGCTGAGGGGCCATGAGTCCGTCAACGCGCGTGACGGTGCGAAGTTTCGTGTCGAACTCTCCGGTTATCCGTGAATTCTCTTAAGAGAGTCCGACGACTGAAGACGAGAACTCTGACCAGTGCGTACCGTTGGATTTTTACTCTCCTGGATTCTTCTCCTTCTGGTTTTATTCACGACGTCGGACTGTCGTAGAGCTTCTTTAACCTGTATGAAGTTTCTGCTCGGGTCCTGGCGACTTGTAATCACCCACTCAGAAAAAGAACATAGCAGGCCCGGTCGCGCGACATCTCTTGAGCAGTTTTGTTGGTCCGTGCGGTCGACCCATTTGTTGCACGGCCGTAAACTGAATACACTCTGGACACTATTTTTTAAAACTCCGTGTTCCTATCGATCAGGTGTCTTTAAAACATCTGTAAAAATATTCAATAATTGTATTGGACTTCCAAAAATTATGGTAGAGCATTAGTAAACTCATTTTTAACACTAAGAAACAAAGTTGTTTAGAAGGAAACAATTTGTTTGCGGAATACGGTCTCGTGTCATGTATTTGTGCAAAATAATATTCTTGGGTCCAAAAACGCTCAACAAACAATAGGTCATGATATTTGTTTCTTAAAATGTATGTGTGATATCCCAATACTTCTTCAAGTAGAAAATCTACAATCGACTTGCCGGTGAAACATGTGGCGTGAGTACTTATACTTTGAGAGAAAATCACACTAGCTAAGTCATGGCCTCGACTATAGAATTATAATTCTTTGAAGTACTTGATATAGCTTTTGAGTTAATGAAGCTTTGACGGATTGTTTGAAGTTGTTCACTTGAGATCTAACATTTGTTCCTATATCACAATGGCTCTCCTTCTTATCGGTATACTCACTCGTTGCTAGCCTTTAGAGTCTCCATATTCTATGCTCATATCTCTTCTGCCTGACAGTGGAGCTAACAAGCTTTCGATATAGTATATCTCCCAAATCTGTACAAAATATGCAACTCATCAAATATCAAAATTAGTACTGTCAGGATAATTCCGGCTGGTTGGCACCTCAAAAATGTGATATTCAAAAATCTCAAGGCTAACATGGGTTGTGGGTGGGATACTATTTTAAGAATATGAGATGTAAGCAGGAAGGACGAGTCCTTTCTGGCGTTTGTCGTACTTTTGAAAAACAATGGGTTGTATGGGGGTAATTCTTGGTTTTTTATTTAGTGGCTTTCTTCATTTCATTTTAAGATGATGTGTGGTCATGTGGATTTATATATAACATTGACAGGGGGCATTCTCTCTCGGGCTACTCATTCCACCGCGTCTTCTCTATATATGGTTTTATGGAAGAGTCTGGTGTAAATATAAATTAATCACTTATCTATCAATTAAGAGTAGGATCCATGAGTATACTAGTTAAGTTGGTATCTCAATATGGTTACTGTTAAATGATACAACAACAGTCCATATATTATGGTTGGATGAGAGTGAAGTAGATGAGAGGCCGATTTTTGCCCTAAATATCCAGTTCTAAGTTATGGGGTTGTGCTGGTCGAACGGCTGGTGAAAAGTTTGCCACTATAAACACGTGACGAATGGGGGCTGGTTCGCCTGAACGCAGTGGTGTTTCTCCCGATAATCAAGTCAGCTAGTAAACTTTGAGTGGGGTGGGGAAAACGTAGAGAACAGTTGGTGAGAGTTCTGGCTAGTCGTGCAGTATGATTTGCAAGATCAGCACCGCGACGAAGATTAGAATTTGTGAACGAACCTTTTGGTCAGAAGAAAATAAATTTGTTAGAAATAGTACTCATATTTATAGTGATACGCACAAAAAGGGTAAAACATATCATTATCGACCGAGGAGTCAGCACGGATAAGACTGTATGAGAGTAAGCATGGACTCTAAGCAGCTATGTCAGCATTTTCTTTATAGGTGTGACTGGGCGATTGAGAGAGAGATCACCTTAGCATTAAATAGGAAGCTGATACGGAGGAATGTGATGCCAACATGGTGCTGATGAGCTCATGGAGACTATCAGTGGCAAGAGGCATGATGGCAGCATCGCCAGAGCCATTGAATATGGTACTAAGCACAGTACTACTGTCAGTAGAGCAGGACTCGAGTTGAAGTTGTCCCTATCTTTGCCAGAGTAAGTAACAGTCGTGCGAGGTCTGATCTCTGTGCATGCAGGCATTCGAGTAGCATTGGTCACCCTAGTCTTTGAGGCGATGACTGCGTCGTGTGTGAGTGCTGTGCGCGGGGTTATGACCCTATCGTGCCTGTGTGTCAACGGCGCTGGATCTTGTCCTTGAAGGTGGTAGCAATGATCTCCGTAGGGTGGTGACTGCTCTGGGTAGCGTACGACGCAGTACTTTATCGCGTCACTTGGCTCCGCTCTTTGATACCACGATCGCCGCAGCTGGATTTTGTTGTTCGTCTCAACACAGTATTTGAAGATCCGGCGAACTTCATCATCCTTGAAGGAGTAGACTTTGGGAACCTCCGGCTACCGGAAGACTTTTTGTTTCTGAGGTCCGTTGTTGGCAATTCCGGCGGGCTGGGATTGTTTGTGGTGCTCATGCTGCTCGTGTTTGCTGAGGTTGGCAATTGAACGAGTTGGCTTAGCATCAACGGCTATATAGCATGGAAGCTTTACCTTTCCTTTTTGGTTTGAAAGTTCTGTTTTCGGAGGATTTGTTGCCGGTTGGCCGTCCTCTACCGGCTTCCTTTCTCCTCTGAGGAATCGCTCAGCTTGCTTCTCCTGTGGACTTTCTAGATCCTTCATCGTCTTGGATGGTGGCTATGCCCATTGCTTCGCACTACGTCCAGCGAAAGGTTGTTGTGGGCGCAGGTCTGGAGGATGAATTCCTCGGTGATCGGGTCCCGGCATTCATCGCCTTGTTCCGGAACCTTTTGACGAAATGGTGTCGACCCTAACCTCCTTCCCCGTTCTTTTCTGGCCCCCTTCTCATCGACAACGATCCAATAGAGATCTTCGGTGTCGTCGTCGAAGAAATTTGTAGGGAACGCTTAAGTCTCGCATGGTCGTCCAGCTGTTTATGCTTCCTGGCTTGAGGCGGCCGATACCAATCGAAGGCGGTCGCGAAGAGTGCGCAACGAATGACCGCACCATCAGAGGGCTGCATTACAGAGACGACTCCCAAGTGGGATTTTGAAGTAAATCAAATGCTTGAGGTGGGTGAACCCATCGCCATTAACACGGCGGTGAAGTAAGTTAGCTGAACTTCGCGATATGGGGATTGATTCCACTCTCATTTGGGGTATGGACAAGGAATGGCCCCCGTCTTTTCGTCTCTTGAGGCGAATCAACGTATTGATTTTGCTCTCATATGAGGTTTTTTAAATTTTAGGTAGCTTTCACCTGTATCTTCATAGGCATTCCCCGTTACGACTCCCATGCATTGACGGGAGGATCATTGATATTATGAGGCATCTCGTATCCTCGTCGCTCCCCTGATGGCGCTGGTTGGCGACGACTCGGACTCGCCACTAGCTAGGTGTCGCCTAATGCTATGGATTTGTTGGTCATGGCATTATCTCCATGTTATTGCATGGTCCATCGCATTTCGAACCTGAAGGTTTCCTCTGCTTATCACTAAGGCGTCTTCAAGCATCTTTGGCGGATTTGTTCTGCCTCTAAATCAATAAGTGCCTCGCGGGTTGTCCTCGCTGATACGCGTATTATCTGATACGACTAGGCGAGCCAGCACTCAAGATTCTTCATGCTTCTGAAAGGGCGTCTTGTCGCGAACCCGTACCATAGTTGCTTCGCGTCGACTGGTTCCGGACCTGCAGACGGGTTCTAGGCGGGAGGCATTTCAGAATCGACTCGAATCATCCCGTGCCGATGTCCCCTTGCTGGTCATGTTGGTGGTGACCCTCGGAAATTCTCCGTCTTCAATCATTGTTCTTCTTCTTCGGAAACGTCTAGCCCTTGGCTTTGGCGCTTCCATGCTGAGTCTTTGGAACACAGAAACTCTTTCGGGAAACATCTTGGTGCAGTCGCACTCAGACAATACCGCCCGAATGAGTTTTGAGCAAGGACATTGAGTCTCTAATCTTTGAGGGCTCCTCTTTCTGGATTTGCTCGTACCTCCAGCACGATAGTACAGCTTGTCCGTTTGAAAGTCGGAGCAACCTATCGTGTGTTGGCACGATCTCCCAGGTATAACGTCATCGTCATCAGACAACAACGTTTCCTTCTGAGAATGAATTTCCTTCTTTGAGCTCTCCAGAGTCACACGCCTCGAAACGCGCCTTTGTGGGTGTGAATCTTCAGCGGGCTCCTGCACTTCGATGCGCAAAGTTGTGCGCTTGGGTGCCACGATTTTCTCCAAATGTTGAGGGTTGCGGCAACCCCCAGCATGTTGAATTGTTTGGGACTTCTTCATTGGCCCCAACCGTTCTTGAACTGGAGCTTTGCCTCGTTCTTTGGGAAGTGGACCGAGGCGCTCCAAAACTGACTTCCTCCTCTGGGATAGTCTTGTGGGATCTCCCGGAACGGTTGCGGAAATCACCGGTGATTTAGGTTGATTCGCCGTAGTTTGAACTTTCGGCGGCTGAAGTTGTTGTTCCTTGGTCTTAACCGCTGCTTCAGACTTTGGCCTCCAAACCCTACGAGTTGATGGCGGTTTCTTGACCACCTCCTTCTGTAGCTCCCGACGGGCTTCTTCAGCTTTGGCCCGTACTTGCGCCGATAATGCGCGGTGCTTGCGGATACGCTCCTCCAGCGTCGTACGGTTCCGTTTGACCCGGACCCACTCCATCGTTGATGGCTTGGAGGAACCACTCTTCACTTGATGTTGAGGCTGTTTGCCTCGTTTGTTCTTCAGATCCGCATTGTAGCGGACCCCGTCAACGGACTCCATGGCCTTGGCGAATTGCTTCGCGAGGCGTTGACGCTGCCTCTGGCGAGCTCTCTTAGAGAGAGTCACCACGCCTTCGACGGCGGACTTGACCTGCTTAGAGGCCGGTGTGACTTCACCCGACGCAACTTCGGCGTCGATCGGGGTGAGGTTGTCGTTGGTGGCTTCAACTTCTTCGCACCAACGGACTTTTCTCCTGGAGGAGAACTTCTGGAATTTCTTGGACTTACGGGGGGAGGTTGATCCAGACGAGGACACGTACTCCTCGTACTTCTGCTGGTCGAACTCATACTCGACCTCCTCCACGACCGGGATCGAGATCCGCGGCTGCGACGCTCCGATCTCAGCAGTGAGATCGGTGGCTCCCACTGTGGTCGCCAGATTGTTCACGGGGAAAATCGTTGCTTTCTTCATTGATTCCATTGCTATCTTGAATAACAGTTTTTCGGTTACAGAAGATCCGGTCTTTTTTAGATCCGGTTACAATGAAAATCAAAAATAAAGAAAATTAAAAATTATAACTTTTTCTCTTTCTTCGAACAAATCGCGAGCTCCTGTTATTCGGTCACTCGCTTGGGTGGGTTGTTTGCCTGCGCCGGGGTTGTTTGCCGTGGACCACCGCGCGATCTAGATCCGAACAGATCTACGCAGTATAACGGGTATTATTTCACTAAGGAAATAATAGCCGGAGGGATTATTTCACCAAGGAAACAATCGCTCGAATCTCGGGATCAAAGACCAAGCTTTGATCCGGAGTGTAACAACGTAGATCTGAGATCTCGATCCCCTCGAACTCCTGCCTTTTGCGATGCGGGTGCTCGCTAAGAATCAGATCTGGACGTCCAAGTCTTCAAGCCTTCAAAAACTCCAAGATGAGGTCTCAATCCGGCAGAGTTTCGGCTCTCCAAAAGTTCTTCCAAAAGTCCTCCAAAATGATGAATGACCCCGCCTATTTATAGGCAACCAGATCTGTGCATTTGGCACAGATCTGGGCGGCCACCTCAGGGTGGCTCGGCTCATGCCGAGCCACCCTGGGGTGGCTCGGCCTTGGCCGAGCCACCCTGAGGTGGCTCGGTTACCGAGCCACCCTAGGGTGGCTCGGCCTTGGCCGAGCCACCCCAAGGTGGCTCGGCTTTGGCCGAGCCACCCCAGGGTGGCTCGGCCTTGGCCGAGCCACTCCGGGCTTTGCGTCCGTCGTTCGGTTGTTTCGGTCCTTGTATCCGCTTCGTCCGTGATTCGGTTATGCGGTTGATTGGTCTGAAATCGATTCGTTGACTTGATTCTTGATTTGGCAATGAATCCGACTCTGAGTTTGATTCCAAAACTAATCATGACTCGATCGCGATTCATCCGAATTCGCCTGTGGCGTTGCTCTGAACCCCGATTTGTTCTGAATCCTGATTTGGAAGTCTGGATCCCGATTAGGCAGTAAATCGGCTTTGGTGTCTGAGTTCGAGTCCGTTATATGGTTGGATGACTCGTTGACTCCCTGGACCGTTGGCTTGATTCCGCACGCGAGTGGATTCATTCCGTCGTTCACGTGCGGTTCGTCAGCTTCGTAGCCTTGTTAATCCGCTTCGTTGCGTGTCACTTGGCTTCGGTGTTGTGGACTGACGTTCGTGCTTAGATACGTCGCCCGATGGTTCATTAGTTCGTGTTGAGCTGTGTTGAGGGACCTATAAGCAATTTTATATGCCTACATACATTAGATTACATTCACACAGATATTTGGGGTCCTTCTAAGAACACATCTCTTAGTGGGGCCAATTATTTTGTCACTTTCATTGATGATTATTCCAGGAGGAATTGTGTATACCCTATGAAGCATAAATATCAAGTCCTAGATATTTTTGTGAAGTGGAAAAAGAAAGTAGAGTTGCAAACAGGTAGAAATGTGAAGACTCTACGTTCAGATAACGGTGAAGAGTACAAGAGTGATTCATTTCTGCAGTTTTGCCGGGATCACGGTATTAGAAGACACTTCACAATTCGAGAGATACCACAACAGAACAAGGTGGCTGAGAGATTGAACCGTACCTTGCTGGAGAAGGTGCGATGTATGATGACGCAGAGTGGATTGCCTAGATCCTTTTGGGCCGAGGCGTTAGTTTATGCAAGCCATCTCGTGAATAGGTTGTTGTGCACTATGATAGACGGGAAGACTCCTTTAGAGTGTTGGTTTGGTTCGGTGGCTAGTGACTATGAGTCGCTTCAGATATTTGGGTGTCTAGCTTATTACCATATCAGTGATGATAAATTAAATCCAATGGTGAGGAAAGCTGTCTTTGTGGGATTTAGAGATGTAGTTAAAGGCTTCAAGTTATGGGATCCATAGGACAAGAAGATAATTATTAACAGAAATATCACATTTGATGAGGCGTATATGATGAGACCTCGAGTCCCTTAGCAGGTGGAGGGAGACCAGACAGTTGAGATATCACAGTAGGTGGAGGATGATGTGACTCCATCTACTCCAGATAGCATTGTATCCATCGAGGCTCCTACAGAGGTGACACTGGGAGGAGATGAGATGACAACCGGGCAGATAGAGGATACAGTGAATGGTGAGACTCAGGAGCAGGGTCATGTTCATGGGTCCATTGCAGCAGATAGACTGAGGAGGATGATTCGTCGGCCAGCTAGGTATAATGATGTCATGGTCGTATATGCATTATCAGTGAAGGTCGTTGATGATATGGTTCCATCCACATTCAGGGAGACAGAATCTAGCCTCGATTCGATCAGGTGGAGGGAAGCTATGGAGGAGGAGATGCAGTCTTTTTAGAAGAAAGACACTTGGACACTTGCACATCTACCTAAGGGTAAGAAAGCTATTGGTTGTAAGTGGGTATATGAGAAGAAGGAGGGATCATCTATTGGGGACATTTGGTTCAAAGCCAGATTGGTTGTCAAGGGATATACACAGCTTGAGGGCGTTAATTACAATAAGATATTTTTACCCGTTGTGAAGTATTCGTCAATTCGGATTTTATTAGCATTGGTGGCACAGTTGGATTTAGATTTGGTCCAGATAGATGTGAAGACAGCCTTTCTACATGGAGATTTAGATGAGGAGATCTACATGACACAACCCTTGGGATTCAAAGCTACAGGAAAAGAAGAATTGGTTTGCAAGCTGAAGAAGTCTCTTTATGGTTTGAAGCAATCGCCAAGACAGTGGTATAAGAGATTCAACAGCTTCATGATTGTCCATAGGTACACGAGGAGCGCATATGACCCATGTGTTTACATACACAAGCTACAGGATGGTGAGCACATATATTTACTTTTATATGTTGACGATATGCTTATTGCTTCCGGGAATTCTTTGGCTATTCGAAAGTTGAAAGAGGAGCTGTCATCCGAGTTCGAGATAAAGGATCTTAGAGAAGTAAAGAAGATATTGGGTATAGAGATCGAGAGAGACAGGGTGAAGGGGAGATTGAAGCTTACACAGAAGAGCTATTTACAGAAGATGTTGAAGAGAGAGACAGGGTGAAGGGGAGATTGAAGCTTACACAGAAGAGCTATTTACAGAAGATGTTGAAGAAATTCAGCTTTGATACAGAAGAGCTATTTACAGAAGATGTTGAAGAAATTCAGCTTTGATGGTAATGCAAAAGTAGTTAGCACTCCATTAGCTCCTCACTTCAAGCTTTCAGCTAGTATGTCACATGTTTCAATTGAGGACGGAGATTATATGTCGAAGGTCCCATATGCTAGTACAGTAGGTAGCTTGATGTATGCGATAGTGTGTACGAGGCCAGATTTATCACAGACCGTAAGCATGGTATCGAGATACATGCACGACCCCGGGAAGGGTCATTGGGAGGCTATAAAGTGTATTCTACGGTATGTTTGAGGTACCATGGATGTTGGTTTGGTATTCCAAAAGGATGAGAAGAATAGGCAGGATTGTATTGCTTACGTAGATTCAGATTATGTTGGAGATCTTAACAAGCGCCGGTCTACTTCAGGTTATGTGTTTACATTGCCAGGTGCACCGGTATGTTGTCGATGTATACTTTAGTCCACGGTGTCTCTCTCTACTACAGAGGCGGAGTATATGGCGGTGACTGAGGCTGTTAAGGAGGCTTTATGGTTGTGTGGATTATTGGAGGACTTGGGGATTGCACAGGAGACCATTCGGGTATTTTGTGATAGCATGTAGGTTATCTATTTGGCGAAGAACCAGGTTTATCATGCACGCACGAAGCACATCGATGTCAGATTCTACTTTTTTCGTGACGTTTTGGATGAAGGAGACGTCATATTGGAGAAGGTCCACACGAACGATAACCCTGCAGATATGTTGACCAAAATTGTTTCAGGAGTGAAATTTGGTCATTATTTGAAGCTTTTGAATATTCTTCAGTGTTGAGGCCTTTAGAGGCCATTTGGGTGAACTACGTTCAGATTAATTCATTGGGTAAGAGGATACGTAGGCAGTCTTTTCAAAAAAACCGATTTTGATTCAGATGGGGGGAGATCGTTTCAGCTCTAGTTTGGGTTCTCGATTTGTTGTGGATTGAGTCCGTTGTCGTGGGGTGTCTTCACGACGTTCTGGACGCAACAAGTAGGACAGTTGGATGATTTGGTGTTGGCTCAGTTTTGGTAGAAACGTTCGTCGAGGTGGAGAATTGAAGAAATGGCGAAAGAAGCTCAGGAGAACGGTCAGGCAGACTGGCGGGGGGCCGCGGGAGCAGTAGGATTCGGAGCTGAAGGCGGTCGACCGCCGTGGTTGACCACGCTAACCCTGTAGGTGATTTTTCTCTTAGGTTTTGGTTCGGTCGACCGTGGCAGTCGACCGCGATACCTGCGCGGTCGACCGCAGATCAATTTTGGGCTGGGCTTTGGTTTTTCAACCCGTTTCGTTTTGAGTTGGTATATATCCCTAAACCTGATTAATTAGGGTTAAGCAATGATGTTTTTGACCAGTCTTTGGAAGAGGATTGCTGCATCCAATTGTAGGAGATTTGTAAGAGATCTAGAGCTTTGTTTTAGGGTTTGATCGGTGAGATTTGTAACTCTATTTGTATTCTCTCGATTTCTAATAGTAAGAACTCCCCCTCCTTGCCTCGTGGACGTAGGCAACTTGCCGAACCACGTAAAACTCGTTGTCTTGCTGTGGTATTGTATTTGGCTTATTAGTTGTGATTTATCTCTTGTTCTTGTTCGTGTCGCTTCGAGGCTTCCGCCGCGCACAACAAGAAGTCTCTTGCGCTTGAATTTATTGAAATTCATAAACTATAAAATGCTACTGATTATTAAATGTAGAAGTCAAAATCTTATTCCTGTCAAAGCTTACATAATTTTTTTTTGGAGAAAGCTTACATAAAGAATTAAAGTGATCTCTTTTGATAGACAAAGTAAAAAAATATGTATCTAAGTTTTTATTCTCACACCTAACTATGTTCACCCCTAACTAAAAGTCTTCTAACGAAGATAGTTTTTTGTTAATATTTTGAACATTACTAATCTATTATAGTGAGGTTGAATTAATGAATAGCTTTGATAATCACGTGACATGCGTGATTTACAATGTTTATTTGGTGGTATCCAAATCATGTTATTTCTGAGATTTCAAATAATAATTTTTAAGACTTAATAAGTATTTAATTTAGGGCAACTGGGTCAGAATACCTTTCTTATTTAAAATTGGATTTTTTTTTGCAAATATATATCCCTAAAATC
>NC_033797.1:121922973-121990088 GCF_001876935.1 Asparagus officinalis | reverse complement strand
GGGGAAGGGGGGAAAATCAAGTGAGAGAATTGGGGGTAATTTTGTAAGTGCCAAGGATTATGGGGTAAATTTGAAGGGTATATAAGAAAAAATATTTTTAAAATTAGGAAAATGATGACATTACTCTTACACTATGCTCAGGTGGCGTTGTGTCGTTGACGAGGTGTACCACATTAATATTTGGGGGAGACAAAAGATGACAAAAATTTTAATTTCCTAAAAAGCCTTTGCATATCCTGCTTCTTGTTTTGCTTTTATTCGTACTAGGTAGAATGCACGTGCAATATACATGGTCAAATATTATAATTGTTGATTTTTATTTTATGTATTTACTATAACATAGTTGCAAACAAATTTATGATTATCATATTACATTAAAAAGTTTCAGATATTTCAATATATAAAATCTTGTTGATTTCAACACTTTACCTTCCACATAATTAGTGAGGTTTAAAGTCTTAAAATATTAATGATCTAAGAGCAATTTAATGATTTAAAATTATAATTTAAAAATATTAATGATGTAAGCACCAATATCTAAAAAACTATTATTATTAATGAAAAATTAAATCTTGAATTTATCAATGTAAAATGGTAGATTTTATCTGGTCAAAGAGGATTTTGTTTAATTAAAAAAAAATTTACTCGCACCTGTTGTCTACTTCCACTTTCTATTATCTGGTGACCGAGTATTATAGATATTCAAAAATATTTTTCTAGAATTTTCAAAATTAGAATGTGCAAATTCAATCAACAAAGAAAATATAAATCATGTGATCAATACCAAAATCTGATATTATAATCTTCCTACATCTTCTCAATTAATTAATTAATCTGTCAAAATGATTATTCTCTAATTTCAAAAAACTATAAAATATAATCTAAGAATGATTTAAACATATTTTGTACGTGTATGGATTGTATTTTAACAAAATAATTTAGATATATCCAATATAATAATATCCAAAAATTTAGGTTAAAGAGTTAAAAGAATCTACTAACACTCATATCCAAACTATAAGCTTCATAAAGATGAGACATATAAAATGAACAACTTAATTTATTTTATTAAATAATTTATTACAAATCGTAAAAGATAAGGAGAACCATAAGGATCACATAGCCATCCCAAATAAAAATTAAAATTCTCTCTGTGAATTTTGTAGCAAAAGAGTTTCAGAGATACTGATTGATTTGCTATAAAATCCACTTTTATAAGATTGATGTCACATGTGTCTTAAATTATGCTTTGTTTAAGAATTAATTTTAGAAAACTTCCCCTCAACTATAGGGGAAATGTTAAAAAATCCTCCCCCACCCTTCCTTTCCCTTCAACTACTTGAAATGAGTAAATATTTGTTCATCAAATTTGGGGTGTTGTAGTTAATCTATCTTAACTTCAAAAATTTGATTTAACCCTATGAACTTTTCTCAATTAACCCCTCAAAATTAATATCGTTAAGTCGAATTCATTATGTGATAAGTACTTGACTTGGAAAGACCAAAATATCCCTCAACCATAAAAGAATTAGCTTGGTTTTTGCTAGATGAAAGAAAAAGTGAAGATTTAGTGATAAAAGAACTGTCAATTGGTCGTAATCCTTTTATTATCGGTTGAGAGTTTCTTTTTTAACTAAAATGGCTTTATTCAACATGGCATTTTGACAAAATCACATATTAAAGTCTTTTACATTAAGGGGGTTTGTTAATAGATGTGTAAAAGAGAAGCAGAATTTTTACAAGACACGCTAAATCGAAGGGTGTTTTCTAAAATCGCACCAAAGTTGAGAAGGGTTATCTACAACACCTCTATAGTGAGGGGGACCTGTCAAATTAAATTAGTTGAGTGGTTTTTTGAGACATTCCCCATAGTTGAGAGAGTTTTTTTTAAAAATTAACTATTCTTTTAAATTTAGCTTATTTACGTATTTCTCCCTCAAATGTTTTGTAATTCAATATTATTCCCTAAATTATAAGCAATTTCAAATTTTTAAGGGAATAATGTTGAATTATTGGAAATTTAAAATCAAGGAAATGATATCTAAATTACCTTTAAATATTGCTCTTATAGGCAATATATGAAATATCGGCCGATATATAGCTATATCGACTGATATAAAAGGTTAAATACTTTATCTTGATAATATTTATGGTTTTATATTATTTTTTTAATTTGGGGATTTTTTTTCATATGTTATGTTGGCCTTCTTGTTTTGATGATGTTTAACAAATAATTTACAACTAATATTGTTTGTCTAGTGTTTGTGTTTTCTTATTTATTATAGACAAACAACGTAGTTAGAGGATGGATGGAATCGAGCCTTAACGATCATATCAAATGGAGGTTGGCGGAATTGTGGAGTGAAGCAACGTACAATTCAAGTTAAAGATCAAGTTCAAGCTTCATCCGTATGTGTACCAAATTGAGCTACAATGAAGATCAAGATCAAGCTTGGGTAATCTAGTTTAGATTTTATATTATGTGTGTTAAGTACCTTAAGCTTAATATCATATACACACACGTATTTGGTTTCAATGTATATATATAGTTATATATATACATGCATGGTTTTGAGTTTTCATGCTTTGGACACACTTGCAAAATACATGAGTTTTCACAAATAGAAATTCAATTTGAGAAATTCTTTTTCTAACATGTTTGTTTTCATGTTTACAAACATTTCGCAAAGTTTCATCAAGTTTGGAATTGATTTGTTATGTTTAATGGAATTTACAAAATCATGTTTTTGTTCGTGCACATGTTCGTGCATGTTTTACAAAACAGATGAGTTTTCATAAATGGGAAGTGGTATTCAAGAAATTCTTTCTTAGACATGTTTATCTACATGTTTAGAAACTTCCCTAAAAATTTTACTATTTTTGGAGTTGATTTATTGTGCCCAATTGATTCAAAAAACCGAAACACTCAAATGCTTAAAAGCTTCTTAAAACAAACTTAAACAATGAGATTCACTTTGTAATACACTTGTACACCGAGAGGAGTGTGTGGTGAGAGTCGGGGATCATCCCAAGAGGAGTGGCGTCGGTTGACAAGCCTAGGGAGAGGTTGTAACCGAGCACTTGAGAGAGACACGGCTAGGTCCAACACTTGTGAGGGTGTAGAGTGTGATTGCAAGAGTGTCGATTGTAAAGTTTTCGGTTAGCTATGGGGAGCGGAGACATAGGACGAAAGGTCCGAACTCCATGATCATATTGCTTGTTTGAGTTTGTCTTTGACGTATTTGTTTTTGTATTTATCTTATATCGCCAATTGTGCATTGCTCATTTATATCATCCACTATCTAGTTCATATTGTTTACCCTTGTGTTAGTTTATATCCTTACACATACATTACCTATATCTCTTTGTTAGGATATATCTTGTTGTTCATATTGCTTATTCTAGCTCATATATCTTGTGGTATTTCATACTTGCTAGGATAAATCATTAATTAATTTTAATTGGTATTTAATCGGATTAGATTAGCATAAGACCCTAATCACCCCCCCCCTAGGGTCTAACAATTGGTATCAGAGCTTGGTGCTCTTTGATTTAAGGTCTAATCGCCTTGAGTTAAAGATCCAAGTTATCTTTTTGTGCTAATCTTGTTTTGATTGCATTTGTATCTTGCTTGCATATTTTTTACAAATCATGGATATGAATGATGCATCTTGTTTAGGCTATGATTCTAGTGTTGCTCCTAAATTCAATGTTTTCTCCTATGCTCAATGGTGCTTTAGATTCAAAATATTTGTTCAATCTAAAAATATCGATTTATGGGAAATCATTGATTGTACTTATATTGTGCCCACGTTGGAGAAATCCAAGTGGAGCAAACATGATAAAAATATGTTTATTATGAACAAGCTTATGTTAGAATTTTTATTAAATGCATTTGAATCATTTATGTCTAACAAACTTGATTCTTTTGATAGTGCTTACACCTTATGGACATTTATTGAAGCACATCAAGGGGACTTGGAGGCGATCCGACAAGCTTTGAAGGATCCCGCTTCAAGTTCAAAAGGAGCTTCATGCACACGAGCACTAGGCGATAGCCCTAGTGAGGTTTGCGAGTTCGAATCCATTAATGATTTATCTAGTGATGAACTTGCTTGTGCTAGTGAGAAATTATTACATGCCTACAAGAAATTGCAAAATAATTTTAATGATTTAAAAAGCAAGCATGATGATTTAGAATCCAATCATGAGGAGCTAGTATCAAAATTGGATGTCATTGCTAAAGAAAATATCATGCTTAAAGAAAACAATGACATGTTAATTTTGAAAAATAAAAAATTAACCACATCTATAACTAGCTTATCTCATGAAAAAGATAATGCCATGTTAGAAGTAGAGAACATACAAAATGATACTGCTTCTTTCATAAATAATTATTTATGTTCTACTTCTAATGTTAATGCTAATATGCCTAATGATGAGTTGAACAATGTTAAAAACCGTATTTCTTCTTTAGATTCAACTCTAACTACATGCATTAACAATCACAAGAAGCTTATGGATATGTGTGCCAAGACTAAGTCAAAATCATCCACTCATTATGCACACATATATAGCAAAATTTACAAATGCTCTATTTGCGGCCGTAAAGGCCATCTAGCTAAATTTTGCTATGATGCACACAAACATAAAAATGTCAATGCTCCTTGTGCATCTCATGTAGCTTCTTCATCACATGTACACACACATGCACCCATTGTTCATCATAAGCATGCTCATGTGTATAGATGTGATCATTATGGTCGTTTTGGTCATTTGGCCAAATATTATTTTGATTTGAAAAATAAATCTCATTTACCAAATGTTTCTAGTAGATCACATGTTTTTAAATATGATGTTTGTAGTAGGTTTGGACATCTTGTTAAATTTTGTTTTGATATACAAAAAGCTTTTAAGTTACAATATGTTCCAAATTGACCATTGTTTAAGAATGTTTCTCATTTGCAAAATAATTTTAAAAGAAAATCTTTATTTGCAAATGATTCCCGTGCATGAGCTAATGGTCCACAAAAACAAATGGATCTCTTTCATTGCACAAATTACAATCGGAAGGATCATTTGAGTGAATATTGCTTTGACCGTGTTAGTGCACCACATGTGCCCAAGATGGTTCATAACCCTAGGGCTTTGAGCTTGAATGATAGGGGTCATGTCCCTAACCAATCCGGCACCAAGAATTCTTGGATGCCAAAATGATTTTTAAACCAAGAATTTTAGTACTTTTTCTTTTTCTTTTTCTTGGTTTTGAAAATTATGTTTTAAAATCTTTTGTTTTCATGATTATTAGTTTTGATTTTAAATGAGAGGTTTGTAGTTATATACCATCCGGGTTTATTAGGTGTTTATTCCCAAATCATGTTTACCGGATGCTTAAATGTTTATATGGGTTATTACTAGCTCAAGAGCTAGATATGGTTGCCTCTCTTGATTTTTAAAAATCAATGATGATTTGGTTTTATGTTCTTGTATGATTTACTTGTGATTTATGATTTCATTTGATTGATTTGTTTTCATTTGAAAACATTTTACATGATTCTCATGCTCTTTTTCTTTTGATTTCATAAATCTATTTTATACATGGTTTTTATATTAGTGTAATGAAACACTATCTTCATAATGACATATTTATATGTGTCTTCATTGTCTTTTTGTATGTGAGGAGTGTTTAGCATATTTTCTATCTATGCTTACTCACATATGTATGCCTTAGCATTCATTGCATATATTCATTAAGGCATTTTGATAGGTGGATCAATCCCTATACTTGTTTTATACTCACCTATGCTTATTGATAGGGGGAGCTTTCGCTCTCTTAATTCTTTTGTCCCCTTTTTGATGTTGTCAAAGGGGGAGAAATATTGTGAGTATATTCTTTCTTGTTTATATGCATGATATATTATACTTTGTATATTTATTTCCTTTCATGCATATATCTTTTTTTTAAATTGTTTGTCATCATCAAAAAGGGGGAGATTGTTGGCCTTCTTGTTTTGATGATGTTTAACAAACAATTTACCACTAATGTTGTTTGTCTAGTATTTGTGTTTTCGTATTTATTCTGGGCAAATAACATGTTGGAGGATGGATGGAATAGAGCTTCAACGATCATATCCAATGGAGGTTAGCGGAATGATATACATGCATGGTTTTGAGTTTTCATGCTTTGAACATACTTACAAAATACATGAGTTTTCACAAATAGAAATTCAATTTGAGAAATTCTTTTTCTAACATGTTTGTTTTCATGTTTACAAACATTTCGCAAAGTTTCATCAAGTTTAGAATTGATTTGTTATGTTTAATGGAATTTACAAAATCATGTTTTTGTTCGTGCACATGTTCGTGCATGTTTTACAAAACAGATGAGTTTTCATAAATGGGAAGTGGTATTCAAGAAATTCTTTCTTTGACATGTTTATATACATGTTTAGAAACTTCCCTAAAAATTTTACTATTTTTGGAGTTGATTTACTGTGCCCAATTGATTTTACAAAATCGTGTATGTCAGCAGTTTTTCAGAAACTGTAAATCTGTGTTCAAACATTTATTTCTCTAACATGTTATTCTACATGTCTAGAACCTTTCCACAAAATTTCATAATTTTTGGAGCTGTTTTACTATTTTTAATTGATTTTACAAAGATGATATGCATTGCTACAGTACCCGCGGTCGACCGCCAAACTCTCTGGAAGTTACTCAGCTTTGCCTATGGCTCGCGTCGACGTATTATACTGTAGCAGCCGACCGTTACACAGTAATCGGCTTATGTTGCTGATTTCTTTTTTAATGGTTTTTTGGGGTTTTTGGGGTGGGTTTCTTCAAGCCTATATATACCCCTTTGCCATAACTATTTTCTATCATCCAAGAGAGTTTTTAACCAAGTTTAAAAGAAGTTTTTAAACAAGAGTTTAAACTTGTTTAGTGTTTGTTTAAGTTTGTTTTAAGAAGCTTTTAAGCATTTGAGTGTTTCGGTTTTGTGAATCAATTCCACAAGAGCTTGAGGAGATTATCTATTGAAGTTTGAGCTTCCAACTATCCTCCCTCCATCTCTTGTTATCAATTGAGAAGTTTTCTAAACTCAAACTCTAGCTTTACATTTATATACTTGTTTGATTATCATTGTTCTTAAGCTAGATTTTATATTTGAGTTTAGTTGATTTGATTTTATTTACTCATTATTACACACACCCACTTTGAGCTTATTGTATTTGCATACATAGTATATTAGGGTTGTGAGAGATTGTAACATTAAGTAGTGTTTAATTGAGTTCTCATCTATTGTAGAGAACAAATTTATATTTGTTACATTGTGAGTGTTGTAAGGTTTTCGGTGAGCTAGAAAACCGAGTGTGTTGTGAAGTTTTCGGTGAACTAGAAAACCGAGTGTGAGGAGTGAACGTTGTTCGGTGAGCGTTGAAAACCGACACTGTGAGGTGTAAACGTTATTCAGGTGAACGTAGAAAACCCGGTTGTGATAGTGGATTTCTCCCCGGGAGTGGGGAGCGGAGACGTAGGACGGAAGGTCCGAACTATGTGATCATATTGCTTGTTTGAGTTTGTCTTAGGCGTATTTATTTTTGTATTTATCTTATATCGCCAATTGTGCATTGCTCATTTATATCATCCACTATCTAGTTTATATTATTTACCCTTGTGTTAGTTTATATCCTTGCACATACATTGCCTATATCTCTTTGTTAGGATATATCTTGTTGTTCATATTGCTTATTCTAGCTCATATATCTTGTGGTATTTCATACTTGCTAGGATAACTCATTAATTAATTTTAATTGGCATTTAATCGGACCCCCCCCCCCCCCCTCTAGGGTCTAACATATTTATCATTATCAAAAATATTGGCTAGTATAACAAAATCGAGTTATTTTTAATTTGATTGTGGGATTGGTATTAGGTCATGTTTGGAAACCAAAACTAAAGTACAAGTCACAAAAGCAACAATTCATATCCTAAATCTCTCCACTCTCAACTCTCCCAAATCTTAAGCATATATCTTGACGAAAATTCTTATATTGAAAATTCATCAATATCTAAGATTATAGATTACAATGTTATATTATGTATGATGATTATCTCATATGACACCCAGATATTTTTTATCTCATATGGATTTTATTTTTTATATAACCCTGATATTTTTTTATCAGTTTGGGTCTCATCGTCTCGACCACGAGCTATATAATTGTAGGGTTTGTCAAGTCAACCGGAGTATTGAAGTGTTAACTGCTTTGAGACGTGACCTGCTTATTTCCATTGCATGTATATATTTTAAAAATATTGCATTATAATTTTTACTATTTTAGTACTTTGCTTATCAAGTCAATTTATTTTAGTTTTGCAAAACCAGTGTCTAATGTATGAATTTATCCACTTATTGAGTTGTGAACTCATTGTGTTGTTTTCATTCTTTTCAGAGACTCAAGATTAGGTGGAATTGAGGATTTGTCAAATTCTTAGAACGGAGCAAGGAATATAATTCGAGATTGTTATTAATTTTAGGTGAAGGTTAAATAAAGTCCTTGATGTTTAGTTGATGAATTGAGAGTTTTGTAATAATGTGATTCTCTCCTTTAGGTCGAGTTTTCTTTCAAGTTGAGGAATATTTGTTTTTATCAAGTTAATTGGAGTAGTTTGACTTTTAGGATTATAGAGAATATTTATTGTTGGTTTTAGTTTGATGAATAGTTTATTTTGATGGTATTTTAGTGAATGTATATTTTGGAGGATTTTTCACAGGTTTAGTCCGGCTCCAATATTCATTTTAGGTTCGGAATTTGGGGTTATGACTGTTAATATGACATAAGGAAATATAGGTGACACCTTGACCATATTTAGAAACTCCTTTGAGGTAGATAATGATGGTGACTAGTTTTTTTTTCTTTTGGTATTTTTTTTGTTTGCAGTGTTGGGGTGGGGGGGGTTTGGGAGGTGTTTGGGTGGAAAGTTGATTTCATTGAAAAGTTTCATTACAACTTTAAACGTTTACAACAAACTCAAGAAAATAGCCTTTTTATAAGACTTTTAATTAACAATTACAACTTTCTTTCAAACTACACATAATAGATGTTTTCGCCTATTGCTTGTGCGGGATCATTGCCGGTGTCGGGGTTTATCCGTGGACCGCCTATGTATCAGATCCAGTTAGCAAAAAATTAATAATCAATGCTCTTACTTCATGAAGGAAGTAATCGCAGCAGCGGTAATCTCGACCAAGCGAGATTACGGCTCTTCTCGAGATTAAGACCAACCTTAAATCCGGAGGAATAGGGGAAAAACAAGTCTCAGATCTCTCGAACTCTTCTTTTTTTTATTGAGGAACTTCGCTAAGATCTGCTAACTCTCTGAAATTCATGCTCCACTCTTCAATTTGACAGCACTTCTCCCTCCATTTTTCCAGATCTGTAGAAATGATCCCCCAAGCTTGAATTTATAGGCTTCGGTTGGGGGTTTTTGGATAAAAACGATGGATTCCGCCTTATGTTCAGTTAACAACCGTATAACTATGTTTAGAGATAACATTTAGGCAGTTAGGAACCTTTGTAACAGAAGAAATCCCGTGAGAGCCCGTCAAAATCACCAAAACACGTTTTCGGATCAAATCTGCGCGCGAGCCACCATTTGGTCGCTCGGCCTTAGGCCGAGCCACTGGCCCTGGTCGAGTCTGATTTGGTACGACTCGGCCGCCAGCGGCTATTTTGGTTTTTTAGTTATTTGACTTGTTGTGTTGTTTACGCGTATTTCATTGTTTCGCTGATTGGTACGCTTCCTCGATTCGCTTTGTGTGTTTTGTGAACGTGCGGATCGCTTGACGGTGGCCGACGGGCATGCAGGCCACTTGGTTTATCGTTCCGGTGGCCGATGAGTATGCGGCTACTTGGAATTGGCTGATGAGTGTGCGGGCTAATTGGAGGTAGCCGGTGAGCGCACAGGATGCTTGGTTCGCCGTTCCGGTGGCCGGTGAGCACACGGGTCACTTGGCGGTGGCCGGCGAGTACGTGGGTCAATCAGATAAATCTTATCAACTTGGATGATGACGTTTAATGTCTCCCCTTCGTCTCGAGCTGCATACGGGAACATATAGGTATTTTTAGACGCCTGCAGATACCCCCTCCAAAGTGTTTCAGCCTCATTCTTTTATAGAGGAGTCTGAAATGCTTTGGATATGATTGGCCCCCACCTTCAGTCGGTGTCAAAGGATCTATAACTTGCTTCAGTTCTTAACTTCTTCACTTTTCAATCTATTCAGTATTTTATCGAATAGCTAAAATTCTTCAGGTGCTGCGTTTATCGTCTGACCATTTTCAAAGTCTCGAATTGAAACTAATGTATTGGTTTTTGAACTTAGCTTGTATCATTGGGTCGATATTGGACTGATTACCTTTCGTCGGGAATTCATATCTTTTGAATTAGGATTGATTCTACGCGTTGACCAGCATAGATTTTCGTTGCAACGCGTTGACTGGGGTTGACCGGCGTTGATTTTCATCACAACACATTGACCGGCATTGGAACGAGGAGGACCAGTTTATACTCGTATACTCCTGGGAGTTTCGGGATTCAGTTTAACCTCGTGTACCTGTTGGAGGTTGTCGGGTTATCCTTAAGAATATTACGCATAATATTCTCCAGGAACTTCCCGTTAAGAGTGAGAAACCGTTTAGACTTGTATACCTATTGGAGTATCAATACAGGTGTCGAATACGTCGAAAAATACTCAAAATAGGTCAAAATGTATGCAAAGTGTCCCCGGGTCCCTCCACATGTACGAGCCAGCATTTCATGGCTCATACGCATGTGAGCCAGCGAATGATGTTTGATCTGGTCCGGTTCAACCCGGTTTGAGTCTGTTCGAGCCGGTTTGGGTTGGTTCACATGGTTCGGTTCATGGGTTCGGTTCATTTAAAAGCCCTAACTCCCACCCGAATTCTTCCTGCTCCCTTCTTCTTTCTCTTTTTTTCGGTTTCAACAAGAAAAAATCCGGCCTGCCAAGTTCTCCTCTAGACTTCTTCTTCCCCAAGAATTCTAACTCATTCATCCTCTTAAACCTCCAATTCTTCTTCTTCAAATCCCTCAACTTCCTCAAAGCTTTAAGCAAGGCAAGCTAGGGTTTGGGTTTGGAGAATTCTCATCTCTAATTTGAGCTTCATCTTCCCCGTTCTTCTCAACAAGGCTTCCTCTTTGTCGATTCCCCAAACTTTGGTAAGAATCCCTCTCTCACATAGTTTCAATTTGCTCCCTTTCTCTTGAATTCTTGATTTTCCAAACCCTAGCTTCTTGATTTGGGGGAAAACTCAAATGTGAGCTTTGAGCTCTTGAATGGTGGTCGAACCCATAATTAGGGTTTAACTTGATTTTGGATGCCTCCACCCTTTAATTCTATGCAAATTTCGATTTCATGTATATATGGCCGGAATTTTGTTGAAGGTTAATTGGACTTGATTTTAGGTTGTGGTGAAATAGTCCCTTGTTTGAAAATTGACATGGCCGACCCCTTGTATGCATGAATCTTTATTGTAGGAATTTTTGTGTCGAGCCTTTGGATGATAAACGAGAACTGAAACTTAATTTGATTGCCTTTGGTCTTGTATGCGGAGTTTGAATTCATTCGAGGTATTTGGTTGAGGAGTGGGTTTGTTGTTGTGTGCATGGCCAAGGGTTGGTGTTATGTTCCCGTTGTTCAAATATGAGTGTGCACATCACATTCTCACTTTAGATGAACTTGTGAACTCGTGGGATAGCTGAAACCCTTGATCTTTTTTTTTTGCTTGGCTTCAATTGATGACTAGACTTATTTGCTGGCTTGATTTGAATACCTGAGCCTACCCGTCCGCTTGAAGCATTTGATTTGGCTTGATTTGAACATAGCCCGGAGCTATTATCTCAATTTTGAGTATTGATAAAAACTCCATATCCCAATTCTTATATCCATAGGTTTAATTGGATTTTAACCGAAGAATCCTATTTCTATAGAATTTCTGTTAAATATCGTAATTTCCTTTTGATTATTGGATTGTTGCCTCTCACTTCTCGACATACCTGAACCACCGATTCTCTTTGTAGATTTGCCATGTCGCTGAAGGGATCATGCGTCGTGAGGAGTCGCTCTGCTACTCAGTCACCTGAGCTGGATCCTTTTTCTTGCATAGGTAACTTTTTATCGCCTTGGCTTATAAAATTCAATATTAGTATATCATATTGCATATTGCAACCCCACTTTATTCTCCTTGGTGAGGCAATTGGGAAGAGCCGTCACCTTTCTTCGTAAGGGTGGATGCTTCACAGCCACGTTTTGCTTGGTCAAAATGCGCCTTAATCAATTTGGGGCGATTTTACATCGTATTGTGTTACGTAGGACGAGGAATATTATCGCGTTGCTTGTGCGATAAAGTGCCTTGTCTTGCGCGTACGTGATACCGCTGAAATCATCTTGCCAATTACAGGGCCGTGACTCTATCTCACTGATCGATGAGTTCAACGCCTGCATAGATAAAAAGAAAATCTTGTAATTACATTTTGTCAATGCACATTATTTGTTTCAGTCGAATTTCCTCCAAAGGTGATCAATGCCAATGCAGTGTAAGGCCGCTGTAGTGAGGCTTATGCTTTTGCTAGAGATCCCATGCTCATATCGGCTATTCCCTAATTTGCTCTGGGTGGACCTGAAGGACTCCCTCAGCAGGTACGTAAGGAAGACCGTCGTACTTTACGGCACCTGATCACCGACGCACCCCTAGTCGAGGATCTCAACTCTACTCACCCTCTAAAGAAACCAGATTATTTATCCGACGATTCTGTTGAGGACCCAATTACTGTACCCCTCGAAGCTGAGCAATGGTTTCATAAGGATGACGGGGGCTCTCTATATATCCCTCCCATTCCTCGTCATCGCTCGTTGATTGAATTACGACGACAAGCTGTTAAATAGGAGATGTTGTAGGACTTAACGGAGGAACGTGAACGCGTCCATTACGGATATATCACACATCAAATTGCTCTTGGTTCAAGTGATAGAAGTCGTGTCACCGGATTGCATCCCGGTGTATTGGGATTGAATGACCCACCGCGAGGTGAACTGTACACAGTTTCTAACACTTTGAAGAGTCACCTCGCGAGACTAGGGAGAGAGATGCCTGACACTAATCACAGGTGTTATGGTTGGATCCATTCCTCAGATAAACATTAGTGGTCTCGCCTGACCGGCTATGTTCTCACCCGATGGGACAAAAAATTGAAGGCCAACGGTCTATACGCGGCTGTTCGCGCCACTATGTATGGATTGACAATCAGCATTCCTCATTTCTTTGTATTGTTAGAGCTCTACAATCCCGACACAAACACATTTCTAATGAACACGGGGAACTGGGATTGGATCTTCATGAGATGAATAAGGTTTTGGGCTTACCGATAGGAAATATGGCATACCAAGAGTATTTTCCTTCGAATCGGGAGTTACGTCAGTTGAAGTCAGTTACCCTGAATCGCTACGACACCTTGTGGGATCTCACCTACCATTACCATGTAGCCTTGGCAAGTGCCAAGCCGTTATCGAAGAAGACCAAATCACAAATCAGCTTGAAGAAATTAGCAGATTATTTATTCAGAAATCTAGAAAATCATTCTGGTGAAGCGATCTGTGAGTTGGGGCCACTAACTCCGTCAGAGATTAATGAGTTAATCAAGAAATCCAATGCACAGTCCTACACTACCGTTGGTATCGAGGATGATTTCCCTGCCGGGACTAAGTTTCAAACCTTCCTATGGCATGGGATGAAGCCTATTCAACCGATGACTCTGGTTGTCAGTTATCTCACCATCTGGTTAAAGAAATGCGTGGTCCCATACCAATCCACGGATGTTCTACCTGTAGAAGTACTTTACCCAGCTGTTTAACTTGCTCACCGAAAAAATCTTTCTCTTCTCCCGGCGATGATCGTCGACATCCATCATGGCCTTCACCAAGTAATTAATACCTTCACACAGAAAGGAAGTAACCCATCGGCTCAAATTCTAATAACGAAGGTGGAGCTACCTTGCATGTATCTGATGGCATGGTTTGTTCTTCATCGCTCCGACATGATGTTCGCGTCGAGTGCTGCGAACCAGTCTGTTCCCCTGCTACAGCTGATAGAAGATTATATATGGAAAGGATGGGGATTTATGGAAATAAAGAGATGGCTGTAGGACCATAAATGCTGGGTTTTCCCCACATGCTTTCCCCGGTTTTTGGGCCGATATGGTGATTCATTGGTTGATGTGGAGAGGCCTGGTACGGGTCGAACCTACCTTGATGTCGGGTGCTTTGATTGGCTAGTAAACATTAGGCCAGGTTATCTGATTTTTTGTGTGAAGAATCGTTGTTACATAGAACCATATCTACCATGTAGGTTTGCACAACAACTCGGGTATGATCAGATATATATCAGGAACCCTAATCCAGAACTTCGGACTTGTGACAGTTTGGTTGACAGTGCTCGGGCGTGGCTGTGGAGTATTACAGGTTGTACCGGCGTAAGATTTAGTCTTTCGGTCACTGAACGCCAATTAGAGCTGACCTTCTTATGTTGTCGTTGGTTATTACCTACCAATGAATCTATCCCGGTGAAGCCGATTGCAGAGTTGACGGCCGAGGCAGCAGCTCGGATTGTTACCCGAATGGTTTATGAGGCCGAGTACCATAAGAGAAAAGGAAAAGAACCCGCTGGTCCTTCTGGTAATAGGGAACAAGGGGAGGATACCTTTCTTTCTGAAGAAGAAGACTTAGATGCAAATGTTGCCAGTTGTGAAGGTGAAGCAGCGGACAGCGATGAAGAGGAACTCAACACAGGTTTGTCAGAGTCCTTTTTCGAAGAGCTGTTGGATATGGCAATTGCTGATTGAAATTTACCAACTCAAGGCTCGAAAAAGGTGGAAAGCTTTACCCACTTATCCTTACAAAATGTTTGTTGAAATTCCAGGTGTAGGTTCTAAGGAAGGAGAAGAAGTGAGAAGTTGTCATATTACCCGCACTTGCTCTCGGACTGTGGCCCAGATTAATCCTCTAATTGAACCACGTGTTGAATCTATGCCGAATAGGCCTACGGATCCTGACGAGGTGCGGCCTTTTAACCGCCAGAAGATAACTTTCAGACAATGCGTCGCATCGTCAGTTTCCAAAGTAGGACCATCTGACGACACACCCATCGTTGGGGAAGGTAACACTTCAACTCTTTGTCGTCTTTTGATTCCTTTCCCTGTTAGACTTAATGAATTTGCATTTTAGGGGGGCGTGACCAGAGTGAGGTCATTTACGATCCTCCTTCTCCTGATTTTGATTTGTTCCAAGAGCCTAACCCCTCGCAGCAAGTACACAAAGCTATTCTCGATGAGCCCGCTGATGCTACAGCAGGTATGACTGTCGAAACCAGCAGAGGTGCCGGGGTAGGACTTGGTTCGTCCACAATGGTATTTAGCCTAGGTACATCTAACATTGGTAGTACACCTTCCAAATGGTGATTTCGGGAATTGACCGATTCAGAATTCGTGCCTCCGTTATGCTTTTGGCTCTTTTAGAAAAACTCTAAGAAATGGACATTAACACTAGGATTGCAGAACCTGCTGCCGCTAACAAAGGTAAGTCCAATTCTTGTTTGTTATGGATTCTTAATTTCTCTTCCCGTGTTCTAAAATTCAGACTCTTTCATAGGTATTCCTATGGAGAGTTTAGATAACGAGGATCCCTTTCATGATACCGCTTTTGAGGCGTCGGACGACCGTTCATCTGATCCTGTACCAGACCTTTTGGTATCCGGCGATAGGCGGTTCGACGATACATTGTTGTAACAAGCTCGTCATGCGGCCGTCGAAGCGTCCGTTGAGCCTGGTTCCTACGTATGTATAAATTTTATTCCTTTATGATAGTTATTCCTATTTCGGATTTACTTAACTGTAGGGGAGTTTTACTTGTAGGACTAGTCATTGAGACTGATGCAACCACCACTATTGAGATGTCTAACGCTCTTAAGGGTCTTGATTTCCAGCGAACGGCAGGAGCTATTGTACAATCTCAGTCATCAGTTGCTCTGACTCATCTCACACTCTCAACGACTAAAATGACTATCGCCAGCGTGGGGACTAATCTGGTTGAACAAATCATCAGACCAACTGAAGAAGTTGATACATCGATAGCTGCCTCCCTTGTAGTGCCTCCACCAGTTCTTGAGGCCGGGCAGATGGAACCAAGTGTTGAAAATCCAGCTAAGGGAACTTCTGCCAGTATTGGTAAGCTCCACCACGAAACTTGGAGATATTCGAGTTAATATTCAAAAATATTTGACTCCTACTTTTCCTTGTAGGGATTTCGTTTCAACTTCCTGATCTTGTCAAAGCGCTGTTACTAGATGATGATCCAAATAAGATTGTCCTTTGTATGGAAGTTAGCAACTTTTTCACTTTTGTGGGCAAGATGATCGACAAACTCCTCCATAATGGGGTCTCTTTCAGTCAATTCAGGCCACTTCTTGATCTCAAATTGGTTCCAATAGAGAAAATTGGATCGCCGCACTTAGCCAAAGCTATTGGTGATGATCTGAACCGTTTGGAACGTGATTTCCAAAAACTTCAAGAGTTTTGAGATACAGGTGCTCCTTCATACATAGCTGCTCAGATGGAATCCCGGCTGCAAACATGGCACGACGCCCAGGTATTAGTTGAACCTAATTAGGTCCAAACGCGCCAAAGTAAAGTGGATAAGGTGAAAGCCGTCCATACTGACAAGTTACAAACTCTGCATAATATCAAGTCTTTCCTTGCGTCAAGTGCTAGCAAGATAGCACGACTTAAACAGGAGCTTCAAGCGGAAGAAGAGGCTTGGGAAATTTTAGAAGTGGCAAGGTTTGATGAAGAACACGGTCGAGAGATGATGTCCAGGGAGTTAGAACTCTCGAAACTGGAGCTGACCAAGGCAAAAGAAGAGGTTGTGAAGATGTTAGCTGCTAATGAAGAGTCTATGAAGGCTACATTGCAAAGCGAGCTCGAGCAAGCTTATGCGGAAGAGTTGTCTAAGTTAGAGCAACAAGTCTGTAGTCATAAGATCAATGTAGATTGATTGTAACTCTTGTATCTACCAACTCAATTTTTATTAATAGAAAATATTTCCTTTTCGCTTATTATGATGTCTCATTCTATTTGGAATAATCAACCATAATAATTATAGGATTTTTGGCAAATACTCAGCCATCAACGGAATTGATGCGCCTTTACCGATTACCGTTTGAATCGGGCTAGCATACAGATTGTTTAAATCCGTTCCGCATATAACATTATGCTAAAAGAGTTAACTCTTCTAGTGCTACGATATTGAATACGTAGTCTTTGTCTTTCTCATAGGAGTAGACTACCCGGCAACGCGTGGTAGGCGCTAACTTACCCCTTCTTAGGTTTCGGGATAATATTTCCCAGACTCGGATTCTGGTGTCTTTTTCAATCGGTGAAAGACTAAACCGGCAATGTGTGTTAGACGTAAACTTAGGATTTTTGGCAAATCCTTAGCCATCAACGGATTTGACGTGCCTTTACCGATTACCGTTTGAATCACGTTAGCATGTGAATTATTAAAACCCGTTTCACATGTGACGTTGTGCTAAGAGAGTTAATTCACTTAGACTTGGTGTTATGATTTTGAATATATAGACTTTGTCTTTGTCACGGGAATAGACTATCTGGCAACACGTGCTACGCGCTGACTTATCCCTACTTAGGCTTCGGGATAAAATTCCCCAAACTTATATTCTGGTGTCTTCTTTATTTGGTGAAAGACTAAACCAACAACGTATGTTAGACGTAGACTTATCTCTAATTAGGGATCAAGATAAAATCTCTCGTGCATGAAGTGCACGGATTTGAGGTTAAGAATTGTGTCTTTTCTAAGGGTAAAGACAAACTGATGTTGGAGAGGAATAATTTTATATCCTGTCCCTAGGTCTTGTTTAGGGTAAAGACGAACCCAAAATAGGAGAGGAAGAATTTTATATTCTATCTCCCAAAACTAAAGAGAAAGAATTTTATATTCTATCCCCAGTTGCAAAGGAGACTCACGGTGGGATCTCCACCCCCAGAATCCGAAAAGGTGAAACTAGGAGTGAGATCTCCACTCCGAGAATCAGAAAGATTCAAGCAACCCTAACTTTTATAGGATTGGTTGCTTAATCCAAGAAAAAAATTTCTCATTTATTGAGGTGAAATTCTAATTTTGGTCCTAACTTTTATAGGTTTGGCTGAAATCGAAAAGGTGGAAGCCTTTCGTTTAGCAAAAGGAGTAATCCGATCTTGGTCCTAACTATCTGCAGGTTTGACCAAGTGGGGTTGGAGGCAATCCTAAGTTTTATTGGTTTGATTGATCAGATTGAAAGTGGACCTCTCGTTCATAGAAGGAATCGAGAGAGGATTTTGGCATTGGCCCTAACTTTTATAGGTTTGACCAAGAAAGCAGTGGGAGTAGAATACAGATAGCAGTGAAAATGCCGACTTGTACTAGCCACTCGATGGAGGATTTTGATGTTAAGTGATCAGGACTTAACAGTCAAGTTTAAAAATTGCCAAAGTTTGGCGGATAAAAATTTTGAGTGTCATGTTAGTATTTTAACAACGTGAGTGTTAAGTGTACAACACGACGAGAGTTTAAAAAAATTTAACTGATAGGAATTTTGGTAGGCCCACCGTCAATTGATTTGATTAGTAGGGAATTTTATGGTGGAAGATTATGAATTGTCAAACACCAGTGTGGGTCTTGCGAGGAAAGATTGACTCATCAAAGTGATCGAATATCATCTCAGCAAAAGTAGTCATGAGGGTTGGTGAATTCGATATCAACAATAAGATACGTTCCAACTTTGAAGACATTCAGAGTCCAAGTGTGGATTTCTTATTTATCACTTTTGTAATAACTGGGTTATCCCTAAGAATACCACACGTAGTATTCTTCCGGTAACTTTCAATACATGGGTTATCCTGAATGTACTAAGGGTAGTACTTTTTTAGGAACTTACAGTTTATCGGTATCATAAACCAGGCACCTTCCTTGGTAATAAGGCGATATGTGCCGTTTGAATAGACTATCTCTACCACAAATGGTCCTTCCCATTTAGGTTCGAACTTGCCTTTCTTCTTAGAATTAAGGATCATTGGCCGTCGGACGGCTAAAACCAAGTCTCCTTCTTTGAAACTCCGTTGTCGAACCTTTTTATCAAAAGCTCTAGAAATTCTGGCTTGGTAAAACTCAATATGTTGCTAAGCTTCCAAACGCTTTTCGTCAAGCATTTCGAGTTCTTTGAGACGTTTCTGATGTTATTCTTCGGTCGTCTTCTCTGTCATGAGAGTAATCCAAAGTGATGGAATTTGGATCTCCAATAGAAGAACGGCTTCACACCCGTACACCAGAGAATACGGGGTTGCTCCAGTAGGCGTGTGAACTGTAGTGCGATAGGCCCATAGAGCTTTGCCGAGTTTGTCATCCTAATCTCGTTTATTAGTCTTCATGAGTTTTGATAATAGTTTTATGATAGTCTTATTAAAGGCTTCAGCCAATCCGTTTGTTGTGGGATTGTAAGTTGTCGATGAGACATCTTGAATTTTAAACTTCTCGCAAAATTTGATGAATGTATTACTGACAAACTGAGGACCGTTGTTATGTATGATTCTACTTGGGACGTCATATTGGTAGATAATATGGTCCTTAATGAATACGACGACGTTGTTCGTCTTCACTTCTTTGAGCGGAATCGCTTCAGCCCACTTGAAGAAGTAGTCAGTAATCGCCAGGATGAACCGGTTGCCTTTAGTTGACGGGAGATAAATGGGACCAACAACGTCCATTCCCCAAGTCTTGAAGGGCCATGATGTAGCCGAAGGGTGTAGATGCTCTGGGGGTTGGAACATATAATTCGCATACACTTGACACGCATGACATTTTCGGGCGTACGCGACTGCGTCTTTGATCATGGTAGGCCAAAAATATCCTATCCTTCTGATGCGGTCATAAAGTTTGGGACCAGGTTGGTACGTACCACAAACCCCTTCGTGCATCTCCCTAAGGACTTCTTCTGCCTCTTTAGTTGATAGGCAATGTAGTAGTAAACCATCGTACCCTCGACGGTATAGTGTTCGACTCTCTGTGTTATAGTAGAATCTCGGTGCTCTCTGTCGGATTGAGTCCCTTTCCTTCACGTCTTTCGGTAAAATCTCATGCAAGACATAATCAATGATAGGAAAACGCCAATCTCGGGACTCGAACTCAACTTAGGTTGAATGCGCCTCTTTAATATCCTCTTCTCCGTCATCTACATCGTAGATTGGTACGAAGAGCTGGTGAGTTCTTACTGTAACGAATTGTTCTGTTTCGGGAGGCTATGCCAAAGATACTGCTAACGCTGCTAGTGCATCTGCGTAGGTGTTCTGTAGATGTGGAATGTACTCAATGAAGAATCCTTCGAACGATTCTGCCATCTCGACGACCATCTTATGGTATGGTATCAAATCCTGATTTCTGACCTCATATTCTCCTTTAACTTGTTTAACTACCAGTTGAGAATCACCAAAAGCTTCAAGATACTCGATCCCCAGCTCTTTAGCAAAGCTGTGTTCAATAAGCAACACGTTATACTCGGCTACGTTGTTTGAGCATGACTTGGTCAGTGAATAGGCTCGAGGCATCACATGTTTTCCCAGGGAAACTAAGACAACTCCGACTCCGGAGGAGATCTTAGAACATCCAGGAGCACTTGCTACATTAGTTGCTCGAGAAGCACCATCGAAGTACAAACACCACACTTATTGATGGGAAGTTTCGTTGGCTTTATAGGTTTCATCTGGCAGATCGTCGTATACCTCGGTAGTATCCGTAGTTGGGTTAGCCGCTAGGAGATCACAAATAGCTTGCCCTTTGACCGACTTTTGTTGTTTAAAGTGTAGTTCATATTAGGACAAAAGCAGGGCCTCTTTTGCTAACTGCCAATTCATGAAAGCCGGTTGCGTCATGAATACTCGGACCGGCTTAACATTGGAAATGACGTAAATAGTCTGTCCGACTAAGTAGTGCTACATCTTTTGAATAGCGAACACCTAGGCGAGACACTCCCTTTCAATTATTGGATATCAGGATGCAGCGCCCACAAGGGTCCGGCTCAAGTAATATACAGCCTGTTCATGACCATTGTCGTCTTCTTGTGCAAGTAATGCACTTAACGAGTGGCTCGTCGCCTTGACATAAATCAAGAATGGTTTGTCTGACTTTGGTGCAATGAGGACTGGAGGTTTTGAGAGATATTCTTTAATATTCTCGAACGCTTTTTGACAAGCGTCATCCCATACGAATGATATGCCCTTCTTTGTGAGTTTGGAGAATGGCTGGTATTTTTCTGAAAGGTTCAAAATGAACCGACGGATATATGCTAACCGTCCTTGTAATCCCCTGAGTTCTTTAAGGTTTCTTGGGAGTTGCAATTCATTATTTGCTTTCACCTTATCGGGGTCAATGTGGATACCCTTGGTGGTGACAACGAATCCAAGAAATTTGCTGTTGGACATTCCGAGGAAAGATTTGGTAGGATTCATCTTCAATTGATGAGTCCGCATTAGGCCAAACATCATCTTCAAGTCTTTGATATGATCATTCTTGTCACGACTTTTTATGACTAGGTCATCCACGTAGTATTCGACAGTCTTCCGGAGATGCTCCTGAAAAATCTTTGACATGGCCCTCTGATATGTGGCACCTGCATTCTTTAAGCCGAAGGGCATAACCGTGTAGCAAAAAACACCTAGAGGTGTTCTGAACGCGGTATGCTTTTCATCATATGGGTACATCTTTATCTAATTATAACCAGAAAATCCGTCCATGAAGGACATTCTCTCGAATCCACACGTATTGTCGATGATAACATCTGTGATGGGAAGAGGAAAATCGTCTTTTTGGGCAGGAGATGTTAACGTCTCTAAAGTCGATACAAATCCTAATTTTTTCGTTCTTCTTAAGGACTGAGACAATATTGGCAAGCCATTCAGGGTGTTGCTCCTCCTTGATGAAACCTGAGTCGATAAGGTTTTTAACTTCAGACTCGATTGCCTCCATAATTTACGGACGAAACCATCTTTGCTGTTGTTTGATAGGTTTGACATCAGGCTAAATATTGAAGCGATGCATTGCTATATTTGGATCGAGCCCTGGCATATCTTCGGAGTTCCAAACAAAAACATCAATGTACTCCCTAATGAGGGCAATTAGCTCTTCTTTCTCATTTGACGGGAGACTGACGCTAATGAATATTGGGTTCGAATTATTCTCGTCACCCATATTTACCTAGATTACTTGGTCCTCGGTAGGGGGTTCCCTTTGTTCAAACCTATCACCGTACTTCATATTCAAGTGATGAACCCAAGGGTCTTCCCAACTTGGCATTTGATCGTCTTCCTCTATTATGATGGGGTCGATCGTAACCATGTTCGACATTAGTCTTTTGAACATTTCCCTAAGACTAGCGTCAGAGTCCCAGGCTGAAGAATCAGAAGAATATCCGTCCTTATCCTTATTAGCTATTTGATCAATGACCTGCCAACATCACTCGTCATCGGACGAGAAGACATAGCCTAAACCTCTTCTGTAGCTATAATAATTATCGGGTTTTCCTTTTGGTATATAGGCCATACGAGGGGGAGCTCGTGGACCTCGACCAAAACAAAGACCTTCACTAAGTGTAAGGTCATATCCATATTTTTCCGTGAGATTACACGCTTTTGAGCCATATCTGAATAAAAGAGGAGCAGGTTTATCATCATCATCCTCTTCCGCTAAGAAGTGGTCTGGTATCGAAACCTCCTTCCCTTTACCATAAACGACTTCTTTTTTACCCCCTGCCTTTTCGGGGATGACAAGTGTCGTTCCGAATGAATTCTGAACATACTTCTTCATCATGCAATATGATTGAAGTGGCATATACAAGTCAGGGTCATCGTATAACCCCTTCATAATGTTATCAAGACACAACGAGTACTCTAAATCATCATTTATTGTTACTCCTTCGGCAAGTTACCAATTACAACTACTATCCGATGACTCCCCATCGTCAAGATCGATTACAATGGGTACAATATCATTAAGTACAAAACCACCATCGTAATCAAACCCAGCTTCGGTATCAGCTTCTTCTCCGCTGTCTGTACCTTGGACCGATGGTTCAGTATCGGATTCAGCTCCGTAGAGAAGGGAGTCAGTAAAATAATTTTCTAACCCCTTAAACGGTTGCTTATCCGTGACGACTGTCTTGACCTAATTATTAGTGTCTACATATTTAAGATACTGATGGAGGGTAGAAGGGACTATAACGTTACCATGGATCTATGGACGACCCAACAGTAAGTTATAGAAAGTCTCTGCGTCGATCACATAACATGTGACTTCTGACTTCAAATCTCTAATCTGGAACTTTACTCGGATTTTACCCAATGGTCTGGACCCACTGGTGTTGAATCCGTAGATCGTAGTACCCGTGGAGGCCATCTTACTGGCCGGTATTCCGAGACTGTACATCAGTCGGAGGGGCATGATACTAACAGCGAAACCCGGATCAACTTGGATCCGGTTGACAACGCTGAAGCCAATGTGCCTGGTGAAATATAGGGGCCGATCATGCTTTGAATTCTTTGTTTGCATGTCCTCCTTGGTGAAGGTAATGCAAGAAAAGTGGTTCGCCGCGAGGTTGCAGCATTGAATTGATGGCTCTGGCTCTTCAGGGAATGGCTTGATCTGAGTCAAGAAAACGTCAGAATTGGCTAAGGCTTCTTGCAACGCCTCCCTTGTGTCTTTCGAAAGACGTAACAACTCGTAAAGAGTTAATCTAGCCGGTATATTGGCTAATTGCGTCATAATATCGAAGCGATGCGGAGTGTTCGAGCTCCCCGGTTTGTCTCTTCCAATCGGTTGATTGAATCGAGACCGACTCAGGTTCTGAACCTCTTGGTGTAAGGGCTCCTTCTCCTTTTGCTTTTGTTAAGTTTTCTCATCAACTACAGGGGGAGTTATGGCCACTCTCATTTCAGCTAATGTTTTGGAAGGAACATTTCTGGTCACCCCCTGCTCAGCTAACTGAGTGGAGGCACTCGGGTAATTGAAATGGTATTCGTTCCCACTTCGGGTAGCAAAGACCGGTTCTCCATTGATTACAAAGACTTCTTGCTCATCTTCGGAGAGTGGGAAAGCAGGAATTCTTTCATCATTTCCTTCTGAAATGGCCGAGGCTCCGCAACAAGATTTTCCTTTGCCTTTTGCCTTCTTCTTGGATGACGATCCGACCCATTGTTCATCTTCAATCAGATCGGGATGGACCCAGAGAATCTCACCATTCGGTGTTGTGTGTGGCACAAGTCCTTTATGGCATTGTTTGTGAGGATCATTGTTAACGGTCTTCACCGCTACGTTTATTATGGGCTCGAACAGATCCGAAGCTGATTGACACTACATTCGCACCCACCTTCTTCTCCTTAGATTGTTTCATAGTAATGACCCCAACATCTATCAAAGCTTAGATTTTGTCTTTGAGGGCGTAGGATAACTTGGTAGGGTGGTGGACCGCCCTGTGGAACACGCAGTACTTTGGGTCATTAATCCTTTTAGCATCTTCTTGATCTTAGATTGGAGGTAACTTGATCTTATTGTTCTCTATGAGGTATTTGAAAATACCGGGGACTTTGTCTTCTTTAAAAGAGTAAACCTTCGGGAATTTTGGTTTTGAAGTCTTCTATTTTTTAGGTCGTTGTTGCCACAGTGACTGTTGAGACGCCTTTTACTATTGCTGTTGCGGTTCCGGTTACAGCTCGAATGTTTGGTTTGCGTCCACTGCATTTGCTTGTGCTTTTCCTTTACCCCGAGGGACAAAATTCTGATGTAGAGTATTTGTCATCGTTTGACCTCTTTCGGCCTTCTTCCTCTTAAGGAAGCATTCGGCTCGTTCTCCTTGCACCTTCAAATCCTTCCAAGTCCTAGATGGCGCCATTCCCATGGTTTTGAGGATATCTAACGAAAGCTTGTTATGACAAGTTTCCAGGATGAAGTCCTCGCTGACCGGATCTTGACAATTCATCGCTTTGTTCCGGAATCATTTGATGAAGTTCTCGACTAACTCTCCATCCTGCTGCTTCTCATCGAATAATGTTTCGATTGAAACCTCGGTATCGTCATCGAAGAAATTTGTAAGAAATATGTCCTTCATGTCATCCCAACTGTTGATACTCCCTGGCTTAAGATGGCGGTACCAATCGAAGGCTGTCCTGTGAAGGGTACCGACGAATGACTGTACCATCAAAGGTTCAATACTGAAAATTATTCCCAAGTGAGACTTAAAGTATATTAAATATTGAGTGGGGGAACCCTTACCATCGAACGGCGTGAAGTTGATCAAATTAAACTTTACCAGGTATGGGATTGATTCCCACTCCCTCGGGTATGGACATGGTATTCCAGATTTCTTTACTTCTTGAGCACTCATCAACGCATTGATTTTGCTCTCTAAGTTCCTCATCTTCTTATCCTCGCTCGTATCTTTCTTTGAGCGATTCTGAGGAGAAGCGATGTAGTCATCCTTCATATTGTTATCATTCGAGGGACCACCCCCAGCATTATTATCAATAGGAAAGGTATCCATGTTGGCATTCTCGTCTGCTTCCCGATCACTATCAACTTGGTTGGGATTATTGCGACGGCTGGACTCTCACTGTTGATTTGTCAGTGCCACGATTTGTTGGCTGTGCATTTCCCTCATCTCCTGCATAGCCATTTTTTTTCAAAATTTGAAAATTTTTTTCTGCTTGGTTAGAGCGTCCTCAAGAATCTTAGCCATTTGCTCTGTATTGATCATAAATGACTCATAGGATTGTCCCACGCTGGATGCCATATCATCGAAAGCCATCACAGAACAAGCGTCTGACGTTTCGTCATCTGAGGGTAGTCCCTTTTGTATTCTTTGGTAATCCCTTTGTCTAATGGTTCCCGATCGTAAGCAGGTTATACGTTGAGATACTGTTTAAAATTGGTTTGGACTAAAGTGTCGCATTGACCTCCCTTTACTGGTCATGTTGACGGACACTTCTGGAAATTCATCGTCCTGAGCGGCTGATTTCTTCCTACGGAAACGCCTTGGCTTAGAGTTGGAAGTTCCGGTGGAGATCCTTTCAAACACTGAAACTCTCTCCGGGGGAGTCTTGGGGCAGGAACATTCTGACAGTACCGTCTTGATAATCTTAGCACACAGACAATGAGAGTCTGCTTCTCGGCTACTCCTTTTCCGAGACTTGTTCGTACCCCCAGCTCGATAGTACAACTCATCAGCCTGATGACCAGAGCAACCTATCGTGTGTTGGCATGACTCCCCAGTTATAACATCGTCGTCAGACGAGTACGCTTTCCTTTGGGAATTCAACGCTTTGTTAGCATCTTCAGGAGTTACATGTTTGAGGCTACGTTTTCGTGAGCGTAGGACCTTAACAGGCTCCTGGACTTCGACACGCAATCCAATGCGGTCATCTATAAGGATTTTCCCATCATGCGATCTGATAATCACATTTTATTACAGTTTTATACCTTCATTATCTATTTTATATGAATAAATATACCACTAATAATTGTTTTTATCTTTTAATTGCAGGTTAATGAAGAATAAATCTCAAACTCCCATCTCTCAACAAAAACCCATTATTTAAATAAAGAAATGAAGCAAAGAAGCCCATTGGAAAATTAATTTTCAAATTATTCAAAAGCTCAAGCTTAGAAGAAGGATTGAAGCCCAAGACCAAAATAAATGCATGAAGAAATCAAGAAGCCCAAAAGCCCAAGATGCCAAAAGCCCAACACAAGAGGATCTGCGGACATCACAATGGAGAAGGGCTGACATCGATGCCAGCATCGATGCCCCTATCGATGCTGGCATCGATACCCTGCGCAGTTTGTTACGAATCTATGGCTGATTTTTGTTATTTTTGGATAAGATTTCAATCCAATGGCTCTCATTCACTGATGTTTACTATAAATAGGGGTAAAGAGTGAGGGGTTAGAGGTGTGAAAAATTTTGTAACTCCATTTGGAGAGAAGGGCTACTCTTAATTGAGAAGGCCTTCTAAAAAATTATAACTTTTGTTGCAATTAATAATAATAATTTTTCTCCTCTTTAAATTTTCTTTTCTCCTCTTTGTTGAATGATGAGGATGGAGATGAAGAGCAATTTAAAGGTTTGCATTTCTTTTATTTTTCTCTTTTATTTCTTTTTTGTAATTTCTTTATTATTGCTTATTAGTTAGATTTACATTCATGCTTGTAGTGTAGATTTATTTTCTTGTCTTTTTTATTTCTTTTTGCACTTTAATTTGTAGAGTAGATTTATTTTCTTGTATTTAATTTCTGTAATTTATTTTGTAGTTTAGATTTTTATTCTTTGTAGTTAGATTTATTTCTTGTTCATAATTTAGATTTTTCTTTTCTTTTTATTTTTGTAATTAGTTCTTTTTCTTCTTGTTTTTATTTCTTGAGATGTGAAATTAATTCTTGTAGGAATCTTAGAATTGCATAAAACTAGTCTAATTTCCTTTATATTATATGAATTATTCTCTTTCACTTAAAATGTTCATGTTTAGGATAATCAACTAGAGAACTAATCGGTAGAAGAAGAATTTGATAATCTACACTTATCTTAAATGGTTTGATAGGTTATGCTTATGAATTCTATGATTATTATCTTCTTGTTGTTCTTATCATAAATAGTAATTTTGACTTAGATGATAATTTGATAGGTTATACTTTCCTTAAATGGTTTGATAGTCTATGCTTAATAAATCTAAGTTGAATTATGATAAAAAGAGAATAGTTTGTATTTTGTAATTAAAATTAGTTAGTGGATTATATTCTAGATTTCTTACCTCTTTTGAATCCTCCATCTTGACTTTCTTAAACATTCTTTTCATTCTTGGTTTTATTTCTTGATTTTATTCATTCTTCTTTCTTGCCTTGTGATTTCATTTATTCTTTGATTCTTACTTCTTTTCTCTAAAATTCAATTTATTATTACTTGCACATAAATCAAAACAACCACTCATCATATCTCTCTCCACAATCACACTTATTCTTTAATCCTATTTTATCACGCACAAAACATAAGAACCAATTCTAGTAATCTCTTAAAATCATCTTCCTCGTGGGATCGATAACTTTTTATACTATAACTTGATCAATTGTGCACTTACAATTTTGGTACATAATTATGCCGCATCAAGTTTTTGGCGTCATTGCCGGGGAGGGTGCTAAAATAGGATTTTATTATTTTGGTTCTTTAACTTGTGTGTTTTCTTGTGAAGGAACCGCTTGGAGCTTGAAAGTCTTGGATTGAAGATTAAGAACTTAGAGAATTGCTTTCGGGTAAGTCATCTTTCTAGTTTTTAATTCCACCCTTTTTAGTTAGCTTCACAATTAGAGACAATTAGGATTTAAAAAAAAAGATTTTATTTTTGTTGACCATAATAAAATCCACCTTTCACTTGGACATTAACTAACAAGATAATAAATTCAAACAAGAGCTCTCTTCTCACATTTGATTGTTATTGACCATAATTAAAAAATATGATTAGTTGGTGTCTAAGGCAAGGTTTAGGGGTTGCGTAAAGCGCTCCGCAAGGAAAGAGGTACTTAATTGATCTTTGATCACCCTCTAGTACTATCCTTACCTGGCTAACTACCTGGGTAAAACTTTGATCTTTTCACTGTAGGAGTTTTTGGTTAGGAGCTGGTCTAGTTGAGTTAGGCTAAACCCTAGAGTTAGAGTTGATTGAAAAGTGATTGCCTTGATTTGTTTTAGTTAGGATTTTTCTTTTTCTTTATCTTTTCATATAAAAAAAAACTAATTTTCTTTGTTTCCTTAAAAAGGAAAAAAAAATTTTGTTTTGGTGTATGCAAACTTGGGTTCGGGATAATTCTCATCGTTTAATCCATGTTGAACCAATCTAAGAAATGGCAAATCAACCCGTTCTTCAGGATATGTGTTACCCCACCAGAAATGCAATTCCATCTTGCATAAGACTCCCCAAAGTAAATGGAGCAAATTTCGAACTTAGACCGCATTACATAAACATGCTTCTTAAATTCCTTGGTAATGAAACAGAAGATGCATATATTTTTATCTCGGAATTTGAGGAAGTGTGTATTATGATTAAAATGAGAGAATTAACCGAAGATGCAATTAAGCTCAGATTTATTCTAATTGCTCTTAAGGACAAAGCTAAAAAATGGCTGTACAGCTTACCGACAAATTCCATCTCAACTTAGGAGGAATTTGTCACCGTTTTTCTCAAAAAAAATTTCCCTATTCACAAAACGGTAAAGCTTAGGAACAGCATTCAAAACTTCAAAATTATCCCGGGAGAGCCATTCTGGAAATATTTCGACCGATTTAAAGATCTTTTAATCCAATGTCCTCATCACTGTCTAGAAAAATGGCGATTGTGCCAAGTCATATATGAAGGATTGGACTATTCTTCAAAAACATCTTTAGAATCAATGTGACAGGGAGATTTTATGAGGAAAACGCAGATGAAGCCTGGGAATTCCTAGAGAGTCTATCCGAAAAAACAATGCAGTGGGAAAACTGTGATGACAGGGTTTCATCTGTTCCCCAATCTAAGTCTAGTGGTCTTTCTCTGGAGTCAAATATTGCTTCTGAAGCGAAGATGGCGACGATTCTGCGGAGGTTAGAAGCCTTAGAAGTTAAGGAACGAGCTCCAGCTCAAATCAATGATATTTCTGCCCCGGGATGTCATAACTGTTAGTCTTCTACCCATGTTTCAGAGGAATGCCCTCTCCTAGGAAACAACCATGCTTTAGAACAGATGAACGCTGCATTCCAGTGCCCTAGAAATAATCCATTTTCTCCAACCTATAATCCAGGTTGGAGAAATCATCCCAACTTTGCATGGAACCAAGGAAATTCTCATGGAAACCAAAACTTCATTCCCGCGTCGAATCAACAATTCCCGAGGGGAAACACTGTCCCATTCAACGCACCAAACAATTTTCAACAACCTAACCCAGTTTTTCCAACCCAACATCCTCATCCTCACCAGCCTACAAATCCTTCAAATTCTGATCATGACAAACGTTTAAGTGGCTTAGAAAAGGGTTTAGAAGCTATGATCAAAGCTTCTACACAAACTACCAACATGTTGACCCAGTCATCCACCACTCTAAATTCTTTTATGCAAACAACCGGCCAAGTGCTCAACTCGAACACTCAACCCATAGCCCGGTTAGAAACCCAACTTGGGCAACTAGCCACTGCCGTGAGTGAAAGAGAGAAAGGAAAATTTCCAAGTCAACCTGTTGCAAACCCTAAAGACAATGGATCCAGTTCATCTCATCCAACTCATATGAATGCAGTTTACACACTCGATCAGGAAAACAAATAGACAACCAAGTTAGAATGCCACCGGATCAAACCCCTTCTCCCATCCAACAACACCCCTTCTCCCATCCAACAAACTCCTTCTGATGAAGCAATTCCTTCCGATGACCAAAACGCTGAACTTGAGATTGAGCCTGATCTAGATAACCAAAACGCTGAACTTGAGATTGAGCCTGATCTAGATAGGTATAGACCCGTTGCCCCCTTTCCAGATAAACTCAAACCTAAGAAAAACTACCCGCAGGTTGAGAAAATCCTAGAAACGTTTAAACAGGTCAAGATCAACATCCCTCTCCTAGATGCAATTGAACAAATCCCTTCTTATGCAAAGTTCTTGAAGGACTTATGCACTAAGAAAAGAACCACCAATGTCCCCAAGAAAGTCTTCTTAGCTGCTAACCTCAGTGAAATTTTTTCAAAACCCATGCCGTTGAAATACAAGGACCCTGGTTGTCCCACAATTCCATGCGTCATAGGTAACACTCACACTGATAAGGCACTTCTAGACTTGGGAGCCAGCATCAACCTCCTTCCTTATTCAATCTATCAACAGCTAGGTGTAGGAGAACTTAAACCGACAAGATACACTCTACAGTTAGCTGATAGATCTGTAAAAATTCCTAAAGGAGAGGTAGAGGATGTTCTGATCAAAGTTGGAGAGTTCATTTTCCCTGTTGATTTTATTGTCTTGGAAACACAGCTCGTTTCCAATCTCAAAAGTCAAATCCCCGTCATTCTAGGAAGATCGTTCTTAGCCACCTCAAATGCTTTGATAAATTGTAGAACCGGTCAGATGAAACTATCTTTTGAGAATATGACTGTTGACCTCAATATTTTCAACTTAGGGAGACAGCCTAGTGATCCATCTGATGAACCCATGGAAGTAAATTTTATTCAAGGAATATCCAGTGAACAACAAGAGGGAGAGTGTGAGTCTAATACAAATACATCTGATTTAATGATTGAGGAGCTTTCTGATGACGAACTAGAGATAGAACCACTGGTCAATCATGTTTCTACTGTTGGCTGGCAACGAGAACCTTTAGAGATAGAACCCCGAGTCCAGCTTCGCCCATCTGTGGAGGAACCCCCTAAGTTAGAGCTCAAACCTCTACCCGAAAATCTAGAGTATGCCTACTTAGGGGAGAACGAGTCTTTACCAGTTATCATTTCTTCTGAGTTGACTACCGGTCAAAAGGAAGCTCTCTTAGCTGTTTTAAGAGAGAATAGGGAAGCCATTGGATGGACCATGGCTGATATCAAAGGGATTAGTCCAACCATTGTTCAACACCGAATCCATTTGATAGATGATGCCAAACCTACTAGAGATGCTCAACGTAGGTTAAACCCAGTGATAAAAGAAGCCGTTAGAAAAGACATTCTGAAATGTCTCGATCATGGGATCATTTATCCCATTTCTGATAGTTCATGGGTGAGTCCAGTCCAAGTTGTTCCAAAGAAATCTGGGATCACCGTGATCCAAAATGAGGCTAATGAGCTGATTCCCACTCGAATCCAAACTGGATGGCGAGTCTGTATTGACTACCGAAAGCTCAACTTAGCCACTCGGAAAGATCACTTCCCTCTTCCTTTCATTGACCAAATGTTAGAGCGTTTAGCAGGACACGAGTTCTACTGTTTCCTGGATGGATATTCAGGTTACAATCAAATCCCTATCGCTCCAGAAGATCAGGAGAAAACCACCTTCACTTGCCCGTATGGAACATTCGCATACCGACGCATGCCTTTTGGCCTGTGCAATGCACCGGCCACATTCCAACGTTGCATGATCAGTATTTTTTCCGACATGGTAGAGCGATTTCTCAAAATTTTCATGGATGACTTTTCCATTTTTGGTGACACATTTTCCTAATGTTTGCATCATCTTAAACTGGTCCTAGAACGGTGTAGGGAGAAAAATCTGACTCTCAATTGGGAGAAATACCATTTCATGGTCAAACAAGGTATTGTCTTAGGACATGTAGTTTACAATAGGAGAATTAAAGTGTACAAAGCTAAGGTAGATCTCATTTCCAATCTCCCTCCTCCCAAAACAGTCAAATATGTCAGATCATTTCTTGGTCATGCTGGTTTTTACCGACGTTTCATCAAGGATTTCAGCAAATTTGCTAGACCCTTGACCAATCTCTTAGCCAAGGATACATTATTTGTCTTCTCTCCCGACTGCCTCAAAGATTTTGAATATCTGAAAAAGAAGCTAACCACAGCTCCTATCATTCATACACCAGACTGGACCTTACCCTTCGAACTGATGTGTGATGCATCTGATTCTGCGATTGGAGCTGTTTTAGGATAACGGTTTGATGGAAAACCGCATGTGATCTACTACGCCAGTAGAACTCTGAATGATGCCCAACAAAATTACTCTGTCACAGAAAAAGTGTAGTCTTTGCCTTAGAAAAATTCAGGTCCTACCTCATCGGTTCCTTAACCAAAGTTTTCACTGATCATGCCGCACTAAAGTATCTTTTGACCAAAAAGGATGCTAAAGCACGGCTCATTAGATGGATTCTCCTTCTTCAAGAGTTTGACATTCAAATTCTTGACAGAAGGGGAACAGAGAACCCCGTAGCAGATCACCTCTCTCGACTCCCAAATGCACCAACATCAACCGTTCCAATCAATGAACATTTTCCAGATGAACAACTCCTAGAAATCCAATCTGTTCCCTGGTTCGCCGACATTGTGAATTACATAGTCATGAACCAGATCCCTTCTCATTGGTCCAAACATGATAGATCCTGTTTTCTCTCCCAAGTAAAATACTTTTACTGGGATGATCCATATCTGTTCAAATACTGTCCTGATCAGATCTTTAGGAGGTGTGTTCCCACGGAAGAAACTAGGAGTGTTCTATCCTTTTGTCATGAACAAGCATGTGGGGGCCACTTTGGCCCAAGAAAAATAGCTGAAAAATTTCTCTAATCTGGGCTGTATTGGCCCACTCTCTTCAAGGATTCATTCGAGTTTTGCAAAACCTGTAACCGCTGTCAGCTTTTAGGGAAGGTCACTAGAAGAAATATGATGCCCTTACAACCCATCTTATCCGTTGAACTTTTTGATCTGTGGGGTATCGATTTTATGGGACCATTTCTAAATTCCTTTGGAAATGTTTACATTCTAGTAGCCGTTGAATACATGTCAAAATGGGTTGAGGCGGTAGCTTGCAAAACTAATGACAACAAGGTCGTTGTCAAGTTTTTGAAAGAGAACATTTTTGCCCGGTTTGGAGTACCTCGAGCGATCATCAGTGATAACGGTACACATTTCTGTAACCGTTCTTTCGAGGCTTTGATGAGGAAATATTCAATCACACACAAATTGTCAACTCCTTATCACCCCCAAACCAGTGGACAAGTAGAGGTCACAAACAGGCAGATCAAACAAATCTTAGAAAAAACAGTTAATCATAACAGAAAAGATTGGTCTGTAAAATTATGTAATGCTCTGTGGGCGTATAGAACAGCTTTCAAGGCCAATTTGGGGATGTCACCATACAGACTGGTATTCGGGAAAGCTTGTCACCTACCAGTAGAGTTGGAACATCGAGCAATGTGGGCGATAAAACAGTTAAATTTTGATTCAGACTCGGCATGTAAGAACAGATTGCTCCAAATAAATGAGTTGGAAGAAATTCAAAATAATGCATACATAAACTCAAAAATTTACAAAGAGAAAACCAAAATTTTTCATGATAAATCAATTTTACAAAATAATTTCTCTCCAGGACAGAAAGTTTTATTGTACATTTCAAAATTGTATCTTTTTTCTGGAAAATTAAGATCAAGATGGACAGGTCCATTTTTTGTCAAACAAGTTTTTCCGCATGGGGCTGTCGAGATAGAAAATCCTAAAAATGGTAACATTTTTAAAATAAATGGTCAACGTCTAAAACCATTTTTAGAATTTTCTACGCTCGAAGAGGAAGAAAAACATATATACATATATATTTCCTCATTTTTGTTAAAAAAAGAAAAAAAAGAAAATGTTGAATAAGTAACTTGAAAAAAAATAAAAATAAATAAGTACATATATATCAAATATTTTTTTAGGCTATCTTCAATGGCCCAAACAAAAAAAACATAAAAAAAACCATATACAATAGGCTGGCCCAAAAATCAGGCCCAAAAGAAAAAAGAAAAAAGAAAAAAAATATATAACCAAAAGAAACCGTGTTTGGGCCAGCTGGCCCAAACACCATGGCTTTGAGCATCGATGTCGGCATCGTTGCCCAGAACCAGCTACTTTTAAAACCGCAGCCCAAGCACCCTTCTTCTCTTTTCTTTCAATTCATCTCCCCAAAACCGTTTCCCCCCCCCCCTTTCTCAAACCCTATTTTCTTTAACCCATCCAACCTACACGAAATCAAGATCACAAGGAGGAGATTTCTTCACTATTTTTGGCCTTCTTCCACCTCCACTCATCTACCCAAGGTATTTTTTTTAACTTGATCTTGTAATTTTTTTTTATGAATTCATGGATGATTTGGTGATTGAATCATGGGTAGTTGTAAATTATTATCATATTGTGTGAGATTCATGATCAATTTAACAAATTGAGGGTTTAAATTGGGAATTTGGTACAAAATCCGAAAATTGGGGGGGGTATTCAAAATCCAAAAATTAGGGGGGGGTTTATGCAAAATTCGAAAATTTCTTGGGGGTTTGAACTTTGAACTCAATTGAGGATGTCTTGTACAAAAATCTGGAAAAAAAAAATTTAGGGTGTTTTATGCAAACCCAAATTTCTTGGGGGTTTTTATGCAAAAACACATAATCTTCGGGCATTCAATTTGGTATTGAGAATAAAATCTAAAAAAAATTGGTGTTTTATGCAAATCCGAAAAAATTAGGGGGGGTTTGCAAAAATAAATTTGAATTTGGGGTGTTTTGTGCAAATGTGAGTAATTGGTCAAATAAAAGTTTAATTGGATACTTATCACATTCGGAAATTTGTATTGGATGTTTTATTCAACAATTGTAAGATTTAGCTTATAATTGTCATATCAACATGTATGTTTCACCGATCAAGTTATCAAAATTTTAACATTTTTGTTCTCAAAGAATAATTTTGAGGGAATTTATTGTCAAAAGAAATTCTGATAACTTGAAATTAACTATTTTGAGGGAATTTATTGTCAAAAGAAATTCTGATAACTTGAAATTAACCCATGTTGAACATTTTGTAAAAAAAAAATAGATATATATATTGGAATTTTATTATTAATTTTTTTTCCTTTCTTTCTTTTTCTTTTCTTTTCTTTCTTTTTCTGTAGATGCCCCCCAGAAAGAAATCTTGAGCAAGTTCATCATCTTCTGATCCATCTGAAACCGACATAGATAGGCCTACTATTTTAGCCAGAATTGTGGGTCTTAACATTCATTTTGAGAGGGGATTTCAGATGAGTGCATTACATACATATCATTCCACAGTCACCATGTTAACTGCAGTAGGTCTTAGGAGCATGATGACTAAACCCCTAGAAAAAGCCAACATTTCATTAGTTCATGAGTTCTATTATGGATGGGAGATTGATCCAGATAGAGAATATTCAGGTTTTTCTATCGTGAGGGGTGTTAGGATTATTTTCAATCTTTCCACTATCCGTGCTACCCTTGACCTTGCAGAACCACCCACTGATGTACCAGATTACTTCTATTTAGCCTCCACTTTACAGCCTGGTACACCAGAATACAACAACATGTCTGCGACCTTGTGTGGGAGGATCTTTACATCTAGTTTCGGTTCAGGAAATCTCAAACCAGAATATAGATTACTTAATCTTTTCCTGAACTTTGATTTGAAACCCACCACTGCATACTCTGTCATTACCCCACACGATATTCTCCTTCTCTTTTGGATAGCCACTGGTCAGCGATTTGATATAGCGAGGATTATATTTATATGGATGCGCTCATCAGTGGAGAATGTGTTAGATTGGGTCAGGACACAGTCTGCATCACGTACTCAGCTCATTTACCCCTATTTTATCACTAGACTCTGCCATAGATTTCACGTTCCAGTATTCGCAGAGGATAGGTTAGAAGCAGGGAAGGGGTTACTAAATGATCAGACTGTGAGGAGGAGCATTTCAGGGCGAGATCAGTCCGGTCCTTCAGGTAGAGAGCCTCCTCAGCACCAGCCAGCTACACAGGATCCTATTCGAGAGGAGATGGACAGAATGCGGAGTCGCATGGACAGGGACCGAGTTCAGCAGCTGTCGCTGATGATGTGGATGACGATATATCAGGAGATGAGCAGTGAGGGATGTTCTTTATTTTACCCTGTCTTTGATTTTTATTTTGGCATGTACTTATTAAACTGTGATATTTTGGATATTATTTACCTTGAGGACACTGCAAAGTCTGGGTATGGGGGTGTAAGCTAGTTAGCTTTTGTTTATATTTTGCTAGTTAGTATTTTGTTTCAGTATTTTTTTTTTCTCTCAGCATTTTTCTTTTGTTAGTTTTAGTAAAAAAATATAATAATAATTATAAAAATATTGTCACTTGCCAAATTAATAGAGTTAAGTAATAATTGATCTAATTGATAGATTTTAAATTTTCTAATCCCTAGTTAGTGACGTACTCAAGTTCACCTTTTATGATAACTCCAAATAAAATTCTTAAGAAATGATTTTTCAAGTAGTATACTTTACTTAAGTCTTACCTTAGATTTTTAATTAAAAATAATAAAATTTTTGCATGCTTAACTTAGAGTTGAAAATATTTTTTTCAAGATATCTTGATTTACACAATTTTTTTTCAGACTATATATACTTACACACATATATATTAAAAAAACTAACCTTATAAAAGAAGAGCATAAAAAATGGGCACAAAAAAACTCTTAAATTCAAGGTGATTCTATCTTATAAAGCCTAAGTTGACTGAGTAATTAAGCCCAATGAGTATTTCTATACTTAATGACCTAAGCCTAATTGGGTTGGGATTCATTGGCCCAAAACTCGTTAAATGGTCACTTAGAAAGCCCGTTAAAATAGAAAACAATCACCAAGAATTAAAGAGTGAAAAAAAAATACACTAACCATTGTTTATATATATATATTGTTGTTTTGTATATATAGTCTTGAAAAAAAATTTTTGATCAAGAGACTTGAAAGTTATTTAAAACAAAGAGTTGGCATGTTCTTTTCAAAACTTTTTAATTAAATTTCTAAGATTTGACTTGGTTTTGTATTGCTATAATGAAAAAGATTTTCTAAGAGATTTACATTGGAGTTATATATAAAAACGTTTTCTTGATTATTAACTAGCTTCAATTAGAATGTTTAAATATATCAAGGAAAATAAGTTATTTATTGACTTAATTAACTTGGCAAGTTGACCGAATTTTGTGGGTATATTCACTGCAAACCCTCACGAGACTACAACTCGTCCACTAGGGTAACCTAGGGGTTTAAAGGCTTGTTGTATGCGCTAAATACAACCGCGATTCCTGCGAAAGTGAGTTAGGATTTTCTTTTTATTTTCTTTGCTAGAGGACTAGCAAAAGTTTAGGTGTGGGGGTATTTGATAATCACATTTTATTACAATTTTATACCCTCATTATCTATTTTATATGAATAAATATACCACTAATAATTGTTTTTATCTTTAAATGCAGGTTAATGAAGAATAAATCTCAAACTCCCATCTCTCAACAAAAACCCATTGATTAAATGAAGAAATGAAGCAAAGAAGCACATTGGAAAATCAATTTCCAAATTATCCAAAAGCCCAAGCTAAGAAAAAGAAGAAAAGCCCAAGAAATGCCAAAGCCCAAAATAAATACATGAAGAAATCAAGAAGCCCAAAAGCCCAAGCAAAAGCCCAAAATCCAAGTCCAAAAGCCAATAGAAGAGGAACTCTGCGGACAGCAAAAGGAGAAGGGCAGGCATCGATGCCTGCATCGATGGCGGCATCGATGCCTGCATCGATACCGACATCGATGCCTGCATCGATGCCTGTATCGATGCCTGCATCGATACGCTGGGCAGTCTGTTACGAATCTAAGGCTGAAATTTGTTGTTTTTGGATAAGATTTCAATCCAATGGCTCTCATTCACTGATGTTTACTATAAATAGGGGTAGAGAGTGAGGGGTTAGAGGTGTGAAAATTTTTGTAAACTCCTTTTGGAGAGGAGGGCTACTCTTAATTGAGAAGGCCTTCCAAAAATTGTAATCGATATCCTGCGCAGTTTGTTACGAATCTATGGCTGATTTTTGTTGTTTTTGGATAAGATTTCAATCCAATGGCTCTCATTCACTGATGTTTATTATAAATAGGGGTAGAGAGTGAGGGGTTAGAGGTGTAAAAAATTTTATAACTCTATTTGGAGAGGAGGGCTACTCTTAATTGAGAAGGTCTTCCAAAAAATTATAACTTTTGTTGCAATTAATAATAATAATTTTTCTCCTCTTTAAATTTTCTTTTCTCCTCATTTCTTGTTCATAGTTTAGATTTTTCTTTTCTTTTTATTTTTGTAATTAGTTCTTTTTCTTGTTTTTATTTCTTAAGATGTGAATTTAATTCTTGTAGGAATCTTAGAATTGTATGAAACTAGTCTAATTTCTTTTATAGTATGCAAATTATTCTCTTTGACTTAAAATGTTCATGTTTAGGATAATCAACTAGAGAACTAATCGGTAGAAGAAGAATTTGATAATCTATGCTTATCTTAAATGGTTTGATAGGTTATGCTTATGAATTCTAGGATTACTATCTTGTTGTTGTTCTTACCATGAATTGTAATTTTGACTTAGATGATAATTTGATAGGTTATACTTTCCTTAAATGGTTTGATAGTCTATGCTTAATAAATCTAAGTTGAAATATGATAAAAAGAGAATAGTTTGTATTTTGTAATTGAGATTAGTTAGTGGATTAAATTCTAGATTTCTCATATCTTAATTGAATCCTCCATCTTGACTTTCTTTAATTTTTCTTTTTATTCTTGATTTTATTTCTTGATTTTATTCTTTCTTCTTTCTTGCCTTGTGATTTTATTTATTCTTTGATTCTTATTTCTTTTCTCTAAAATTCAATTTATTGTTACTTGCACATAAATCAAAACAACCACTCATCATATCTCTCTCCACAATCACACTTATTCTTTAATCCTATTTTTTCACGCACAAAACATAAGAACCAATTCTAATAATCTCTTAAAATCACCTTCCTCGTGGGATCGATAACTTTTTATACTATAACTTGATTAATTGTGCACTTGTAATTTTGGTACATAATTATGCCGCATCAAGTTTTTGAATCTCTTCCACTGCTTAGGAGGATGATTACGACCCCCAGCATGATAAACTGCTTGGGATTCATTCAACGGGCCTAAGCGTTCTTTAACCAGGACTTTGCCTCGACCCACGTGTGAAGGACCGAGACGATCCGTGATCTTCATCTTAAATCGGGATAAGTCCACACTGCAGTGGGGCTCCATCGGAGGTGCTTGATTTGTTAGGATAGTAACAGGGGTTGTCGAAGACTTAGATGGGACTACAGGAGGTGAACCAGGTTAAAAATGAACCGAACCAGTCTGGTTCATGCGCGAACCACCATTTGGTGGCTCGGTTCTGGCCGAGCCACCATTTGGTGGCTCGGGTCTGACCGAGCCAGGAGATGGTTTTTTCGCTTTTCGATGACTTCGGGCACCGTTCGGGTTGTTTTTGACACCGTTTTGAACTTTGACCTACATACTTGGTATAGTTTTGGTGGCTTCTTGACCACCTCTTCTTGCTTCAGCTTCTGCGCTTCTTGCATGAGAGCATGTGCATGCGCAAGTAACGTACGACGTTTCTGGATCCGCTCTTCGAGGGTTGAACGCGTCCCTTTGACCCATTTATTCATCGTTGACTTGGAGGAGGAGTCTCCTGCTCGCTGTTGCGATGCTTGGCACATTCTAGACTTCAAATCCGCTTCATAGCGGATTCCATTAACTGGCTCCAAAGCTTTGGCCAGTTGGCGCGCAAGGCGTTGGCGTCATCTCTGACGTGCTCTCTTTTATAGAGTGGGCACGTAATCAGCAGTCAACTCATTCCTCAAGGGGTTCAGATCTACGGCTTCGGCCTCGTAGGATGCCGGCGGGGCATTGCGAGCCACAAGTGCAGCAGCGGTGAGGAGATCTCTTTCTTGGATTTTTGAAGCCGAAGTCCAATGAGCTTTCTTAAAAGTTGCCCTCCTGCACATGCGAGGAGGGGTGGATCTAGAGGAGGAGGACAAGTACTCCTCGTACTTCTGCTGGTTGAACTTATATTCGACCTCTTCTTTAATCGGGATGAGGATCCAAAGTTGCGACACATCAGCCTTCACAGAAAGGCTGTCGGCTCCCACTGTGGTCGCCAGTGTGTTTGGGTGGAAAGTTGATTTCATTGAAGAGTTCATTACAACTTCAAACGTTTATAACAAACTCAAGAAAATAGCCTTTTTATAAGACTTTTAATCAATAATTATAACTTCCTTTCAAACTATACACAATAGATGTTTATCGCCTATTGCTTGTGCGTGATCGTTGCTGGTGCTGGGATTTATCCATGGACCACCTACAGATCAGATCCGGTTAGCAGAAAATTGATAATCAATGATCTTACTTCACGAAGGAAGTAATCACAGCAGCGGTAATCTCGACCAAGCGAGATTACGACTCTACTCGAGATTAAGACCAAGCTTAAATCCGGAGGAATAGGGGAAAACAAGTCTCAGATCTCTCGAACTCTCCCTTTTTTATTGACAGTACTTCGCACTCTCCAATCTGTAGAAATGAGCCCCCAAGCTTGTATTTATAGGCTTTGGTTGGGGGGTTTTGGATAAGAATGATGGATTCCACCTTATCTTCAGTTAACAACCGTATAACTACATTTAGAGATAACATTTAGGTAGTTAGGAACCTCTGGAATAGAAAAAATCCAGGGAGAGCCCGTCAAAACCGCCAAAACGTGTTTTCGGATCAAATCTGCACGCGAGCCACCATTTGGTGGCTCAACCTTGGCCCTAGTCGAGTTTGATTTGGTATGACTCGGCCGCCAGCGGCTATTCTGGTTTTCTGGTTTTTTGACTTGTTGTATTGTTTACGCGTATTTTGTCGTTTTGCTGACTGGTACGCTTCCTCGATTCACTTTGTGTATTTCGTGAACGTGCAGATCACTTGATAGTGGCCGACGGGCATGCAGGCCACTTGGATAACTGTTCCGATGGCCGATGAGTACGCATGCCACTTGGAACTGGCTGATGAGTGCGCGGGCTAATTGGAGGTAGCCGTTGAGTGCACAGGACGCTTGGTTCGTCGTTCCGGTGGACGGTGAACGCACGGGCCACTTGGCGGTGGCCGGCGAGTACGCGGGTCAATCAGATAAATCTTCTCGACTTGGATGACGACGTTTAATGTCTCCCCTTCATCTCGAGTTACACACGGGAACCTATAGGCATTTTTAGACGCCTACAGGAGGGGGGTTCAGTTTTTCCATCTCAATTAGGATGTAGCAGAGGGGAAGCAAACTCTTTAAGAAATAAGAAATAACAATAATAATAAAGCTTTTATCCCAGATATTTATGGTCGGCTACATAAATCCTCTTATTTCATTCCATTCTATTATGGAACATCTCATGTGATAAGTAATGCATAATCATATTCTTCTTAATTGTTTCGAACAAAGTTTTTTTAAAGTCTACCTCTATATTTCCTAGCACCATTAACTATAATACTATCACTTTATAACTGGTGCACTAAAAAGTCTCCGTTGTGCATGACTAAACTATCTTAGTTGATTTTCTCTCATTTATCTATAATAGGGGCAGCCTCTAAGTTATTACGAATGCAGTCATTTCTTATCATATCTTTTAGTGTATATCACAAGACCACCATAACATTTTCCTTTCTGCTACTTTTATTTTTTACACATGTTATTTTTTAATTGCCCAACTCTCTGACTCATAAAGTATTGTTGGTGTTATAACCGCCTATAGAATTTTCTCTTTTGTTTCATTGGTATTCTATGATCACATAAGACTCCCGAATACTCCTCTATTTCAACCATCTCGATTTGATTCGATGGACAACATCATTCTAAATCTCACCATCATGCTGAATGACTAATTCTAAATGGCAAAAATGATTAATGTTAGATATTTTTTACCATCAATATGTATTATAGTTTTTTCTTCTTAGTTTTATTAAAAATGTACTTCATATATTCTATTTTCATTCCACTAATTTAAAAACTTTTAGATTCAAGAGCTTGTCTCCACCTTTCTATTGTAGAAATTATACATCTTCTAATTTCGCCAACTAACACTATATCACCCATAAATAACATACATCATGAGATTTTATTTTGAATGTGGCTAGTAAGTTGATAAATAACTAATGCAAAAATATAATGACTTAAAGCTGACCCTTGGTGTAAACTTATGGTAATAAGAAACAGTTTAGTCTCTTCTTCATTAGTTCATAGTCTTGTTGTCATGCTATCATACATATCTTTAAAATCATATCAATATATATACTATATATATGTTTCTTTTCTGAAACCCACCATATTACCTCTCTAGGCACTCTGTCATAAGGTTTTTCTAAATCTATGAAAACTATATAGATCATTTCTCTTCTCTCCATATCTCTCCATCAACCATCTCAAAATATGTATAAGTTCTATAGTTGACCTCCTTGGCATAAAACTAAATTAGGTTTCATATACACTTGCCTCATTTCTTAGTCTTTGCTCAATTACCCTCTCCCAATATTTTATAGTATGACTCATGACTTTTATATCACTTTGAATGACTTTGTATATCTACTTTATTTTTTATATCAGTATCAAAATATTATAAAGAGATAATTTTATCATTCCATCAAGATGAGATCTAAATGGATGAAATAACATGTCCAATTCTTTTTGCAAATTTATATGCATTCTCTTACCTTCTTCTTATTTTATTAAACCTTCCTAACAAGATCAAATAAGTTCCATTTACTAAATTCTCAAACAAATTTTATTTGTTGCTTTTAACTTCTCCTAACTTATTTTATGTTATCTTAAATTTCTTCACTAAAGATGTGTTCGGATTGATGGTAATGAGGGGTAGGAAAAGTTATGGTAGGATTTAACCTTGTTGGGAATTAAATTGGGCTAGGTAGTGGGGGAGAAGTAAAGGTAAAGGAGGGAAGAAACCAGGGTGAAGGTGAAGGAGAAGGAGGGGAGCAAAGCAACTGTAGAAAGACCAGATTACCCCTTATTAAGATCTAGCAACAACATAACTTAATAACATGTAATGGTATTTATGTCATTTTATATATATTTCCTTCTCTTCCATTCCCTTCACTTTATTAAATTTTCCATACGGGGTGAAATAAGTTATCATTGATTCTCCTTACTTATTTTCCGAACAAGTTTTATACGTTACCTTACATTCCCTTAGCTTACCTCCTCCTAAGTTCTCTTAAGGACAAAATTTGAAAACAAACCCATTTGAAACTTATTTATAAAAAACGACTTATTCTCAACTTATTTGCCAAAACCGACCCAGTTTCAACCATCTGGCTGAAACTGGATCGGTTTTGGCGAAAAAAATACCAAACTTCACAGAACTTGAAGTTCCATGAAGTTTGATGGCTGAAACTGGGTCGGTTTTGACAAATAAGTTACAAGTGGATCGTTTTTTATAAATAAGTTATAAAAGGGGTTTGTTTTCAAAATTTGTCCTCTTAACTTCCCTTCACTCGCTCCGAATCCAAACAAGAGCTAAGAACAAATCCAAACAGGCCCTAAAAATCTCGCTTGGTCGGCCTTTTACCTCTCTTTTAACTCTTTGTTAGCAAATGAAGTCGAACTCTGAACTCAATGCCCCTTGACGTCCTCTTTATAATAAACCTTCTCAAATCCTTCACCTCTGCTCATCACCTCCTCAAAGGCCAACAACTCCACGCTCTCCTCCTCAAGTCTGGCCACCTATTTTCCCTCTTCTCCTCCAACTCCCTCCTCCATTTCTATTCTCGCTGCTCTCCCAACCCACAAAATGCCCACAACCTCTTCGACTCGATGCTCACAAGAAACTCATTCTCTTTCAATACCGTCGCTGACTCCTACCTCAATTCCAACGACATCCCCCGTGCAATCTCTTTATTTAGATCAAACCCACAAAAGAATTCTTACTCATGGACTTCTATTATTAATGGTTTGGTAAAAATTGGTGATTTGGACAATGCACGTACCCTGTTTGATGAAATGCCTGTTAAGGACGTTTCGACGCTGAACTCTCTGATTCATGTGTATTTGAAAAGTGGGAAGGCATTGGATGCATTTTGGTTGTATAAATTGGTGGGCTTGGATGATAAGTTTGTGCTGACGACGGCTGTCAGTGGGTGTGCAGATTACCGGGCTTATGAGCTTGGTAAACAGATTCATGCACGGATTTTGATTACGGGAGTAGAGTTGGATTCAGTTTTAAGGAGCGCTCTTGTTGATCTGTATGGAAAGTGCGAGGATCTTGATAATGCTTGTCGGGTTCTTGACTCGATAGAGAGCCCGGATGAGTTCTCACTATCGGCTCTGGTGTCGGGTTTCTCGAGTTGTGGGAGAGTTGAGGATGCAAGGAGGGTATTCTATAGGAAGAGGAACCCTAGTGCTGTTTTATGGAATTCGATGATCAATGGATATGTGTTAAATGAATGTGGAAGAGAAGCGATCGATCTTTTTAGTCAGATGAAGAGAGAGGAGAAGGTTCTTGTTGATTCAGCAACGTTTGCGAGCATTTTTAGCGGTTGTGCTACTTTAGGTATTGCTGACATTGTAAAGCAAATTCATGCTTGTGGTTTGAAACATGGAGTTGAGGGAGATGTAGTTGTTGCCAGTGCTTTGATAGACTCTTACTCAAAATGTGGTGAATGGGAGAGTGCTTGTAGGGTTTTTGATGAGGGCAAAATTCGTGACACTGTGCTTCTGAATTCTATGATCAATGTTTACTCCAATTGTGGAATGATAGTTGAGGCGAAGGCGATATTTGATTCGATATTAAACAAGAGTATAATCTCATGGAACTCAATGATCGTCGGTTACAGTCAAAATGGTTGTGCTATCGAAGCACTAGACCTCTTTTCTAAAATGCACCGCTTCAACCTTAGGATTGACAAGGTTGCTTTGGCTAGTGCAGTCAGTGCTAGTGCTTCCATATGTGCTCTTAGTATAGGAGAGCAACTATTTTCTCTAGCTACGATAATTGGCCTTGATTCTGATCCGATCATCTCCACTTCGGTTATTGATCTCTATTGCAAGTGTGGGAATCTTTCTAGTGGATGGAGGGTCTTTAATTGGATTACAAAGACCGATAAAGCTCTATGGAACTCGATGATGATGGGTTATGCTACAAACGGGTATGGAACTGAAGTGCTGAAAATGTTCAAAGTGATGAGAAGCATGAACATATCACCAAATGAAGTAACTTTTATAGCTATTCTATCTGGTTGTTGCCACTCAGGGTTAGTTAAGGAGGGAATGGAGTGCTTTTATAGAATGAAGGAAGAGTATGGTATTGACCCGAAACTTGAGCACTACTCATTGGTCATTGATTTGCTAGTTCGTGTAGGAAAACTGAAGGAAGCTGTCGAGTTCATCGACACGATGCCCTATGCAGCTGATGTGAGCCTGTGGACATCTGTGCTCGGAGGTTGCAAGGCTGACGGGGATGAAAATCTTAGAAGGGAAGTTGAAGAAAGGCTTGTCAAGCTTGAACCAAGTGAAGCTGGCCCTCTTCTTCAGCTATCGAGCATTTATGCTGCTCATGGGAAATGGGAGACATCAGAAAGGATTAGAGAGATGATGCGGGAGAGAAGGATTAGAAAGAATCCAGGTTACAGTTGGATAGACAATTAAGAAATCAGTCAACCTCATAAATGCAACTTTTATGGTCCATGATTCTGAAATGGGAAAATCCCGCAATATTATGATGCATCCTAGAGGAAATGCGATAGGAGTATCAATTTTCTCCTAGAGCTGGCTACATGTGAATGAACTTTGTTGGTTTCATTCATTAGGGCTGAGGTGAATGAAATGTTTCTGTAAATTAGATAGCAAGTTCATAACACCCTCAATTCAGGTAACAGTTGGATCAGAAATTGAACAAAGGATAGAGAAATGTTTTTAAGGATTCTGTTTGAGTTCAAGTGTACATTGATAAAGGGAATAGGCTAGAATTGACTGCAATATATTCAGCTGTTGTGGTCGTTCACGCTCCTGAAGTTATCGAATCTTACAACTTTGTTGGATGCGCGTCATTACAGGAAACGTGACACCATTCTCGGTAACATCCAAGAGCTAATTGTTGTTCGTGCTGATTTACGTGAAGAGTGTACAGCAGTGGGAGTTGAAAGCCTATAAGGTTGCACCCTGATTGCGGCAGGCCCCCACCTGAAGCAGTCCAAAAAGGGAGCAAAATAAAGACAATAGAGGGAAGGGAGTTTAGGGTTTGAAAGACTGATTGTAATTTTTGTTGATTATTAGTGGCATCTCCGGTTACACTGCGAGGACATAGGGTTATTGCACTGATTGCCAAACCTCAGTAAATCGTTTTGTTTCTATAGTTATCTGTGCTGTTTTTCCGCTTTCTTCACTGTTGTGCTAGCACTGACTATGTAGGAATTAATCGAATAAGCTTCATTGTTTCATTTATTTGCGTGGGATCAAAGAAATCCCTGTTCAACTAGATAGCAACTTAATAGGGGCGTTCTTAACTTGAACTCAGGTTACAGCAGGATTGAAAAGTTGAACAACGCGGACTGAGCAGGCCGCACGAAGTCGTGAAGAGCGAGCTCAGCAATAGAGGGTTGGCTATGAGCTGAAAAGGATTCGGTTTTTGGTCTGGAGAACATCCACGAAGGAATGGGTCAGAAATTAATTGCATATATCAGCTATTTATATGCTTAGGGTGCTTTAGCTAATTTTAGCACCGCAATTTTAATGTCATTCGCCTGAAGTTGCGTCCTGTGTTATGAGGACGCAAAATGTCACAACGAAAAATATAATTGCAACAGCTCAGCGCGTCAATCCGAATATGCTCATGATGCTCGCAACTATATTATGAGTTGTTTGCATCCGTTTTCAAGCTCAAAGACCTAACCCCATAGTAACATCTAAACTTGTAAAAGAAAGAAAAAAAAAAGGTAAAGCACTTAACATATTTGCAAATTAAGTTAAAAATAGAATTCCTGAATAATAATCTGTATTAATGCGAGTTCACCTCAAGCTCCAAAATTAGGCGGTGTTGCTATTTGATTTATGCCAATGATAGATTGCGTTATTCAACTCGTCAATTAATTAACGGGTAATAGAGAGTGAACAGATTTAATCAATCTTAATTTGGCATTTGCATAGTTTCTCTTTCTCTGATTCCTCTTCATCTTTTTTGCCAACAATATTAAAAACGAGGATTGGTTGTATGATCATGAAAGTGAGGTGTCGAAAACATAAAATCATCCAAGAGCTTAATCGCGTGTTAAATTTGTTGCATTTTTCATTGTAAATACAAAATTTTAGGGTAAGAAAGGACTACATCTATATGTTCGCTAGATTTCCGGAGATTAATTTTTGGAAACTTGAATCAATTCTTCTGAAAGCTCAATTGGATGAAAACAGTCGTGTATTGGGTGAATGCTGCTTCTTTCTATTGATAACAACAGGAGAGCCTCGCCTTGGTAGAATCAAATACATAACCTTCCATGGAAAGTTAAAGAGTTGGAATGATCTAAAAAACAGAATGTGAGAATTGCATGAGAATTTTTATGGAAATTCTCACTCTTGCGTGACATAGGGTACTAAATAGCAACTGTTATAAACTTTAGGGTTTTTTTTGGGTAACAAGGGAAACCTGGTCAGTCCGCTCAACTTTAACTTCTTTGGAATCCGCCAACGGCCCTGGTTCGAATCCCACATCCATCTCCCCTCTACAAGGAGCTACCCTTAATATAAAGAGGGGCGAACAACGTGGGGGGCGGGCGCGAACTGGTGAGCATACAACAGGCTGAGCAAAGTGACCAATAAAACCCCCGGGCCTCCGTCCCCACCCTTAAACTCAGGGAGACTAGGTGAATTCGGCAACGTGAATCGAACCCCTGACCACTGGGAAGATCTCCTTCTCCCATGTGGGCGCTAGCCAGGAGTCCCACCCGCGGGTGGTAACTTTAGGGTATTTAAGTACAACTATTTATAACTGAAAGTATTTATATGGGACATTGGGTTAACAATAGGAGGATTTAGGTGTAATTTACCCTAGAATTTATTTGTCCGTTCTACATTCAACCTCCTTCAATATAGACCGTTGGATCAAACACAATAGACGGTATAAATTGGATAAGCAAATGTTCAGTAGCGATGGGGTCTAGTCTAGGGCTTCAAATGTAGCCGCAGCCTCTCAAAGTCCTTTTCTCCGGATCGCTCAAAATTCATTATTCTCTGCAATTTCATCAAAGAAGAAAATCCTCTATAAATTTTAATGACAAATTTTGATGCAAATGGAGAAGATGGGTCTATTCTTCTGCATTGCATTCTTGATGATGATGGATAGTGTTGATGTTGATGGAATCAATTTTCTGGATAGGGAGGTTTTGGAAATAAAAAGGTATATGATTTTCTTTGGTCTTTTTTAAAATTTTATTAAATTCCTGATGCCAATTTATTTATTATAGATGGTAAGATCTTGTTTTTCTTTGCTTATATTTGTTATTCTATTTTGATTTAGCCCACCTCATACTTTTTCATAGTTTGTTAGTTAATCATGATAACCTCTGTTTATTTTTCTGTTGAATCTAGATTTTTCTTTTTGGGAAAATTGCTTAGAGCAACTTCAAAAACTTATGTTATGCATCCTACTCCCAACCACAAATGTCATGCTATCTAACCTTTATACAAAAAATTTAGAGTAATTACCACCCCAAAACTGTACAAGCCCACAACCCAATAAGACTCTTCCCAAAATACCCTTCAAGTTTAAAAACTAACACCCTGTTTGGATTGAGGGTAATGGGGGTGAGGGGAAGGGAGGGTAACTTTTAACCTTGTTTGGGAAGTAAATATAGCAAGTTAATAAGGGTGAGGGGAGGTGAAAGGAGGTGAGAAAACACCAGGATTTCTTCCCCCCCAATTTGGGGGGTAATGAGGGTGAAGGTAAAGAGGGGGAATACAACAAATGTAGAGAGACATAATTACCCCCAGCTAAGATCAAAATCCAACGGCTGATATTTGCCCACACCCACAGTATTAAACTCTCTGTTGCTCTCTGCCTCCGCCATTTCTCCTCCGCATCTCCTCTGGCCTCCGCTTCTCTGGCCTCCGTCATTTCTCCTCCGCGTCTCCTCTCGCCTCTGCTAGCCTCCGCTCGCCTCCGCGTTGACCTCGCCTCAAAAATTTTCAAGGTAAGATTTCTCTCCTCTTTATTCAATTTTACTGCAGATCTTGTAATTAGCTCCAGTTTTTAAGCTCTGTTGGATGTTGATTACGTTGAAATTAGTCAGATCTGAGCAAAAGGTTTGCTGAAGACTTGATCTAGGGTTTGCTGGAGTCTTGATCTAGGGTTTTCGAGAATAATGGGTAGGGATCAAAATTTTATCTTTCGGATAGGTGGACAAGGTTGAGATTTTCGCTAGAATATAGTTTGCATTTGCATTGAGAATAGAAAATTATTGATTTTAGATTGTTACCTCTTATTTTATCCTGTTAGAAATTCGTATTCATGCTTTAATTGTTTGAAATGGTATGTGCTGATTGGGCTGGTATCATTATATCATGTGTCAGTGTTCTACTTCCTCCCTGTATGATTTTCGACGTAGGCACTATATAGGATTTTCTTTTTTCCTTTTTATTCTGTTAATTCATCTCAAAACAATTTCACTTAAAAGTTTAGATTCGTAGGTTCTGAACTGACAATGCATATCAGTGAGCATCACATTAATTTCTATGAGTTCAGAAAAAATATACTTAAATTTCAATAGCAATATTTGAATCAGGACCTTTTGTACCTGTTGAAGCCTGCTGATCTAATACCGTACCAAGGAACCAACTTTGCCAAAATTTTAAGCTAATGAGTTAATGGTGAAATGTACAACTCTGAGCATTAACTCTAATTTCTCTAATGTACGAAGTATTTACAAGTTATCTATATTAGCATTAACTCTAATTTTAGAAAGTTGGCGATTGAGAAAATTTTCCTTGTATTGAGTTTGATTGTTTATGAAATTGTATATTGGAGCATGAAGCTACTGAATTTTAAATTCCACGTCTTAACTGTAAAATTTTTAACTTGTTGAATAGATAATGGACGCATGGCTCCAATTTCAACACACATGTAATATTGCGGTTGGATATGCTATTTGCTTATTTGCTTATTGGTTCGTGCATCGAAGAGATAGGATTAGGAGATTAAATATTGACCCTCAAGAACCTAAAGAAGTAAGAGATGTTGTGCGAGAAATAATGTCTCAAAGAGTTATATGTCGTGAAATGATTCGAATGAATCCACCAGCTTTTAACCAATTGTGCGAAATATTAGAGATGAATGGTGGGCTTAAACCAACTCGAAGGGCTACTATTGAAGAACAAGTTGCAAAATTTTTATACATGTTGGGACACAGTGTAACAACTCGTGAAGTAAGTAAGATATTTGGACGATCTGGAGAGAGTGTGAGTCGTCATTTTCATAATGTTCTAAGAGCTATGATAGAGTTGGAGGAAATGTTTTTTGTACAACCCGATGGATCACAAGTTCCTTCGGAGATACTCACCAATTCAAAGTTCTATCCCTATTTCAAGGTGATGATATCTTCCTTCACATCTAATCTTGTATAGTTTGTTATTTATTAGATTTTAATTAATGTTTATGACATCAGGATTGTGTTGGGGCAATTGATGGCACACATATTCGAGTAAAAGTTTCTCCTCGAGACGCCCCTAGATATCGTGGTAGGAAAGACTATCCCACACAAAATGTGTTGGCCGCATGCACGTTTGACTTGAAATTCACTTACGTTTTGCCTGGATGGGAAGGAACTGCATCTGATTCCAGAATTATTAAAAATGCTTTACAAAGGCGATTTCCACTTAAGATTCCTCAAGGTAATTATAAACTAAAGAAAAGCCTAAAATTGTGTCTTTGTAATAAGCTACTAATCAAAATGAACTTGTTTTATAGGAAAATATTATCTGGTTGATGCTGGATTCATGTTACGAAGTGGATTACTTCCACCCTATAGAGGGAACCGCTATCATTTGAAAGAGTATTCTAGAAATCCACCAAAGAATCCACGCGAGTTATTTAATCTAAGACATGCATCACTTCGGAATGCCATTGAAAGATCATTTGGTATCTTGAAAAAAAGATTTCCCATTATAGCAAGTTCAAATGAACCAAACTACAGTGTTAAAACACAAAACAAGATCATTTTAGCTTGTTGTATTTTGCATAATTTTTTAAGGGGAGTCGATCCAGATGATGAATTTCAGGAAGGGGATGAGCAACATAATGAAAATCAATTTGAAGAAGATGATGTAGATGAGGACGAAGATGTTCGTAGAGGGGAGTGGAAAAGAGATGGCATCGCGGTTGCTATGTGGCAAGATTACCATCGATAATTTATTTTAGTTATGCTTATTGTTTGTTTGATTTGTACTCTCTATTTGGGTTATCTTCTCAATTTGTGTTGTACTTGATAAGTGTTAGACTAATATCATTTTAATTCGGTAGCATGAATGTTAGTTTATTTATTGTGATCTCATGTCATCTCTCATTGATAGTTTTCAATTATTGAATTGTGAATAATTAATTCCTTCTAACATTATTGTGTGAATTAAAGGATGTCGAAAAGAAGGAATGTGGAAGGTGATTCTTCTCGATGTAGGAATGCTAATGTTTTGATATGGACTCCTATTATGGAAGATAAGCTAATTGATGCTTACTTGAATCAACATGTAATAGGAAACCGAGTTGATGGGAATTTTACATCAATGGCTTATAATGAAATAGTAGCCGAACTTAAAGAAAGCTTTCCCGATAAGCCATTTGATAAGGAAAAAGTAAAGAATCGCATGAAATATATGAAGACAAAATGGACAGCTTGTTATGATTTATTTAAGAATGTCGGAAGTGGCTTTGCTTGGAATCGAAGCACGGGTTTGTGGAGTGCGGAACCTGAGGTTTGGGATAGACTAATCGAGGTAAAATTACACAATCTTTATTTTTTATCGCATTAATGTCATTTATTACAAGGATTATCATTTTTAGTAGCTGAATCGGAAACCTGTTTTTGAGTTGGGTACTGAAAAGGGTACTTGTACCAGTTGAACTGGAGAAAAGGGTATTTTAGCTGTACCGACTAATTGGATATATGATTAAATCTTACTGTTACATGTGATATATGCCAAATCCAATATCTGACATTAATATCTATGACTGCAATCCTATGTATTATTGGACTGCATCTTTTTTCCCCCTCTTATAATTTTCTACAATTTTTTAGATAAGTATATTAGTTCCCACGGGTGACCTCCATCCTATTTGTTTAAAAAATAAAAATAAAAATCATGTGCACATTGCTGACAATCTGTTTGATACGCTGAAACATATCGTTACAACTGCAGTTGCCATTTCCAAAACACAGTTTTAGTTACAGTTGCATATGTTGTTTTGATGCAACTCAAGTTGCTGTAATTGTAAAAATATTCGATTTTTGAGATGTGCTAGCAACCAAATTGACTGGATCTTTTTTTTTTCTTTGGCAAAAAAATGCTTAGTTTTGCAGCTGCAATGTAAAGAGACTATAGTTACAGCGAAACAACTAATTTTCCTAGCCCTTAGATCGAAGTTAATACCATACTAAGCTTGCACTCTCGTAACATTATCTCTGAGTAGCTTGCATACTCGAACCCTGTAATCTGATACTTTACAGGTTGCATGAAGATGTAGTGTTGATTCTTATAAGACATTTTTTTTTCAGTAGCATCGCACATGTGGTCTTAATTTACCTGTAATCTGATACTTTACAGGTTGCATACTGGACATAATATCCACTTTATTTGCTCTGAAGATATCAGTTTTAATCCTTTATTGGCTTGTGATACTATGTACTGTTTCCTTTTCTTTTCTTTTCTTTTTTTGTGTTTTTTTTTCCTGGGAACTAAACTTGTAGTAGTTTCCTAACAGTTTCTGAGAGTTTGATTATACTTAAAATTTAGGTTATATTGATATGTTTTTGGGGGTGAAAATTCAAGTGATAGGTTGAGAACCATGTTGAGCTAAAATTTGGTGCAAATCTGTTTCAGGCTCACCCAGAAGCTGCTGAATGGAGGACCAAGTCTATCCGAAACTATGATAAACTATTGGAGCTTTTTGCAGCTGATAGAGCAAATGGGGAACTTGCTGAAACTGCGGCTGAGATACGAGAAAGGAGGAGGGATTTTAGTGCAAGCAATGGCTTTGATTCTCATACAATTGAGGACATCGATGGTATGGTTTCTCGACATGAAATTTTGTTAGAGAATTTCGATAGGATTAATGATGAGGACCCAAATGACAACAATGATGAACATGTGATTACCCCTGAAACCAAATCAACTGCAAATTCACAAAAGAAAACTAGAAAATCGAAGGACGAAATTTCTATTGTTGATCAGGAGGTGATAAAGGGTATGCAGAGGATAGCTGAGGCAATTGAATCCACTGGTGATAAATACATACAAGCTCTTGAACGTGCTCCAATGAAAAGTAGTGATGTTTGGAATCATTTGCTTGAACTTGGTGTTGAGACTGCTCAAATTAAACAAGCTAGAAACATGTGCTAATTGCAAAACTTTGATTTTATGAATTATGTTCCTTTTTTATGTAAGTTGTTTTTGCCTATTTAGTATGTATGTTGCTATGTGACTGTCCTTATTATTTTTCATTCCAAACTTAGTATGAATGTGATCTATATTTGGTTTCTGTTCCACTTTCTTGTGCCTTTCTGGGGTATTATTTTGCAGCATGATGAAGCTATGCTTCTAGTCTAAAATGAGGCCACACATCAAAATCATAACTTCTAATGAAATCCATAGCTATTTTGCAGCATGATGAAGCTATTACTACTTTAATTATGGCCGTCTACTACTTAATGTACGCTTGTGATTTATCTTGTACAAAAATTAATAACTGAATGTAATTTTGAAAAAGAAAAGGTTATCTATTTGGAACGAATTAAAACAATCAAAGTATTATCATCTCTTCACGGTTCCACTATTAGAATCGGTTATAGTCAAAAATATTCTCATGGTTATCTAAACTTCAATATTCTATCTATAAGAATCAAATATACAATTGTTTGTATAAACCAATTATTACAGTTTTAGAAACAGAAGAATTGCGATTAGAAAGAAAAAGAGAAAATAAAGAATACACTTGAAGAAATCTGCAGATAAATAAATAATAAGATATTTATTTTCATGTGGGCTTATGTGACAGTTGCTCATATTTTTTTATATACATGTGAGGGTATTTATGTCAATTTATATACATTACATTCTCTTCCCTTCTTGTTATTACACTTTCCAAACGGGGTGAAATAACTTCTCCTTGATTCACCTTACTAATTTCCCAAACAAGTTTTAGAAATTCCCTTCCCTTCCCTTAACTTCCCCTTGGTTCCCCTAACTTCCCTTCACCCCCTCCAAATCCAAACAAGCCCTAAAGAAATATAGTTCCCTTCCTGCTTCGCACGTTTATCGAGATCCTCTCTAACCTCATTTTCTCATCACTCTCTTCTTCTCAAGATCCGACACTGCAAGCTGTTCGTCTTTGACCCCTATAGCTTCGCTCCGTCTTCGCTCCGTCTTCATCTTTGCTCTGTCTTCTCCCCTATAGCCAAATCAAGGAAGCTACTGCCGCTGACACGGACCGCCACAAGCTTGTTCTCCTCAGCCTCAGCTAGGAGACCACCACTGACCCCAAATCCCTCTTCTTCACATAGTCTCAATTTAACCAAACCCTCAATTTGAAGCCCTCAATTTTTGGTGAAAATCTAGTATGGCGAAAGCAAGTTTATCAACTAAATCATCTAAATCAGCAATAAGAAAGGATGAGTTATAAGTATCAATTCTGAATTTATCCACTTTTGTTCTCATTGTGTATTTATCCACAGTTGTATGTAGAATCATGTTATTCTCTCTTGTGTTATGTTTTACAGCACTACTACAAAAGCCTCTTATAATAACAGTTAATTGATTAAACTGTTGCTATTAGGGCTTATTGATACAGTTATTATAAAATCTGATCCTTTCTTTCTATTTGAAACACTTGCCAACTATATCTCAATTAAATTAAAAAGGAAAATAGATATTTCTATTAAAATTAAGGCGGGAAACCAAATTTGTGGGGATCAAATAAAACGGGGGAAACCAATTAATTAGGAAAAGGTGGTGAAATTCTCCCTCAAAACTGCTCTGCTCTCAGCCTCTCACCCGTACCTCCCCATGACGCAAAACCTCAGCAATTTTTATTTCCCCCTCAAAAACCCCTCCGCTCTCAGCCTCTCACTCGCGACGAGAACCCCTCCACTCTCAGCCTCTCACCCGCGACCTCTCCACGACTCAAAACCTCGGTGATTTTTATCTCTTCATCAAAACCCCTCTGATCTCAGCCTCCCACCCGACCAAAACCTCCCCACGATCCAAAACCTCCCCTCTCAAAATTTTCAATTGACCTCCGATCTCACCTTGATCAAGACCTTGAGACCTACGCTTTCCCTTATAATAACAGATATTGTGCGTCTCTGGTCTTTTTTATTCGTGCAATTGTGGTTGTATCTCTCTCCTTTCTGATTTCTGGCAATTGCATGCGCTGATCTCCTCACTTCACAAAGGTATTTTGAATTTTCCTATTATTGTGATTAAATTATTTATTCAACTTGTAAAAAATTCCCATTCCCTTGTTGATTCTGTGCATGTAATTTTGTAGAGATAAACTCTTTGTTTTTCTATTCTATACAAAAAAGAAGTAATTTTAGTTATTGTTCTTATTAGGAAAATCGTAATCAAGATCTAAATATTTCATGCTCCCCCTCAACCAATTTGAAATTTCTAAATATTTCGGTACATAGTAGTCTTTTTTTGTTTGAAAATTTATAAACTATTTTTTAGGATTAAAAGAAAAAATTTATGATATGTTGCTATGGGATCTCAAAACCTATTATCTATAAGTCATGTCAGAGATATTCATAATCATGTCAGATATTCATAATCATGTTTTTTGTCATTTTAAGGCCTGCGAAATCGATTTTAAGGCATGACAATGCGTACCTCGAAAACAAACATGTCTTCTTTGTAATTGGCAGTGTCCTCTGATATCTCCCATAATTGCATGGTATAGATATTTATTTTCTTTATTCAATATTTATCGGCAGAAAGCCCTATCCTATCTGTACGTAATTGTAAGTATAATGGTGATGAGTGAAAGTTTACCTGCATATATGCAATTAAGCTCCACTGGGAACTTGCAACCACTGTAAACTTGTGCTCCTTTGCCAGTTGCTTTAGAAATATATATAATCTTTATGACTCAATTTGTTCTCTTAATGTGTCTCTCTCTAGATCATGATAGCTTTTTAATAATAGGTTATAATGTTGAATTATTTTTACTTTTATTTTTTTGAGTAAAATGGTGGACAACTATCCCCATGTTTCATCAATTAAAATGAGTTTAACGGACATTATTAATTTTGATTTACGTGACTAATGCGCTAGTTTGATCGCTTCATCTGTAGCAGTTGTATAGCTCTGTGTATGGTATGGTGGCTCCAAATTTGATTATTACCTCATGTACATTTATTTTTTGTTATGAGAAAAAAATAATGGAAATTAATGATGAGAAGGCAATAAACAACTAGGAGGGCTAGCTTTGTTAGAATTATAATATTGCAATAGATGCATAAGCCTATGACACTTATTGTGATAGTATTCTTGTACAAATATATGTTTGATTCATGTAAATCTAGACAAATAATCTATTTTTTCCTTTTGAAATTAATATAATGAATTTTATATGTCAATTACTCTATTAGATACCTTGAGACATGGAACACGATTACATTGTCGAGAGGAGTTGGATGTATAAGGAGGAAAATGAACGCTTCAAAGATTTTTATAGCTGGAGTCGAATGTTTCATTGAGTTTGCACTTCAGCATTTGGTAGAAGGTCGGTCCAATGTATGTTGTCCATGTAGAAAATGTCAAAACCGATATAGCTATGATACGAAAACCATTAAAATGCATATAGTCAAGAATGGTTTTGTAGCTATGATACGAAAACCATTAAAATGCATATAGTCAAGAATGGTTTTGTACATGGCTACACTAAATGATATTTTCATGGTGAAAATTAAAAGAGGCTCCGGGAGAAAGCAATTAATGTGCTTCCATAAAGAGATGACATGGCAGGAATTCCATTGTATTCGGCTTATGAAAATGACACGACTTCAGATTCATCAAATAGAACAAGAAGAGATAAGAATACAAAAAACTTTGAAAACTTGATCGAGGATGCAAAGAAACCACTTTATCCTAATTGTTAGAAGTACTCAAAATTGTCTTTTATTGTTCGTTTGTTTCAAATTAAGTGTTTGAATAAATGGAGCAATAAGTCACTCCAGTCTTCTTGAGCTGCTTAAATATCTTTTACCTGAGGACAATCTCGTGCCAAAGACATGGTATGAAGCAAAGAAGGTGATGGATGAAATGAGTTTAAAGTGCAACAAGATACACATGTTGTAACGATTGTGTGCTATTTAGAGGGGAATATGAAAACTTGAATTCATGTCCCGCGTGCAAAGAATCAAGATGGAAGCAAAGAAGAGAAGATTCTCGAGGTAAAAATATTCCTATTAAGATCCTTCGTCACTTTTCGTTGATTCTAAGGTTGCAAAGGTTATATATGTCCAAAAAAATAGCTGTAGACATGACCTAGCATCACAACGCTCCTACGGAAGACGAAAAATGAATCATCCTAGAGAATCTGAAGCTTGAAGAGATTTTGATGCAAAACATCCTTCACTTGATATGGAACTTCGTAGTGTAAGGCTTGGTCTTGCTAGTGATGAGTTTAGTCCTTTTAAATTAATGATAGGCGGCAACCAAAGCACATGGCCTGTGGTTTTGATTGCATACAACCTTCCACCATGATTTGCTATGAAGCAATCTTTCTTCATGTTGTCCCTTTTAATAGATAGGTCAAAGTCACCTGGTAATGATATCGATGTCTACTTACAACCCTTGATTGATGAGCTCAGCACTTTATGGGAAGATGGTATCGACACATATGACGCGACAAATGATAAAACATTCAAGATGAGAGCTTCCATTTTGTGGACAATCAATGACTTCCCTACATATGGTATGTTATCAGGTTGGAACACTAAAGGGTATATACTGCATGTCCTAGTTGTCATACTAACCATGGTTCCATATACTTACCTTGTAACATAAAATGTGTGTACTTAAGGCATCGCCGCTTTCTATTGACCAATCACTCACGGAGAAATGATAGGAAAAATTGTAATGATAAAGTGGAGAAAGATACTGCTCCTATTCCATTATCTAGGCATGATGTATTAAATCAGTGGCAAAATTACAATAATGTGGTATTTGGAAAGAGAAAAAATTCTGAAAAGCAACCAACACCAAAATGTTGGAAAAAGAAGAGTATTTTCTTTGAACTACTATAGTGGAAAACATTATTGGTGCGTCACAACCTAGATGTTATACACATTGAGAAAAATGTTTGCGATAACACATTGAGTACTCTATTATGTCGAGATGGAAAAACAAAAGACAATCTTAATGCTCGTAGAGATTTGCAAATTTTAAACATCAGGAAGCCTTTACATCCTAAACGGATAGCTAATAGAGCAGGAAAGTTTGTATTGCCTCATTCATCCTATAACATCAGCAAAGAGGAGAAAGAAAGTTTCTTAAAAGTTTTGAAGGACTTAAAACTTCCTGATGATTTTTCTTCAAACTTCTTAGGACAAGTTCAGATTCGAGAAAACAAGATCATTGGCTTGAAGAGTCATGACTATCATGTTTTGATGCAACAACTCCTTCCATTAGCCATGAGAACATCACTTAGAAAGGATGTAGGTCTTGTTTTGAATGACTAGTGTAGCTTCTTTAGAAAATTATGCTCTAAGGTCATTGATGTAGATCTGATAGAAAAGCTTGAGCAAAGTATTCCTATTATTCTATGCAAGCTTGAAAGGATTTTCCCTCCAGCGTTCTTCGATGTCATGGTACATTTGACTGTCCATTTAGCGAAAGAGGCTAAACTCACATGACCGGTTCAATATCGTTGGATGTACCCTATTGAAAGGTATGGTAAAAGGAATTATATTCACTTTATTATATATTTATTCTAGAAGTATAATTTATAATTTCTATGTAGGTATTTGCTTACACTAAAGAACTATGTACGAAATAGAAGCCGTCCAGAAGGTTCAATTGCTGATGGGTACTTTGATGGAGGCCACAATATTCTGTGCAAGTTACCTTGATGATGTGGAGTCAAAACTTAATCGACCAGTGGGACTTCAAGAAGGTCCCCTGGGTACATGAAAGAGTCAAAAGCTATCGGCCTCAGAAGTGTACCAATCATATCGCTTTATACTTGACAATATGGAATTAGTACACCCATATCGAGAGTATGTTTTGTGGATCTGTTTTATAGTTTCATTAATGTTTTTTTTATTTTAATACGATATTGGTAATTTAGGTTATATGATATACTTGTAAAGCAAAGACATTCTCATTGGAACAACCGCCAAGTCCAAGTTAAAGGACAGAAATTTTGTTGACTGGTTTAGGTCTCATGTAAGCTTTCAAAACTACTTTACTTAAACTTTATAATTTTTCATAATAGCAATTTCTAATGCATTTATTACTTTGTCATAGATTAATACATTAAAAAGACAAAATGTTCATTTAGATGAGGAAGTGATCAATCTCGCTTTTGGTCCTCTACCCGATGTTACATGTTATCCAACATTTGGTGTCAATGGGTATAAATTCGAAACCAAAGCCGTCGAGGCTACAAGAACAACACAAAACAACGGTGTTGTGACTGTGGGTGATGAGAATAAATTATTTTATGGGGTAATCAATGAAATATTAGCTATACAAGTGCCAAAAATGAAACCTATTGCTTTATTTAAATGCACTTGGTATGACTATAGAGAAGGATCAGGAAGGAAGAAAGATGATTACAATCTTATATCCATTAATACAACTCGAAATAGCTACAATGCTACATAGATGAGCCATTCATCTATCCATCACAAGTAAGCCAAAGTGTATTACTCAAAGGATCCTAAAAATCCAAACCGGAGTGTTGTGTGTCATTGGAAGCCAAGAGATATTTATGAAGTTCTTGAAGAGAGGCAACATACAGAAGGAAATTGAACATGAAGATATTAATTTTGTTCAGAGCGTCGATCCATGTATCCCTTCAGAAGGCATTACAATTGATGATGGTAATATTGAGTGGGTTAGAGAAGATATGGGAATTGGCACATTTGTAAGTCAGAAAGATCTCGAGGGAGCTAAAAGTTTTCTTGGGAAGAATAAAAAGAAATATCAGGTATTTTAGATGATATTTTATCTTAATTGAAAATTTATTCATAATATTTATTCTATGTGCTTATGTTGAAAATATCCTTTCTTATATATGCAATAAATATTTATGATAAATATTGATGAGAACTTGTTCCAGTAGGTACAAGATGCCATCTAAAGTTGCTAACCTGATAAAAAAGAAGAGTACAGATATCCTTGGGAAGAAGAGATTATATGATGAGCCCTCTACTGAACCCTATACTGAGAAATTTATGGACACATATAAAAAAAAACAACCTAATGATTGTCATAAATCAAGTACTACAGGTATTATATTATTTCGTTTAAAAAATCTTAATTTCAACATACTAGATTATTTGGAGTGTTTATATTTGTACATCATATTTGGAAAATATGCAGATTTTTTCAGCTTTGACAGATCACACATAGTTAACCAGGTTGGCAATACAACTGCAAAATCCATGACAGGTATTATTTTTTCTCTTAACTTTGTAGGATATTTGTAGTATTTTCTCTTAAATGTATGTAATCTATAATTAAATAAGAATTATTTACAACTCATTGGATTCAAAGAAAGATTTATGTATATGGACGTAAATATCATTTTTTTGCAAGCAGCAGAAACATGTAACCAGAAACATGTCAATTTATCTGTTTACACTTCAATTAATCTATATCATTATTTGTAGAGAAAATAAATATCTGCAGATTACCCAAATAACCAAATACCAGAACATGTCAAATATCTCCCCATTGCCATATAAGCAACAGTTATGAAAACTAGGATCCTGTCAAATGCATGCAAGAAATTAAAAAATGGACAACTATTATTGATATAACTAGTTCCCTCTAGCTGTCGTTGGTATTAGATAGTTTTAATTACTTGAGGTTTAAAGAACTGCTTGGTGATATATGTATTGTCAATATGTATTGTCAATATGCACATTCCAGAACTTCCTGGTTATTTCAAATTACCTGTACTAAATCTGTAATATGTAGCCTACTATTAATGTTTCATCCAAAAAATTCTTCGGAAAACTAGTATTGTACAGAATCTCTCTTCAGAAAACTCGATAACCTTTGCTTGCTTTTACAGAGTGATTAAAATAGTCTTATCCACGTTGTATTCCTCGTTGGAATTTTTTTCCAGAACAAAAAATTGATTTTAGTTTATGAAATTTCCTTTTTCACTGTAACCTCTCGGTCACTCCCTGATAATCACACTTTGTATTCAATTATTGGTTGCCATTGCATCTGTAATCAGTTGATTGCGTGTTGCTAAGCTGTCTTTGTTTCTTCATTTGATACCATTATCTCTAACTTCATTATCGGCTTTAGCTTCTTGTGTTATTTTGGTTGTATCTAATTCTTAACCACCAAGTTTGATGGTCCTTTCAAGATTTGTTTCCTCTTCAAGGTATGATACAACTTGCCTGCAGGATATAATATCTATACTACTTGTTGAAGCACCGACAGTATTTCGTATGATTGGAAAACAATACCAACTGAAAGGTTGGAGAAACAATAGCAAGTGAAAGGTATTCCAGCCGAAGTAGTATGAAGAGGCTTAGAATATCATTACAAATTCTCACCTTTGATTAATTGGGATTTCGGCTGTTTATAAGGATTCCTTTCACTTACCGTCATGTGTTGTTAGTGAAGAATTTTTTGGATGAAACATTAATAGTAGGCTATATACTAGAGATTTAGTACAGGTAATGCATGTAAAATAAATAAATATAACACTACAGCTGCATATAAAATAAATATTTGCGAACCAAATTTTTATGGCATGCATAAGCATATGCAAAAAATCTATTGTCTTTACTGTCCAGGGACTGCATGCAACAGTTAAGTATGAAGCTAATTTGTATCATGGATTCATGAAAAGAATAATTACTCACAACGCTTGCACTAGTCTTTTCCCCAAGAGCAGCAAGAAGTCTGGAAAGTTCTGATCTTGAATCAGCCAAAGCTTGAAGAAGTAGTGCCCTTGAACTAGTTTTTGAGTATATGTTTAAAAAGTAGCATTGCATAATTATAGCATGAAACCAGTCATGTTCACTGAATTTGGAGGTTTAACTTTCTGCTGGGTGTGACTCATGCACATGGCCATGAGATCCTCTCTATTCCAAGCATATTTATTATTACTTGGAGAAGTTTCAGGTATTAGTTAGCTTTAAATCAAAGTTCCTCGACACTAACCTGGGCCTTAATTTTAGACTAAAGTTTCATTGTCTGACATTATTCGGTTTAAATTGTTTGTAGTTTCTAAACAGTCTGACTCCATTTGTATAGTCAATTACAATTTAAATTGTGCATTTATAGATCACTTCATTCGATGTATAGTCAATTACACTATTATACATTTTAGTTACAAATCATGACATCGATCATTTGTTTTCTCTTAGTTTCTCAAGTAAGTCGTCCAAAACGAAATGCGCCTTCTGTATATTGTGGTAATATTAGTCCTCAAGCCCATGTGGTTCATGATCACGTGCCAACTGTTGACGATGCAACTCCAATTATTGATGGTAATGATGGTGAAACTTGCTTTATTGATAACGCGGCCAATTTGCTGCTTTCTGCAGGTATTTCTATTGTTTAGTAGTTACACTTTTGTTATTTTAGCTTATTATAGCATGAACTCACTTATGTAATGTTTTATGTCATTGCTTTAAAGTAAGCCATGACAATAACAAAAAAGGTAATAGGAAACCTACTAAGTTGGAAACTTTTCGTACTCCGCCGGGGCAGAAGCATATGGTTACTTGGAGAGATGGGCAACCTATTAGTCGCACTGCGTTTCAGTTTTCCCAGGAGCTTGGTTATTATGCCCGGATAGGTAGGCTATTCCCATTAGGTAATGAGTGGAATGATGAGTCTCGAGAAAAGATGGGTGATGTTATGGAACTTATAAAGGTATATCTTTTTATTTTTTATGATTTAAAATTGATTTATTTATCTTAGGTTATTGACCCTTACAGATTGCTATTTGTTTAAGGATTATTTTATTTGGGAGAGCGAAGATGAAGACCCTAAAAACCCTGGAATCAAGTTGTCGGTGAATATGTTTATAGTTGTTCGTTGGTACACTCTTACGGTGCAGGCGGCATTAAGATCTTGGAAAACAACACTAAAGAAAAAGTATTACGATCAGTGGAAAAATGCTTCTCCCCAGCAGCGTTATCTTATTGTCTTTGATAGAATCACTCGCAATGTGTGGGAAGACTTCGTCAAATATATAGACAATCTCGATAAGAAGGTAATCTTTTAACGAATGTTCTCAATTTTTTTTCTTTGGGTCATTGAATAAGTCTTTTCATTAAACCAATAGAATTAATTAGTACCCGAGTTTAAAATTTTTCAAAATTTTCACGCTTCGACAGTTACGAAACACCAAAATCTGGAAAATAATTCTACTTTCTCTGAAGTATTACAATCTGTGCATATGACAACAATCTAAATGGAGGTTCACTGAGTTTAGGTGTATCTTTGAGGTCAAATGTCAGAAGAGACCAGTGCATAACCTCGGGCATAAACATAACAATTTCAGACAGATGGAAAAGTACAGTGCAGTATCAACAGGCAAGAACATAATATTAAGTTTGATGTATTATCATTTGCCAAAAATAAGAACAAAGTGCAGTATCAACAGGCAAGAACATAATATTAAGTTTGATGTATTATCATTTGCCAAAAATAAGAACAATATCAAAACATTCATCCTGATTTCCAAAATTTAAGTTTGATGTATTATCATTTGCCAAAAATAAGAACAATATCAAAACATTCATCCTGATTTCCAAAATTGTTTAGGTCCACAAATGATTTGTTTTTCCTCATTCCTGAGTATCCATATATGATGCAATCTAGTCTTTTTGTCCCACTTCATGATTGCTTTGAAGGGATAATAGAAAGCCCCAGGCTTAACTTGCATTCATCCCTGAGATTCTAAACAACAGATCTGTGAACTCACAGTACATAGAAACTTAAGCCGTCATAGGGTTTATACAGGCTGGAACTACATGATTCATGTGTTACCAAAAAGGGTCTGTTGACTTTTCAACATCAGTCCCCAAAACACATTTGAAAAGTGTCCTTGTTATTGTGTGCTTTGAAAGTAACTCTTTTAATTTAATTCATTCTTTGAAATTAATCTCCACTATGTCTTGTTTGTAACAATGATAATTATGCATGTGTCTTTTGTTAGTGTCCACCAAATGAATTTGTAATCCAAGTTGTTGGAAGAAAACAACACCTTGTATTGTGAAGTAGTTTCAAGTTTTGTAAATCATTGGTTGCATAAAGAATCATATTCCTTATGTAGATTCCCGATTTAGAAACTGAATGAATATACAAATGCAATGCAAGCGGAAATCAAATAGAAAAGTTAATTCATACGTTGGATCTCAGACCTGGTCAAGTGCACATGCAAACATATCAAGCACATGTCCTTGATGTACAAGCTGTTTCGAGAGCACCTCATAGAACTTGACAGCTTTACTGTAAAGAGAGCTGAGCTTTTATCTAAGTCCTTGTGAGAACGAATAGGCTCAGATAAATTATTGGATACAATCTGTAGAGGTGATATCTTAGATTTGAATTTGCTGAGTGAATTTTATCTCTTTGTTCTTGTCAAATATCTTAGATTTGAATTTGCTTATGCTGTTGAAAATCCGTTAACTATTATATTAATATGTTTTGGATAGAATCTCAATGTGCTTGTGAACTCAAATATTTCATGCGGGAATCTTATTTTATCTCTTTTTCTTTCTAAATCCAGAAGGAGACATCTACAAATATGATAAATGTTGGAAAAAAAACTTCGGCATTGTTTGGGATAAAAATCTATGGCTCGAACTAAGCACAAATTGGTAATAACTAAATATCATTATTATTAATTGTTACTTTAATGCACACATCTAAGTATTAACTATTTAATTGTTTCGGTTCTTGTTTCTTTTTTTTACTTGATAGGAGTTGGATCCCAAAAGTTGTGATCTGTTCGATGAATTTGTCAAATCTCATAAAAGAAAGAGGGGTCTTGGAGACTATCCACATGAGGATACCAAAGATGTTTGTGTAAGTTTTACTTGTGGTTCTTCTTCCTTAACAATATTTCTCTTAGGATATGAATCTAAAATTTTAATGATATTTTTGTAAGGTTATGAATCTTAATTTGTATGCAGGAGAAGATTATTAAAAGGGTTGAGGAGCTCAAAATTCAACTTCAAAATGCTTATCTAGCAACAAAAGCTCGTCGATTGAAGCTTTAAGTTGTTCTCGATGAGGTAGCAGGAAAACACCACGGGGGTTATGAGAGAGGATATAGTGCTGGATACGAAGGAAGGGCAATAGTCCACCATTTTTCTATATCCTATAACATCAAGGGTAATGTAAACAATTCTGAACTTAAAGAACAATTACATTCTGCGAACCAAAAAATCGAAGAGTTACAAAAGAGCTGAGGAAGCAGAAAGAGAAAATAATGAGGATAAGAAATGACAATATTTGATTAGTTGATGTATTTTTGAATTTTGAAATTTAAAATTTGAAATTTGAAATTTGAAATTTAAAATTTAAAATTTAAAATTTAAAATTTGAAATTTAGTTTAATTTTAGTTGAGTGATTTGAGAGATTGTTGTTTGTTTCTATTTTTATTGCACGTTGTATGCACGTAGTTTTTTTTATAAATAAGGTTGTATGAGACTGTTGAAAATCAATGAATTATTGAAGAATGAAATGAAAAATTGCATTGGCTTAATTTGGTGTGAAACCGATGGGTGTGAAACCCTAGGCTAGTGCTTGTCGTTTCTTTCCTCAGCCGCCACACAAACACCGTTTCTCTTCTCTGTTCATCGTCTTCAACCTCTCTTCTTACTCCAAATCACCACCACCAGCCACTTCCCCTCCTCCTTCCCTGGCTTCTCCACCCGCAGACAGCCCCGTCACCAGACC